>NC_141759.1:54154194-54754194 GCF_982258835.1 Parasteatoda tepidariorum
TATTTCTGTATCCATATAATTCGGAAAACAACAATAAAAAATTATCCAAGTTACTTGAAATAGTGCCATTTGTGCTGATTCTTAATTAATTTAAATCGTTTTCTTGGTAAGTTTTTTTTAATTTTGAAAGAATAAGTTCAACTAGAATTCAGCTATTCTGTTCTTAGCTACATATTCAAATTCATATCAATTAAAAAAATTTGCTGTGTAGTATGTTATCTAAAAGTAATGAAGGTATAAACTATGTATCTATTATTTGAGAATAAAGTTTTCAAACAAGGAACTTATCATTTTGGAATTCTCCGAGAATCATAAATCAGGTAAGTGCAATGATTTTTACAATAAAAAATTTGCTTGTAAATATTTTTTTTTTCATTTGATGATGGTTCTCTACAGAATGGTTATGGAATAAAAATTCGGTACTTACGTATTAACGCCACCGCCGCTACAGATTTGGCGGTTTTTAAGTGCCGCCAATCTACACTTAAAATTTTTGCGACAATTCATAAAATAAAACACTTTATTTAAAATCAAAATAGTTAATCGGATTTCGGTGGAAAATGAGCCGATATAGAGTTTAGCATAGATTCAAAACAATCATATCGCCATATGAACTCTGATGAATAAGATTCCAAATGAAATAACATTTCCAAAACGTACGTTTACCAAGATAAAGTTTTATGTTGAGGGAATTGGTACATTTTCGTTTTTTCGGTAAAATATTTCCCTCCTGAAAAAATAAAATTGCATCTTGTTTTGTTTTTGGAAAATCCCAAAGACGAATATTCGTAGCACTAAAAATGGCGACAAAAAAGAATTGTTTTTTTTTGTTTTTGTTTTTGTTTCGTCAGCATTCTTTATTTTACGTTTCTTAGTTTCTAAATAATGATTTTTATTGAAACTTGAAATTTTTTGATAAAAATTGTTGTCAAAAAACGTTGTTTACAAAATTAAATTTCATAAAATTATGAGGCTTATGTATACTTTTTGTTCATTTTAATTTTTGAACTAATATGATTCTTAAAACTATAGAATGTAAAGTTTAAATGGGCCTTTCATGTTATATCATTAAATTTAGTAATACTATTTCTCGGGCATTAGGTTTTAACTCTTACAAAAGAAGGAACGTTGCAATGCTACACGCTACATTAACGACGTCTCCAGAGTAACTGAATGACGGTTCATATAGAAATCGCAGGTATGCGTCTCATACAACAACGCCCCCTATAGTTCGTTGCGATCGCGAATTAATTAAACCTCTCAGAGCAATCACAAAACATTATTTCAATTTTTTTACAGTCAGAAATTGGTTGCCTAGCAACCTAGTAAAATTAAGCGTTTCTCTTTTGAATCAGTCAATGGGTTATCTTAAAATATTTATTTGCGCAGGCGACTTTTTTTGGCGGTTTTCTGGACTATCGCCAAATATATAAACCTTTATTGCAACCCAATTTACGACCCAATTGTTTTAAAATTTTGTCTACCTCCCCTAATTCAAGTCTCTAGATTCCAAATATGTAAAAAAAAATATATGTTTATTCAGAGAAAGTACGTTTTTGTGTCTGATTTCGTAACTTTATTAATAGTTAGCACTAATTAATTAGCATATTTGAGGTCACCCCCAGGAACCATTAAGATTGACACTTAGTTCGTGAAAATCGGATCATTAGAACGAAAGTTATTCAGGGTGATATCTTTTTTTTTTTTTGCGGACTGTACTATTGAAAATAAAAATATTTGTTTCTATGAACATTGATTTTTTTTTTTTTTTTTTTTTTTTTTTTGCGACCCACGTAAAGTTAAGCATTGTTTATTTTTCCTAAGTTAGCTTTTAAGTTTGACACCCCTGTTGTAGAGTATATTTTTAAATTAGTAAAGCGTATTGTTATGAGTAATTACGATGAAATCTAACACAAGCTCATTTCATTGTTATTCTTTTCAGATACGTAATTGCAAGGATGTCTTATTACGGCTCTTCTGAAGCCGCTCTTGGCAACACATTTGATGCTTCATTTTCAGAGAAAAGTATACGGCATGGTAAGTTTCGTACTTCTTTTAAACTTAGTAAGGGATATCTTAATACTTAACAGGATACTTAAACTCTGTTTTTTAAATTTTCAATACAAAGAAGATAGCTAAATTGTAACGTGTTTTGTTTAGCATGAAAATGAATCTTTAAAATCATTTATCTCGAAACGAGATTTTTTAAATTTACCGTTTTTTTTTTCCTTAATAAGAAATGTTTAACTAAATGAGTCTAAATAATATAAAAAAGAATTAAGATAATCATTCGAATCCTCTTTAAAGATGATGTTAATTGGTCATAAATTCTTTGTTTGAGATAAACTGATTTGTTTGGTAGGTCCCTATATCAAATTTCTACGGGGTGTCCCGTATAGACAGCACGTAATGTCTATTTTTTAGAATTCTTATCTAAAATAATAACAAAAATGTATGCATATTAGGGGTCTCAAATAAATATTTTCCCGAGGGGCACCAGAAACGCTAACGAAATCTGACAAATTGCAATAAAAGTAGATGGATGTAATAAACATCAAAACAGGTTTAATTCGAGGTTAAAACTTGAAGGCAGGGTTTGAAAAAACCCAAACAGCCCGGATTTTATTGAAAAAACCCGGGGGAAATTTGGTTTTTTCATTTAGTGCTCATAAACTTTAAAATTTTACTGCGAAATATTTTTATTTATTAAATTTTGTTATATAAGCTTAAAAATAGAAATAAATCCAAGAAGTTTATATAAAATATATATAATAAAATTAAAATAAGTTTAAATAATGCACTATCATTAATACATGTTTGAATCTTTATTGTTAAATACGTAACGTTTCACAATTTTTAACTGCAGCACTATAAAATATAAATGCAACAGTAATATAAAAGGAACAAGTTAATTAATCTTTTTGTTTTCCCACACATCTATTTACTATATTTATTGAGCATATATATATATATATACATATATATAACATAATAAATAAATACAAAATACAGGAAGAAAATTAAGAAAAACAATAGGTTTTATTTATTGCGCATTCGGCAAGTAAATCGAACTCATAAAATAAATTCAAAAAGTAGAGAAAACAAGGGAAAAATTACAGAACAATGAAAGAAGAGGCTATATATATATATATATATATATATATATATATTGTCAGCAGATGTTAAGAGTTAACTTAAAAAAAGGTCTATTTATTTATTCATTATTATTATTATCATACAGCAGATTCAAAGTGTCTACATTTCTCTCTTAGATGGTGATACACTTTTACGAGTTTTGCTGATTTATCTATTTTTAATCTATTTCGTAGTTTACTCCACACCAAATCGAAAGTTGAAAAGTTTCTTTCGATAGAGAGAGGATGCTGGTGCTGAGCGTAAAGAAAAAAGAATTGCAGAAATTTTTTGGAAGCTTAGAATTTTTTTTTTTTGCCTTAATTTTCCATTATTTTTTGATGAAAACTTTGAATAACAGTGTCAAGCACCATTGATTTTGGAAAGTATTCAGGATCGGAAATTTTGAATGCCATAACACCTGGCAGAAATTCTGGATGATGCTTAGAAAAACAGTTTTCTGCTAATCATTTAAAAATTGTTGCTGTTCATCATTTGAAAATTGTCCCCTTGTTTCGGGATCCAGGATGCACATGCTAATAAATGAGGTGGCTGATGGAATCTTTTTACAAAATGTTTATGGGGTTCTAATTCATCACACGATCGTAAATTAATTCATATTTCAACAGCTTCTGAAATTGAAATGTTTTCTAATTGAAGCTTTTTTAAAGCTTCAGAAACAACTGATATCTGTTTTTCTAAATTGATAGTTTATTAGTAAAGCCCAACAGTATTTAATATTTTTGACGTATTATTATTAGATCCATTTTGATGTTCAAGATATTTATGGTAATTATTGGCAAAAGTTTTTGCGCGGTCGCAATGTGAACTCCACCTAGTATCATTTGGTAATTGGGGCAACAAGCAGTTTTTATCATTTGCTCATCCATGTGCTTGATGCACATTTCTAAAATATTAGAAATGTGCATCAACGTGCAATGATAGTATTAGGAGATACTTCTTTTTCAACCACATTTAAAAAAACCAATTTGTGAAAAAACCCACTAAGTGGTTTTTTTCAAGGTGGGCTCACCCAATAAAACCCGGGCGGGTTTTTTCAAAGTGGGCCCACTTGGCGAACCCTGCTTGAAGGTGTCGTTTTTTAACTGCTGTTTCCTTCCACAATGAAACCTGTCTCACTGTTTATCACAGGGATGGGCAAACTACGGCCCGCGGATAGAATTTTAAGTTGCCGATCAGTGGCAAATATAAACAACGTACATCCATTTTCTTGTTGATTTTGTTGAAAGCTATTTATGCTCTTTCTTTTTTAACAAAGTACTGATGACCTTTTTACTTTCTCTATTTTTTGTTCCATAAAACATAAATTGATGGAAATAGTTAGCGCTGACAGCTTCAATTTGTAAAATGTTGAAAGCAGAAGTTCTTCATAGAATAGCCGTAGATGGGCTCTAAATAGCGTTTGTCTTTCTCGAGGAGCAGACTTATGGAATCTAATATAGGTGAATTGTACTTCACATGTGGCAGACTGCGCATTTCAATTTCCAACGAGCAGACAATCTAACGATCATCTGAAGCAGTTGTTTCTAAATATGCCCAAAGTTTGAGTTTCACAAATCATTACCAAAGGCTAATTTCCAAAATCTAATATTCCATGCCCAGAAAATCCATGTTAGCTATGTTTGCTTAATCCTATATACGTGAACAAGAGTTTTCAATTATGAACCATAGAAAAAATCTTTTCAGAAGTAGACTAACAGACAAGGATTTAGCCTCTTGCCTTAAAATAAGTGCATCTCACTTCGACCCTCAATATAAGGAACTTTTAAAAATTTAATCGCAGTTTCATTCATCTCACTAAATATTTAAATTAAAACTTGTACATCGCTTTTTTTTTCTTTTAAATTTTGAAGTTTTTACTTGGCCCACCAAAAAAAATTTTTCTCGATTTTTGGCCCTCAACCAAAAAAGTTTGCCCATCCCTGGTTTATCACATCTGATTATCTGCACTGTGATTTGTTAGATATCGTTAGCATTTTTAATTTTCTTCCTCGTTTGAATATTAATTTACAACTCTCCAATGTGCATTTTTTTTTTTTTAAATTTTCGATAAAGACTCTAAAAATACATATCAAGGACAGTCTTTACGAACACTCTGTATAAGCAATAATTTCCTATAAGGGTTAACTATTTCAGGAGAAATATTATTTAAAAATTCTTGTTTAAAGAAATTTTCAAGCTGGTATTTAAACTGGTGTCAAACAAAACTCCTCTTACAGGATTCTTTAAATAAGTATTTGTTCCAGATCCCAGGACATCCTGCTGACATTTCTCTCTTTTATTTTGAGACAGACTGAGTTTATAACGTCTTTTAATTATGTTATACTGAGAACGCAATGATAGTTGAGTTATGCAGTGTAACTAACACCAGACTCGAGTGCTATTAAACTTCATACACTCAGGTTTAGAAATTAAGGATAATAAAAGCTTTGGCAAATAAAGGTTCAGAAACAAAACAAACATGACGTATTCATGGAGCCCATTTATTAAGCAAAAGACAACAAAAAATGTATGATATAATACCATTCATAAAGACTACGAGCCCTGTAGTAATTATAAAAAATATCTCCTTCACAAAAACTTAAAATTACGTGGTTGGTATCATTGTATGTCTCCCATCCGATGAAATACAGTCCGTACAACTCCTAGGACTGCTGAATATAATATTATCGAGCTAATTTTGGAGAAGATGACTCCACTCAGCTAGCAATGCTCTCCGAAGTTCTGGTACTCATAGGAGGTGATTGACTGATTGCAACTCGTCGATCTAGCATGTCCCAGACATGCTCTATCGGTTTCAAGCCACGTGAGAATGCTGGCCATTCCATACGGAGAATATCTTTAGATTGAAGGCATTCGTTTACGATGTCTGCTAGATGAAGACGGGTGTTTTCATTCATAAGCCGAAATTCTGTGACCATGTCACCCCTAAACAAATGTACAAGTTGTCCCAGAATGGCATCCCTATAAATTTGGCTTGTCATGGTTTCGATTTTCACATGCAGATCTGTTCTAGAGCCCCTTATAAATTCCACTCCAAATGAGCAATCGTGCATCACCGTAATGGCTTCGTTCAATGATGTTGTCTTGGTATTAACTGCTACCTGGCGTTCTCCGTATGAAAGTTCGACGTGAATCAGACTGTAAGATAAACCTGGACTCGTCGGTAAACATCACACAAGCCCACTGTAGCGATCTCCACATTGCATGTTCAAACAAGGTCCCCAAATAACAACCTTGTTCAGGATTGTTCATATCCTTCTCCCAAAAATAGCAAATAGTATCGACTGATACCACGTGATGAAGGCGGAGCCTTCTGGTGAACGAACTATATATTTATTCGAGGAAAATATCATTCGATGATATATTTATTTATTTTTGTCTGATTTTATTACTTAATAGCTAGTGCTAGATAGCCAGGATAGCCTAGCTGGTAGGGCACTGGGCCCATGTCCAAGAGTTCGTGGGTTCGATCCCATGCCGGCCGAAAACTCCCCGTGTAGTAAATGGTGACTGATGCATGTTAAATCTGCCGAGTCGCAAAGTCCTCCATGTTAACACAACAAATCAATACCTTTAGGGGTACTGATCCAGGAGTTTCCTTGTCTTCTGGATCGGCTCAAAATTACAAGGCTACGGAGTTGAACATTAGTAGTCGTAAACCCAAAATTGGGTCAGCTGTTCAACGACGGTTACAAAGTAAAAAAAAAAAAAATAGCGCTAATTTATTAGCATATTTATGATCAACCTTTTAAAACATCAAGGTTGGATTAAAATCTGATCATGAGAACAAAATCTCTTCAGGTTGATACCTTTTCTTTTTTTTAAAATTATCTTGGTATAATAATTTTCAAATTATTTATTCATCTACCTATTATATACAGGATGTTCTGGGACCGTTTTAATATTTATTTTAACCATCATTCAAAAATATTGAGTAAAAGAAATCTGCACGAGCATGACAAATTAATATTTAAGCTGAATAGAAATAGAAATGCTATCATAATCATATCGAAATTTGTCGAATCACTAGCAAAGAAGGCTGGTGGAAAACATTCAAATTACTTTTATTGCATGATGTAATCTGATTCTCTGACAATAAAACTGGTTTTGGTGTTCCTAGCCCCAACTTCCGTCTTAGTAATTCTTTTTTATTTTTTCTCGCTTACAACTTTTACTTCAATTTTGACTAGATTTCTAAAAATAGATGCATTGGGTGATCGTTAGGAGATACCCGATATATAGTATTTGAAGAATTTTAAACAAATCTCCACATTGAATTTTTCAGCTTTCATCAGAAAAGTATATTCCATACTGATGGTTCAACTGGCGATTACGACAGGATTCATATGTCTCTTTCTTTTCGAGTAAGTATTTCAGATATGCATGTTTCAAATAGTGTTACGTAGTATATATTATGTTGTTTAACCCCTTCCTTCTCGCTCTCGTGAAAATGACGGGGTGAGGTTTCGCCCTCTATTTCTCGCTCCCGTGATATTTCCGGGTTGGAGTGTTCAGTAGTAACGCACCAAGAAGAATAAAACTAATTCATTTCTTTTGCCCGGAAAACATTTCATTTCTCATTTTACACACCAGATGGCAGTACCAGGATATTTTTATGGTAATCGTAGATAGTTAGTTTATTTTAAACTAGATGTCAGCACTAATCAAATACGTAATACAAATACAAAAGCCCAAAAAATAGGCACTTTTATGACCGTTTTCTTGAAAATTAACCGATCGTTAAGGGGCTAACATGGCGTTCATGATTGAGTGTTTTGGCTCGCAGAAAATCGAGCAGGGTCGGAAGAAGACTGTCTTAATTAAGACAGATTAGAATACTGGGAGAGCATTAAATCACACGCTAATATCGATCTGCTTGAGTTTAATTTTAGGGAAAGTCTCAAGATTTTCCCCACTGTGTATTTCGTCACATGCAAAAAGGGTAGCATTATCAATTATAATAGGTAGAGAGATTACTAAGGTTCTCACGTTTGATTAAGGGAAAAATTGTTAGCTCCGCATTCTTTAATCTATTTCTTAGAACAGAATGTGAATTATTAATTATGTGAATGAGTTTTGTTTTGGATAATGAATTAAGAAAGAGAATTTAGGTAAGGAAATAATATAAAAAGATTTATTAAGAAAACCTTATCCATATCAGTGTTGTCTTCATATTTATGATTATTGTCATCATTGACCGACACTTAGCCAAATAATAGGTCTAAGTCTTCACTAAAAATGCAATGTTCTTGGTTATCAAGATGTGTAAAATAAATTACATGACGTAAACATTTCTTTTTGTAACCACGTTAACTTCATTATATACTTGGAATCTGAATAATAGCTTATTTTATTGATAATATTATAGTAAACAGGGGTCTGTTTAGAAGAAATTTGGGTCCGTTAACGGACCCTTCACAAAATATCTTTTCATAAAAACGGACCCTTCACAAAATATTTTAACTTAAAAACGGACCCTTCACTAAATATTTTAACTTAAAAACGGACCCTTCACAAAATGATTTTTCTTTTAATCGGACCCTTCACAAATTTGTTTATCTTCATTGCTGTTTTGTTAATCGAATAAACCCTTCCCAGGGGGGAAAAAAAAGTAAAAAAGAAAGACGGATGTAAGCGAACTAAGTTTTGTCTTCAGCAGACGATTCTTTCATTATTCGTCCGAAATTAATATTCTGCATTCAACAGTATAGGCTAAATACCAAATATTTATATGTTGCATCTCTAATTTAGAAGCAGCAATTGTTGTTTATTTTTTAAAATTTAATTTTTTTAATTATAATTTTACAGTGTTGAGCATAATCTTGTATGTCTTTACAATTTAAAAACTCCTAGAAAAAGTTTTTTTTTTTTTTTGCAATAACGGACCCTATTTGCATTAATTCATAAAAGCGGACCCTGGTTGAAAGAATGTGAGTAATTTTTTCACAATTTCACGAAAAACGGACCTTTCACAAAATGTCTGGACAGACCCCTGGTAAATATGTACCACAGATGAGATTAGTGAAAGTTCTGAGTATACAGCAAAGGAAAGGCCCTCAAATGAAATTGTTTAATCGATAAGCAAGTTTCAGTTATTAAAGTAACGAGAACTGTTCCTGAAACTAATACTGCTTAAAAGATAATCGAAAATTTTCGAACTATTATCTTTTTTCTAGCTGTCGCTAACTGCCATTTTAAATCAGAAAACGCGTGTGGCTCCACCTATTAATAGTCACCCCAATTTACGGTAACCATAAATAAAATCTTGGCCTTAATAAAAACCATAATAACCAAAACTATAAATAAAATCTTAAAACATTAATAAAATCATAAGACTTTTCTCGCAATGTTAAAAAAGTCGGCGAAATCTACCTCAACAATTTTCGGCAAAAGATATTACATTGCGGAATAAAATATACATCTTTATAATTGTGACATATTTCCAATCCTGTATTTTGTAGCCTTGTGGAATTTCTTTCAGAATTATCCGATTCGTCAAGTTAAAATTTTTGCTTGAAAACGGGGTTTTGCACTATTTTGGAGTCAAGTATTAGCATATTTAAATCAATGAGCGACGCATCTTAATTAAATGCAAAATAAAATATGACTCTTCAATAAAATGATACAAAACTGGAAGTTAAAAAATATAAAAAAAAGAAATATTTATTTTTTAATCTAATGATATTAAATTTCTAAGTGCAGAGTTTTTCCCTTATAATTTAAAAAAAAAAAATTAAAATATAAATTAATAAAACTGTATTTAAAAGTTTTTTTTTCTTTTTTTTTTTCTTTTGACAGGCAGTAAATTATTTCAGAGTAATCATATTAAAAATGGGGAGCCTAGATTTATCATTATTATGTTGATGATTAACTGGTCATTTTTAAGAATTTCAAATTTTTTTTAATTAACTACGTGTTATGTTGGTGTGTTTAAATTATTTTTGTTAGTTATTTATGGGCACAATTTCATTTAATTTTTCTGGGCACCGCGTTTTAATTTAAATAATCTCATTCTGTATTTTAATCTATTTTTTTACTTTAATCAACAACCCCATCCGATTTTCACCTACACCCCTATCCTTCAACACCTTCCAATATTTTTCCTTCACCCCTACTTGAGAATGGATTGCTTCACAGGTGTGAAGAGTCGAACGATAGTAGCGCCACCCTTTGGTGCGGATGAATACATGAGCGGGAAAAAAGAGCGGCAATTCGTTTTTTAGGCATTCCATGTGCTGACGACTGGTGATGAACGTGATCTGAGGGATGATGCGGGGTGGCCGGCCACGCGCGCTTTTAGCATAAGTCTTTTACTTGTTTTTAATTTAATTTTTATGTGCCCGTAATTAATTTGTTATATCTTATTTTTGAATAGAAAAAAAAAATTTATTTAAGGAATCAAAAATGATTTTCTAAGATATTGCGTTGTGAGAATTTTTAACTTTAACTAGCATAATTTACCAGATATAACAAGTAGAAGTAATTTAAGCTAATTTAAAATTACTAGCACGTTTACTATTACTACAATAATAATCTTGATGAGCTGAAAGATAAAAGTAAATTAAATTTAAAGGATTCACATCCAACAACATAACTAATCTAGACTAAATGTTTTTATTTAAAGAACTTAATCATAAGTAAAGTTAGTTTACAATTTAAAAAAGGAGTTAGTTTACTGCTACATGACTTACATTTCAGATAGGCAGATTATTTAAAAATAATCATTTTTCTTTAGTTAACATCATATCAAAATAAAATAACAACAAAAAAATTACGGGCACATAAAAATTAAATTAAAAAAAAGTAAAGGACTTATCCTAAAAGCGCGCGTTGCTGGCCACCCCGCATCATCCCTCAGATCACGTTCATCAGATCTCGTTCAAAACGAATTGCCGCTCTTTTTTCCCGATCATGTATTCATCCGCACCAAAGGGTGGCGCTACTATCGTTCGACTCTTCACACCTGTGAAGCAATCCATTCTCAAGTAGGGGTGAAGGAAAAATATTGGAAGGTGTTGAAGGATAGGGGTGTAGGTGAAAATCGGATGGGGTTGTTGATTAAAGTAAAAAAAATAGATTAAAATACAGAATTTGATTATTTAAATTAAAACGCGGTGTCCAAAAAAATTAAATAAAATTGTGCCCATAAATAACTAACAAAAATAATTTAAACATGCCAACATAACATTCGTAGGAAGTGCAACTATGGATTTATAATTACCTGCTAAGACGTTTAAACTAAACAGACTGTCAAGCGAATTTAACAATATGTACCTGTTAGACATTTCACTGTGTTCAAAGTGTGTGTTTGGAAGTACAAAATGTCACATCAGAAAAACAGAACTAAAGTCACGTGAGTCTCCATAAGCAACGATGGTTACTACGCAAGAAACGTTACTGCCTGCGGCAGCAAAAGGGCCCTTTGCCGTTCCTGGTCGGTGGATGATTTTCTGCTAAGTTCTATCGTGTCGAAAAGTGACAGTCATGAGTGAGAGTTCTATCCAAGTGAGAGTACTATTGAAGTGAGAGTACAAGTATCAAAAAGTGACATGTGATCAGCTAGCTAAGACATGGAATGTGGTAAAAGATAGAGTATACAGATGGGAGGCTTCTGAAGGAAACTTCTAACACACACACAAGAAGAATACACATCACGGGTAACAACGAAATCTTTCCTCTAATTGGACTTACTGCAGAAAGTCTATTGAGAAACTTTGAAGTATGTTGAACTGTGTTGATTGGTTCAAGGAACCAAAGATACCCCTGTAACTTTTAAGCCTTTTAAAAACTCGATTCTCAAATTCATACCTTCATGATATTCCATTGAATCATTTTATGTTTAGGTTTAGTTCAAATAAGTAATAATCGGAAAAAAACCGGGATCTCCTTACCGGGATGGAATGTTATGTTGGTATGTTTAAATTATTTTTTTAGTTATTTATGGGCACAATTTTACTTAATTTTTTTGGGCACCGCGTTTTAATTTAAATAATCTCATTCTGTATTTTAATCTATTTTTTTACTTTAATCAACAACCCCATCCGATTTTCACCTACACCCCTATCCTTCAACACCTTCCAATATTTTTCCTTCACCCCTACTTGAGAATGGATTGCTTCACAGGTGTGAAGAGTCGAACGATAGTAGCGCCACCCTTTGGTGCGGATGAATACATGATCGGGAAAAAAGAGCGGCAATTCGTTTTGAACGTGATCTGAGGGATGATGCGGGGTGACCGGCCACGCGCGCTTTTAGGATAAGTCCTTTACTTTTTTTTAATTTAATTTTTATGTGCCCGTAATTTTTTTGTTGTTATTTTATTTTGATATGATGTTAACTAAAGAAAAATGATTATTTTTAAATAATCTGCCTATCTGAAATGTAAGTCATGTAGCAGCAAACTAACTCCTTTTTTAAATTGTAAACTAACTTTACTTATGATTAAGTTCTTTAAATAAAAACATTTAGTCTAGATTAGTTATGTTGTTGGATGTGAATCCTTTAAATTTAATTTACTTTTATCTTTCAGCTCATCAAGATTATTATTGCAGTAATAGTAAACGTGCTAGTAATTTTAAATTAGCTTAAATTACTTCTACTTGTTATATCTGGTAAATTATGCTAGTTAAAGTTAAAAATTCTCACAACGCAATATCTTAGAAAATCATTTTTGATTCCTTAAATAAAAATTTTTTTTCTATTCAAAAATAAGATATAACATACGTCCCAAAAACGAAGAGAGTTATGAAAAACAATTTCGGCAATTATTGCATTTCTATAATATTACTCTCAACGCATATTGTCACTTTTTTTCCAACTACATGGCGATATTGAGGTGATTTTTAGAGTTTAAATTCAATTTATTGCTTACTAGTTGCACACGTTTATATTAGGCATATAACTCAAACTAAAATTTTTGAATTGAAATGAATGAATTTAAATTTATTGGATTCATATTTTTGAATATTTGAATCTTGATATGATATTTCACATTTTGCAGCAATATGAATGTTTTATCATTTTGAATAATGTTGTAAAAAATACGACAAATAATTTTTTAAATACATTTTTAATTTTATAAATTAATTTTTATGTGCTCAAAATGATTTGTTCTAATGTATTAGCAATTTTACTTTTCTATTTGGAGGTGTTGATATAATATAAAGAATTGACAAATTTTTCTTTCTCTCCAATTAAAATTAAGGCAAAAAAACAAAAAAAAAACATTTAACGAATAAAAAACCTCAAACACAAATAAATTATTTCATCTGCCAAAAAAATAAGTAAGTAAATAAATAAAAATCTGTTGATAGTTTTGGTTAGAAAAATATTAATTTTTCAAATGACTACAGCATCTTGTCCAGAGATTGACTTAATCTTTCTTAAATTTAACGTTAAATTTATCGATTAATTTATATCGTTAAATTATATCATCATATCGTTAAATTTAGCGATTATGATGATGGATTGTCTGTACAATTAAAATTAAGGAAATTGTTGGTTTATCTTAAGTCTGATGATTCTGTCTTATCTACTATTCTGATGATTAAAACTGTAACTTTTTTCTGATATCTTACATCACGAAACTTTGGAAACTGAAAACACACCTATAAGATGTAAATGTCTCTGTGTTTTCTTTCCTCTGCAAAAATTGAGAATGAGCATTTTCGAATCGAAAATCATACAAATTGTTTAGCTTAGAATACAAATCATACAAATTTTTAGCTTCATTCAAATTGTTTAACCTAACTTGGTTCAAACTTTGAAATTTCTAATTAGCTATTGTGTAATTATTCGCTTCATTTTTAACTTCTGAATAAAAAATGTACAATTTTAAATTATGCGTATTTTTGTGTAATTGCTTAAAAAAAATTGTAAGAGTGGTTTTTTATGGTTCCTAATATTTCCAAAAGCCTGGATTTAACGATTAAAATTTCGATTGCAATGAATTCGTTAAATTGAGATTCGGATATATGTCATTTTATAAAACAATTTTGTGAATAGTTTTATTAGTTATTTTCATAAATCATAATTTTTTGAAAATGGCCATTATTAATATGAAATTCTTGTGTTATTTGTGTGTTTTCATATTCTGTCTATATCTCATTCCTGCTAATAAAAAGTTCTTTTATTTTCCTTTTTTGCAGGCCTAAAGTCAAAGAATATTCTCATCAGCATCCTGAGATGTTTTGGATCGCATTGTAGGTTTTATTTTTTTCCCTCCTCATACTTTTATGAGTGGTTAGATGACAATCATTTTTTTCCCTTCCAAAATAAAATAGTCATTTCCAGATATTTTCTTTGTCTTGTTTAGTCATGTTAGAAAGTATGCCTCGATTTAATTAGAATTCTTATGTTCGTGAATCATAAAGAGCATGTCTTTAAAAGTTTCATACTTTAAAAAAGTTAGTTTTTCCTATAAAAATAATAATAAGAAATTATTTTTTTCTAATTGTTGAATTGGTTTGTAAATGACCGTGGAACATATTTTATTTTATTTTATAACCGTCGTTGAACAGCCGACCCAATTTCATGGGTTTACGACTACTTACGTTCAACTCCGTAGCCTTGTAATTTTGAACCAATCCAGAAGACAAGGAAACTCCTGGATCAGTACCCCCAGAGGTATTGATTTGTTGTGTGAACATGGAGGACTTTGACACTCGACAGATTTAACGTGCATCAGTCACCATTTACCACACGGGGAGTCTTCGGCCGGCGAGGATCGAACCCACGACCTCTTGGATATGGGCCCAGCGCCCTACCGACCAGGCTATCCCGGCCCTCCGTGGAACACATAGCTGAAATCAATAGGGAGATTTTGCGTTGCGTTTTTCTTGCGTTAACTCACCCTTACTGAAGCCCAATTGGTAGGAAAGTTATCGCGCATAAAGCTCAAATAGCGCCAATGGAAAACCGTAAAGCTATGCAATTTTTTTCAAATTAATAGCAACATTTTCGTAGCTAAAGCATTTAGTGCGCGAAAGGTCAAAAAATGTTTGGTGATTAAATAAGAGATGAAACATTAAAAGTAGAAAAACCCAACCCGGGTGGGTTTTTCTGGGTTTTATTGGGCTTTTCTGGGTTTTATTGGGCTTTTCTGGGTTTTTCATGTTTTTATGGGAGGATTTTCTAAAGAGAGGGCAGGGATAAGTACCTTATTTTAAAAAAGCTTATTTTAATATTAATAATTAAGTTTAATTTATAAATTGACTTCATATAGATAATTAATACAAATAAATTGATGTGAAAGTCTGAAAAAAGTTTCTTCATATATCATGATACAAAATGTTATATGTACTCACATACGTCACACATTTGAAACTTATTTTAACACAGGATTACTTTTTATTTATATTTTAATCTTAAAAAATGTTAGGGGAAATTTTTTTATTTGCATAGAAAGCGAATCAATGGCACTGAATAATCAATGGCCATACAGTCAAATCTAGCCAGCAAGGTGACTCTCCAGTCTCCAACACAATTAGTTTTTTCACTGTAGGTAAATTTTTTTTTTGGCTAGATTACACATATATTTCAATAGAATAGCTCTTTAATATAACAGGGGATGAAAAAAGAAATCAATCTTAGAAAAACCCACTTTAGGGTGGGTTTTACCGGGTTTTTCAGAGTGGGTTATACCCAGTAAAGCCCGGGTTTATTGGGCAGGTGGGTTTTTTGCAACCCTGATATATATATATATATATATACCTTAAGGAAAAAATGAACTACAAATCAAGCAAAACTTTGAGAGCCGTGTTGCCTCAGGTTCTAGAGCGCTTCCCTCCCAATGAGTTGCCCCAGTCTCTAATCCCAGCGCTGGCTGGTCGATACGAATTCCGCACCCGACTCGCGATGACCACAAGGCTGACCTAAAATATTTTCAGTGATAAACGGATCATGGGTTAGACGGAGCTTGCCGTCAGGCTAACCGTAGAGAGTTTCGTGGTTTTCCCCCTCAATGTAACGAAAATGCGGGTTCCATCAAAAGGTCTTCCACGAAGGAAAATTTCTCACTATACTTGATCCAAGAGTTCTCTCTTCTGGATTGGGTTTAAAATTACAAGGCTACGGAGTTGAACATAGGTAGTCATAAGCACGAAATCAGGTCGAAGGTATAAATTATTTCTGGAATGGTGCTTATCTAGAACCTTATTTTTTCCATTTATAATCAAGTTTTCCATTTTAAAAAATCGTGAAAGAAAGTACATATAAAAAGCGAACAAAAAGTTTTTGTTTGAGGGCTGCTCATTTCAGATTTGGTATGGTAGCTATTTCAGCCATTTTTAAAAAAATCCTTCCACTTCTTCACCAGTTTGATTATAACCGTTTAGTAATACCTGATAAACTTCGCCTGACCAGGGCCGACCCTAGGTTTAAATGCACCCCCAGGCAAACATAATTAATTTGAAAACTAAGTATTTCTAAATATCATTGTTCACAAATGAGCATATTAATTTCAGGAGCAAATTTAAATCAAACATAAAACTAAAATATTCCTTTTTTTATGTATTTAAAGTTGAATAAATTCCATTTTTATAAATGTATTAAAATTTTTTAACTTGTTATGAAAATTAAGTTCCGTTTCTACTGTGCTTTTTTAGAGGTTTTACATTTGTCTTGATGATTGTATTAGCCTGTTGTGAAAAGGTTAGAAGGAGTTTTCCAGCTAATTTCATCTGTTTGTTTCTTTTTGTAAGTATATTTATATATATATTTTTATAATGAATATTGAATATTGCCTAAAGTATATTATAAATCTTTATTCGTCGCTGTTGAATATATAGAGTGTCTTAAATTAGAATGAAGGTTTTTAAAAATTTATAACTAGAAAACCACTAAGGTTAAGGGGAAGAAAAGGTTTGTAGCAGCTTCATGCGACAAGAAAAAATTTTTGCATCTCAAAGTTTTTATTCTAGTTGCGAAATTGTTTCGACAGATGACGCTGTATACCTGTTAAATAAGAACGATCAATTAAACATCAAAACAGAATTTTTCGAAATCTTTCAGAGAATGAAAAAAACATTAAGACGTTTTGGAAATGGCCAGCATTGGCCACGATCACACATCGTTTTAAGAAAACATAATTTTCTAACATCAGATCATTACGGAAAAAATTGTAAAAGTGGCTTGCGCGGCGCCCTCTGTTGAAAAACTTGAAAAAAAAATAAAGAACTGCAGATGTTGCCACATAAGCAGCATTTTTTTTTATATATATATACTTCTAACCATCACAATTTTCTTGTTAAAATTTTTAAAAACCATCAATCTGATATAGGTCACTCTGTTTACTGAGATAAGAATTTTTAACATGCATCATCGTTATATTCATTTAGTTATAGAAAGACAAATGAAATTTTCGTTTAGTTAAGTTTTATTTTTAACTTTCTAACCTATATTTCTCTGCAAATGAAATTTTTCTGTTGGATAACAGAAGTCAATCACATGAATGTGAGGGGATATTTCCGGGATCGTGATCTGACAAGGCAGCTATAATCGCCAAGGCCCCAAATGGATTTTAAAATGGTAATTTTTTTTAAAAAAAATAGAACGTGTCTAAGTTTGCCTGGGGGAGGGGGCTATTTTACCCTTGGTTTTTTAACGACTCGTTTTTTTTAAAAATATTTTTCTCTTGGCTGTAGTTAGGTGCAATTATAATGCAAGCCTTTATTTCTTTTAAAATGTGCTACCTGAACTTTAAAAAAAAAGTCATTTAATGAAATGTCAAACAGGAGAACGGGTCGTTAAAGGCCGCTTGATTGGAAAATCGCGCCTGAAGGTGGCTAAGACTTTATACCCTTTGAATTAGTACCCTTCTGTGATGATGTTTCTTGTAGTTTCTCGCGGGCCACACACCGAAAGATGCTTGCCAAGACTAGCGATTATACTGCCGTGGATCACGATATGGAAATTTTCCCAGTGTCAAATTTAAAATTATTACAACCTATTTATTATCTAGATAAAACTGAAATATATTGCTAATAACTTCTATTAGGTTAATTAATTATTAAGGATGCTTTCACTTTCAAAATACAAACTCATTTTGTTTATTTGTAATTTTTTTTTTCCAACCATGAAATAAAAATCCATTTTATTCCATTTTTAACATGGAAAACCAGGGGGATTTTTCTAAATTATTTTACCGCGATTGACTTCGATAATAATTCATCACTTTTTTTTTTTTGTAAGATTAATATATTTTCACTTTTAATTTTTTGTTTTAAGCTCCTGATCAGTAGACTTTAATCACTTTATTTTTGACAATGATTCAAATAAAAATTAAAAAGGATGGTAATTATAGAGCTATGTATAAAAAAAAAAAAAACATGCTTATAAAATATAAATTTAACTGGGTATTTTTTATATACAACTATTTTTATCTATGCATATCCATTTTATATAAAACGTTTAAAGCAAAACTTCATGCATTTTTGTATATTTTTATTTTCAGACATTTTTTCAATCATTTTTATTAGGCTCAGCAGCAAGGTATGTAATAGTTTTGATCATTTATATTTGCTAAATTTTATGTAGCATTGTGATTTATTATTTAATTGGATACTTGCAACTCGAGAAAGAGTGAAGTGATTTTGCCTAACCCTGTGATTTGTATCAGATTTAATTGCATACCTGTATGTAACATCACGCGTGTGTGTCGAAGCAGATTGACTTTTGAAGTGGCAAATAGCACGATTTACCTACGATGACGTCACTTGCAGGTATCCAATTCTTTTCAATATCTAATGCCTTTAATAATTTATAAGCACGTAGCTTTATTATTTTTGCGAGTAAGTTTCGTTGAAAATAGCCTGCACCCCTTTTCAATCAATTGTGATAGCTACAAAAGTGTTTTTTTCTCCTAACTTACTGGTCGTACCAAGAATAAAATTTTTTATAACTACTATTTCACAAATCTATTGAAGGAAAACGAAAGGAGATGGAAATGTAGGGATTGCTGCGTTCTGCTTAGGAAACGAATTTTATAATCACCAGACTTCAAATTTCGTTGCGCAGTTCCTCATAGGCTGGTGCTATTGACTCAAAAACTATTAAACAATATTTTTTGATTCGTCAGAGCATCCTAGCTGAAATAGTTGAATATGTTTCTGTTTTGTGAACTTTGTAATTCGTTTTGAAACTTGAAAAAAAAAAAACAAATTATTTTCCTATTAGCAGAACGCAACATGAATCGTAATTTTCTGTTTTATTTCGGCTATTGTTTTATAATCGATTTTTTGAATAGTCTGTAGATTTTCGAACACAGTTTGATTGTGAAATTTGTAATTTTATTAATTATTTATAAAAATTTTTATTACATTAATAAAAAAATTTATGTATATACATATATTTTTTTAAAGAAAATGAGGATGTGCGTACTTAACTTCTTGCTTCTATGATGCTTTTTATCTTATAAATAAAATAATTCTTTGTAGCTTATGTAACAGCTTAAAATCTTGCAATCTACAATTTTCTTTAGAGAATACTTTTAAATAATGTGTAACCATAACGAATTTCTCAAAATTATTTGATTTTTTTAAAATTGCTAGCCTAATACCCATTCTTCGTATAAGGTAAAAAAAAATCGAAAATAACAGATTAACACTGCGCATTTATGTACGAAACTGAAAGGCATCATAAACCGAGCCAATTCAAACAAAATAAAAGCTTATTAACTTTATTTCTTATTATATGTTTTATTTTTTCCCGGTGGTTTTACGTTATTCGATTAAGATAAGGCGTTCAAATGATCAAAAACTCAGTATCATCAGGAACTGAAACAAATGCTATTAATCAGAAATAATACACTTAGAGGTGCACAATTTGCGGCCCTCCAGCTTTTGATTTGCGGCTCGCGGCAGCTATAAAAAAAAAAATATCGTAATTTTTGTGGAAAATAAATATCAGAAATTTTGAATTGCGTATTTAAGTTTATTTTGCACTAAATCTTTTTTTATTTTTTTTTATTTCCAATGAGTTGCACAATCGGTCTTGCCGATGAGCAGACCTAGTGCGTTCTCCAGAGGTGGTATCCACTCTTTCAGGACCACCACAATGGGTGAGATACCGTTGGTCATGTTAATTTGGACGTCTAGTTTCTGCCACACTAGATGGCAGCACCGAGACTCTATTTGGATGCTAAAGTGCACTAGGAATTTAATTTTGCCGGAAATTCCAAGAGGCACTAAATCTAAATGGATGTATTTTTTTGATTGCTTTTTTTCAGTGATTTCCAAAGTTTTAAAAATCCTGATATTTTAATTCGACAAAATTATGATACCTGAAGTACGAATTTTAGTAATCACCTTTGAAGTTATTTATTTGTTTGCAATTAATAGTCAATCTAAGTGACTTTCCGGTCGTGTTTTCGGGGGTTGTTATCGGATTTCCACATGTTTTTTTTTAATAATCAGGATCACCACTCGCGAGTTTCTAATTGTATAAAAAGTAATCACTTTTGACATGCTTTAGATGTGTCAATATGATCGTACTACTTTTTAAATACTCCATCTCTAGGTACTATTTCCCTATAAGTACGTTTATTTAAGTTCAACTCGTAACTAAGTTTCGACTCATTCCCGTTTTTCTAAGTATCCCATCGTTTCTCTAAATATTTTTTCTATTGTTTCTTCAGCACTTATTGCTGCTCATGATTTTGCAAATCCTGATACGTTTAATATGCATTAATACAGTGTTTCCCAAACTTATGACTTTTATGTACCCTTTCTAAATTGCTCGTAACGCTGTGTACCACTAATAAAAAATTTATTTTTTAATAAAAAAAATTGCTCAAAATTTAAAAATCACAACTAGCTGTTGACACCACTAATTATTAACTGTTAACTCTGCAGAAAAATAGCCAATAGAAAAATACGTAATTGTAAATTTTCATGGCTAGCTTTGTTTCTAAATAAAATTTTTTGAAATTTTCGTTTGTTGCAAGATATTTCGCATAAGAACGCGTACCACCGCCAAACTGCTCCCGTTCACCTGGGGGTACGCGTACCACAGTTTGGGAAACATTGCATTAATACGACATTCGAATCGCGCATTTAAATGTGCGCTTTTTTGTGCCGATTTCATTGCAAATCTAAGAGATTTTTTTTTTCGATCGTTGTTTTTAACAGTTTTTAACGCTTTTCCACTGGGTTTCGAAAATCTTGATTTTTTATTTATTTAACCGGTATTATAACTGCTTGGGATTTTCGATTCAAGCAGTTTAATCACCACCTTTGACGTGCTTTATTTGTGACAGTTTCATCGTCAATCCAAGTAATTTTTCAATTTTTTTTTTTTTTTTTTTTTTTTTAGTTGCTACTATTTATTTCCAATTTTTTTTTTTTTTTGAAATCTCAGCATTTTTTTTATACAATATAATTATAATACGCGAAATTCGAACTTGGATTTTATAAAGTCTTTGAGCATTTTGTTGATTTTTTTATATCTTTAAAAGAGCTAAATAAACCGTTTTAAGATTTAAAATATTAATAAAATCACTTATAATTCACTAAATATAAATGTCCTAAAGCTAAAAATATAAGGAACTAATTCCCAACTGAATGTACAATCTTATTTAGAACTAAATTGCGTTTGTTTTATTTTAAATCATTTTAAGCCTCATGCGATATCTTAAATTAAAATGTTTAACTTGCATTTATGTAGCTCAATAAAATATTTATCTATTTTTTATTTTCATTCAAGAACATTAAAGTTAATTTTTTTAAAAAATTACACTATTGTGTTACTTGATGTGATAAAAAAACCATCACTCCCCCCCCCCGCCAAAAAACAGATATTTACATATAAGTTTTTTTTTTTTTTTTTTATATATAAAAAGGAAATGTCTCTTTTTTAATTAAAAAAAAACAAAACAATATTAGTTTTGTATTTTTTGGTTTTGAATGAACTTTAACATTTAAAAGAATTTAATTTTATGCAAATATATTACTAAGTTCACAGATGAAAGGGAAAAAAAAAGAATGAATTAAAAGAACTAAGACAATAATAAGAAAATTATTTGTTTTTTACTTTCATTCAAGAACATCACAGTTAATTTTTTGAAAAATGCACTTTTGCGTTACGTGATGTGATAAAAACTATCACTTTCCCCCCATTTATGTTTTTAAAAACCTGCTTTTTTATAGGAAGAAAATGTTTTTTTTTTAATTTTTATTTATTATTTTTTCATTATTAGTTTTGATTGAATTTTAGCATTTAAAAAAATTTATTTTATGTAATTATATTACGAAGTTGACTGATGAGAAGGAAAAAAAAAGAAGATAATAACAAAAATAATTATAATAATTCAACTCTATTCAAAATTCAAATATTTTTCTAAGTTGACTTATAAAATGAATTGTCGGAAACACTGCTATTAATGTAAAAAATTATCATAATTGCCATCAACATGTCTAGGTATTTGAGCAAGCTACCCTTTATTCAAACAAGGGTTGTGCACCCCCACTATTTGAAGTACAATAAATCTCTTTTTCTTTTTTTTTTAAAATTCACTTTGCAAATATAACCCTTAACTAAACTTTAAATATATTTATAATAAGATAGTGAGTTTCTCGTATTATTAAGATGAATTTCATTTAAATGTGGTAAGTTGTTAAATGTATATAATGTTCCAATTTAATACTTTCCTAAATTCCGCTTTTCCATCGCAATTATCAATTCCTTATTAATTATAAAATATATAAATTAAAATAAAATGAATGATTATAAATACCCGAATATATTTTCGTAGTGTTTTTGTTCCATATTAAAATTTAAGAAATTTAAGTTAAGCCTAAGATAGGGCTCATTTATAAATCTTCCAGGGAGGCTTGCCTAAATGACACTGCAAATAAATGCTTGGTTTCAGATAGTCTTCTAATTACTTAACGTCACCCCATGTTGATTACAACTATGCTTACGTGACATAATGGATCAAAGATAAATAATCATTAAAAAGTGTGCAACAAAGTCACAATGAAGCTTAGTTTTGATCATAAGTTAGTAAACATCTCTGGTGTTTTCTTTTGTACATGTAAAGGTAAAAAACAGACTACAGTTTAATTTTTTTTACAACGCGTAATAATCCTATAAGAAAAATTCATTTTTCTGGCGACCCTCTCGAACGCACAAATAAAAATTTTGAACGTTTTTTAAGACCAGGGGCTGCAATTTATTCATGCACCCAGTTCTCGAAATTTTAGGACGTTAGCTCAAATATTTTCTAGGTGTCCACAGAGGACTGATCGCAAAGACACGATTTCAAGCAGAACACCGATCAGGGGTCTGTTTAGAAGAAATTTGGGTCCGTTAACGGACCCTTCACGAAATATCTTTTCATAAAAACGGACCCTTCACAAATTTGTTTATCTTCATTATTGTTTTGTTTATCGAATAAACCCTTCCCGGGGAGGGGGGGGGAGAAAGGCAGATGCAAACGTATTAAGTTCTGTCTTCGACAGACGCTTCTTTCTTAATTCATCCGAAATGAATATTCTGCGTTCAGCAGTATAGGCTAAATACCAAATAAATGTATGTTGCATCTCTGATTTAGTAGCAGCAATTGCTGTTTATCTTTTAAAATTAAATTTTTTTATTATAATTTTACAGTGTTGAACATAATCTTGTATCTCTTTACAATTTAAAAACTCCTTGGAAAAGTTTTTTTGCAATAACAGGACCCTATTTGCACAAATTCACAAAAGCAGGACCCTGGTTGAAAGAATGTGACTTAACGTTTATTTAATATCCACAAATTACGAGTCATTTTTTCACAATTTTATAGAAACGGACCTTTCACAAAATGTCTGGACAGACCCCTGCCGATATCAAGCATCACCTGTAGTGAGCGGGTGGGTGACCACTTTGATCCGCCTGCAAAAAGACCGAGTGTGCCAGGTATCGGTCCTCGTTGAACTGTTAATGATGAACTTGGCACAAAGAATATAGAAAAGAAAGGAGCTGTTCGGTTCGATACTTTATACCAGAAAAACAACTTACAGAGTCAGAAACATACTCAAATTTAGCAGAGTGTTATTTAAACTAAGATCCAGTGCATGCGCATGACAAGCAAAGTGACACTCAGGATTTACGTCATCTGTGAACCGGTTGTTGGAGAATGCACGAGTCGCGATGGCTCAGGGGATAGAGCAGTCGCTTTCCAATGAGCTGAACCGGATTCGAATCCCAGCGATAGATGATCGAGACGAATTCCGCATCCGGCTCGCACCGACCACAGTGCTGATGTGAAATATTCTCAGTGGTAGATGGATCATGGGTTAGAATCCTCTTGCCTTCAGGCTAACCGTGGAATGTTCTCGAGATCTTCCTCTCCATGCAACTCAAATGCGGATTAGTTCCATCAATAGCGTAGTCCACGATGGCGAATTTCTCCCAATACTTGATCCAGGCGTTCCCTTGTCTTCTGGTTGTCCAAGAGGTCGTGGGTTCGATCCCCGCCGGCAGAAGACTATGTAGTAAATGGTGACTGATGCACCTTAAATCTGTCCTGTCACAAAGTCCTCCCTGTTCTCCCATAACAAATCACACCTCTGGGTGTACTGAACCAAGAGTTTCCTTGTCTTCTGGATTGGTTCAAAATTACATGGCTACGGAGTTGAACATTAGCAGTCGTAAACCCAAAAATTGGGTCGGCTGTTAAACGACGGTTATAAAATGTAAAATAAACTACTCTACATGCATGGTTGGTGGTTGGGTACGCCGCTCTCCGCCAACCGCCATTTTATTCTTTTTTTCTGTGTCAAAATGTGATGATATAAATATATTCGCAAAGAAATATCTTAATTAATTGTACAGTATTGTTTATCAATATACAGGAAATACAGAACAAACCAACGATAAAAAAGGAAAACTTTTCTTCTTATCCCTAATGCTTTCCCAATTCCACCATTGGTTTGGTAAAGAAGAGAGTGCAAACCTTTTGCAAGAACCTATACCTATATGAAATAAGAATCTGAGTACCAGCCACTATATTTTAATGCGGCTTTAACTCATCCATCTGTGTGAAAGTTTTTAGAAAATTCGGAGCGAAGCTCCGAAAGTAGATATGGGGTAGAGAGTTCAGTTGGCTGGATTTGGGTGTAGACATTCAATGGCAGTGGGAAAACATCAGAGATCAGGGGTCTTTCCCTGTAGAATAGAGTTCAGAAGTAATATTGCCTCTTCGTTTTTGAGTAGCTCCTTCATGATGGAAACGAGTCGTTGGGATGGTGAAGTAGGAGAGGAATCTTGCCTATGTTGATGGAGTTTTTTTCTTGGGGCGGGCCTCGCACCCAGAGAAGTTGGCAGTGTGTGATTTTTTACAACTGCAACATGTGGGGGGAGCTGTCCTTTCCTTTTTACACTCATAGGAGAAGTGGCTTCCGGCACACTTTAGGCATCTCGGCGGTGCCGAGCATGCACTTTGTGCGTGGCCGTAGGCCTGGCATCTGTAGCACTGGGTAGTTCCTCTGCCGCCGCGGAATCTTTCGATGATCACGGGGAACGTCTCGATATGCTCTAGGTGGAAGACAAGATGCTGATTCGTTGAATCTTTGACTGTCACTAGGAAAAGGGGGAGGAGCTTATAGGCCCCGCCTACCCGTTTCTTGAATTGCACGATCTTGTTGATTTCAATGTTAAGTTTCTCTATTTCTAGAGAAATTAAGTTGGTATTAAAATCTTTTGGAAGGCCACGAATAAGAAACTTCCTATTTTTGTGAGTGGAATAGTTTTAACGTTAATATTTAATAGTTTGCAAGAACCTCTGCTGTTGTGGCCCAAAATGGATTCCTTTAAACACTGGGACAGCACCTAACCTGGTGGGGGCTGGTTTACATCATGTCAATGAAAGCTGGACAATTCCATGAAAGTGTCAACTTTCAAGCGAAATTTTTTTTTATGAATTGCATATTTTGATTTTAAAAATATGTTCAGAAATAGCCAAAGTCTGCTTATTCATGTTTCATTTTTGATAATTTTAAGTTTTTTGAATCTAGTAGTATTCTAAAGTAATCACATGGCTGACAAGTGAATTGTTCACATTTGTGCTGAAATTGTTTTCTTGAAAAACACTTATAAAATAAAATAAATGTATCTTTCTTTTGCAATATTTTGATAAAATTATGCATATAGTACAAAATTTAAACATTTAAAACATAGTCTTTAAGTCATTTTGAGTTTAATATATAAAATAAACGTAACTTTTTTTGTGTCATTCCGTCACATGTTTAAGTTTTTTTTTTTTAAACTGCAACTAAATTTCAAAATGAAAATGTGTATATTTTGGAATATAAAGCAGATATGGCATAAGAATCAATGAGAGATTATAAAGTTTTATGCATTTGATTATTAACTTCCAATAATTAATGTGACGGAATGACACATCCTCGGCGATAGAATGACAAAACGAGTCCTTGAAAAGCCAATTCAAAAATTAGAGAATTATTTATTTTTCAATTAACCTAATGGCTAAAACAACTGTTGAAAGACAGATAGAATATTGAAAAGGAACAAGATCCCCATTATACGATGGAAAAGCAGATAAGAAGGCTTCCGCCACAAAAGCTGAACTTAAAAGCTTAGATGTTGTGCAGAGATTGTGTAAACAAAGAAAAAATCTAATTCTACCAACCTCTTCACATACAAATAATTTAAATTCCCCCTACAAATCTTGGTAAAGCCGTGAAAAAAGTTGTACACTCACTTCCAAAATCAACAATAAAGTTAAAAAAATTAATTCAGTCTTAATGTGAGAAGTATATAACATTCAACTCAAAAGAAACTAAATTAAGTGAATGTCGATAAGCTGTTTATTTTGGTTAAGGAATTTAACTGTCAAGATGATGTTAGTTACAAGCCCCCAGGTGGTATGAAGGATTCAGTCATAATACAAACTCTGACAGAGTAACGAAAAGTGCACTGAAAGAGGCTTTTCATTTGTTTAAAGAAGCAGATAATGATGTAAAGTGTGTTTCATTTTTGTTAAGTGTATTTCATTAATACCTCACAACACATGCACCTATAAATACCACGTAAATGTGAGGTTGTTTTAAAAAGCCAAACAAGGCTTTGGATACTTTAAAACGGCACCTAATATGCAAAAGAATTTTATGATTTCATAAAGTCGAAGTTTTGTTTTTGTCCAGTTATTCTATTTAACCCTTTCGCACCGACTGTCACAAATACGTGCCAGTATAAAACCGTATCGATCAGGGCAAAAAGATAAAACTGGTAATCAAAGTAATTCTTTAGCAATTTATTTATGGGCGGAGTTATAATTGTTTGATTTATTTAATTCACCATTACTTTGTTCAAAATAAAACTATTTAGTTATACCTTGAATTAACATTGATTATATGTGTGATTAAACTAACAATAATTAAAGTAAAAGCAAAGTAAGTCTGTCAAATTAGAAACGACTACATTTGAGTTACCGTTTTTTATTTAATTACATCCTGATTCTGATTTTGTACGAATGCTTTTCTGAATCACCCGTCCCCAAGGGGTTAAGAGAGGGACTTCAGCTGGTCACCTGTTACAGCAGAATTGCCAGAGACAAGAGACGTGCACTAGACGTTCATGTGGTTGAGAAGTGAATCATCAAAATTAGAATGTTTTCTAATTTTAACCAAAACCAAGTAGTATATGATTTGAAAGAAGGCCACTGTTTTGAAGAGGAAAACATGACTGAGGAGACTCTTTAATCACTGTCCCATATTTCAGAAAAGGAACATTTATATGTGGCTCAGATTACTTTGACAGACCATTTAGATGTTAAAGTTCTAAAAAGAAGACGGAACAAAAATTTATTTATGCATAAATTTCCTGAGAAAGAAGATAAGATGTGTAATTGGCAAGTTAGATATAAAACCTCTTCAGAGACAAGCTAATTTTCAAATTGTTGAAATTTTTACTAATTCTGTTTATCGGTTACATACACATTAATCCTGTTTATCTGTTACATTCTTTTTATCATTTACATATTAATAAAAAAAATTTTAAATGAAAACTTTCTTCCACTAAACTTTTTGTCATTCTGTCACGGTCATTCCGTCACAGCAAATAGATGCTAATAACTGCTAGCCAACCTGAGGTTAATTTTCCAAATTCAGATTTTACATTACTTACACATTATACTAAAAGTAAAAAACAGTTCAGAAAAATAATAGCTGCAAAATTCACAGAAACTACCAGTTTTAAGCAGCATGCCAAAAGCTTGGTTGCCAAAATGTCATTCCGTCACACAAATAAAAAGTTCGTAAAATTAAAAATAAAAAAGATAGAAAATCCTTTTTTTTTAGTTTATGAATCGCTTTATGCCAATAATAATGATATGCATGAGAAAAAACAATGTTTACTTGAAATTAGATGCATAGAAACTTAAATGAAATGTTATTTTTCAAGTCAAAATGTCATTCCGTCACATATGGAATTGCCCAGCTAGTATATTCTTTGGTCGGACTACCTAAGCTGGGGAGCTTCTGCGGAGGACCAAAATCGTGATAGCGTGTCTTCAGATCCTCTTCAAGGATTTTTCCCTTTGTGCAGTTTTAATGCAACGAGAATAAAATGCTACTATTAATAACTACAAACAGTTCTGGGCTTATACGAAACACACACAATAACTTTTTAATTATTACAGATGTTAGCGAAATCATTCAAATAACCTTATTGATTTAACACTACATTTATGCTTTAAAATTTTTAAATTTATTCAATTTTATTTTAAATTTGTTTATTTTTAAATGAAATGGAAAATGCAGATAGTAGAAATACAAATGTGTCTAATACTTTTCCTTTCATGGTTGTTGTAGTTGTAGTTCATTTACGTCGCACTAGAGCTGCACAACGGGTTATTGGCGACGGTCTGGGAAACATCCCTGTGAGGATGATCCGAAGACATGCCATACCATGTCTTTTCATGGAATTTGGTGTTTAAACGTTTCATAAATCCAATCTAAGAATCAAAGATAATGTGTTATGAAAGTAATTTACAGAAAATAATTGTCAAGAATGAACAAATTATAAATATGAAAATTGTTAACAATTTTTAAATTCAGAATTTATTTTATTTTAGTTTTCTTTACGCTTTTAAGGAAATGGAAGATCTGATAGTAGAAATATAAATCCTTTAAACACTTTATTTTGGGTAAGATTTCAATATTTTTAAGTGTAAATCGTTGATTAACTACGTAGCAGAGAATAGATTTTCAAGTTACTGTTTCCATTTTCTTTCTATGCTCAAAATACCGTCTCCCCCCCCGTTAACCACACCAATGATACAGATTACAGAAAAAAAAAATTTTTCACTGTATCACAATATTTTATAACGTTTTTTTTTTATTGTATATTAGTTTCTAATTATAAGTTTCTTATATTTTGATAAAGATATACACTTTGACAAAGAAAAAGATAACGTACAATAAAAAATGCATATTTGACATAATTGTAATTTTTTTTTTAATTATTTTTTTATTTATTTTAATTATTTATTTTGGAACATCAAAAATTTTTAAGTGAGATTTTTAGATAGTTTAATTATTTCAAAATCTGCTTAAAAATAGGGATTTAAATATTTCTATATTATACTAATTTTATAACTAAATTTATTTTTATTAATTCACTATTTATTTACTTACAAAAAATTACTTTTATAATGTTATATAAAAGCAATACTATAATGAAATGTAAATTAATAAGATTTTTTTTAATACATTTTTACTAAACTAGAGCTATCTCGAAATTATGCTTATCCTTTCGTCTAATCAAAATAAATTAAAATTTATTAATTTGGGTATCGAGCAGCTTTGTATCAAAAGAGTTTTTATAATTGAATTTGAAAATGGATATTTATTTAATTCCAGATTTTTTAGCTCCAATGCTACGCCACTCCTTCATAAATTTATAGTTTTCAGTCCCATGTCAGAATCGCGGCTACAGGACGACTTTGTAGTAGAATGTTGCCGAGTTCTTGCAGAAAGAAATAAAAAATTTTGGTTTTTTTTTTATGCAGAAGTTTTGTCTCTAAAATTATATTTAAAAGAAACCTTGTTCACGCATCAATTAGGAGAGAAATGCTCTTTATTTTTCTATTCTTATTTGAGAAGAATAAAGGGGCAAGAAATGCACCTGATTTTTCGATTCTTATTTGGGAATAATGAAAATTAAAGAATAATGAAGTAAACAATTTTAGTTTTCTTTTCTGCAGAAATTTTCGAAATTTTTATGTCTCTAAAATTATATTTAAAAGATGCCTTTTTCACGCATCAGTCAGGAAAGAAATGTTCCTGATTTTTCTATTCTTATTTGAGAATAATAGACGGGGAAGAAATGCTCCTGATTTTTAGGAATAATGAAAAATAAAGAATAATGAAGTAAAAAAGTTTGATTTTTTTTTCTGCAGAAATTTTAGAAATTTTTTTGTCTCTAGAATTATATTTAAAAAATGCCTTTATCGTGCATCAGTCAGGAAAGAAATGTTCCTAATTTTCCTATTCTTGTTTGAGAATAATGAAAAATAAAGAATAATGAAGTAAAAATTTTAGTTTTCTTTTCTGCAGAAACTTTCGAATTATTTTTTTGTCTCTAAAATAATATTTAAAAGATGCCTTTATCACGCATCAGTCAGGAAAGAAATGTTCCTAATTTTTCTATTCTTATTTGAGAAGAATAGAGGGGGAAGAAATGCTCCTTATTTTTTTATTCTTATTTGAGAATAATGAAAAATAAAAAAATAATGAAGTAGAATACTTTAGTTTTCTTTTTCTACCGAAATTTTCAAAAGATTTTTTTCCTCCAAAATTATATAACAACGTATATTATGTAACAAAACTTTTACTTCCTTATGATTTCTTTCAGGCGCATCGGAGGGAATGCTCGTGATTTTTCTATTCTTATTTAAGAATAAAAAAATTCGACAATGACTGGTTGCAACTAGAATTTCGATTAGAAAATATAAAGCAATATAAGGTTGAAAGCATAGTTCAGTTCTAGAGTCAATGTTCTTTCATTTATATATATTTTTCAAGTAGTACACCATATTTTACATTTTAATGAAATTTGACTGTGAGCGGGGATTTGTTACAAATTCAGATTTGCAGCAAAATAATGCCTACTTTTTTTTTCAGGGCGCGTAGCGTTTTTAAAGAGTGCTTAAAGGTGCTTATTTTTGATTTTCGTTTTTTAATAGCTCTTTAAAGGTGCTTTTTTCATTGGGTGTTTTTTAAAAGTGCTTAATTTTCCCATTTTCAAAATGAGATTTTTCCTTTATTATGTTGAATTTCGCTTTGAATTATGCAAAAAGACACAGTTCACATTGTTCTATTCAACGATTTCATATTAATTCAACCCCAATCTATTTCGGCTTATAATCAGTCCGTAGCGTATGAAAACGCCATTCGTTTTACATGATTCAACATTTCATGATTTTTGACAATTGACAATTTGACAATACCAAAAGGTTCTTTCTTTCTTTTTTTTTTTTTTTTTTTTTGACTTGACGGTTAATACAAGATGAAACTGTCGATTGTCAAAAACTTTCCAACCCTGCCTGCTTAAAAATGTTTTTTGACCGCTTGAAAAGTGCTTAAAAGATGTTTATTTTTTGTTGGATAATTTGGCTACGATCACAGTTTTTTTTTCTTCTTTAATTTGCTTGAAAATCGATCCAAAATTTTCTTAATTCACGCTTTTCAGTTTTCTCTTTTTCACTCACAACTCGCGCCGATTCCTTCGTAAATATATGTAGTGTTTTGATAATTTTTTTTCCTGGCAATTATTACTACGAATTTTTTCGAAATCTCGATGTCTTTCATTGCTCAGTTATTACTAATATTCTCATGAATTTTTGAAATATGCCGATATTATTACGGCACACGAAATTCAAATCGGAGATTCAAGAAAACATTCTTTTGGCACGGCCGTTTTGCGCCGATATTCTCGTTAATCCAATGTGGTGTTTTCATTCGTTCTTTCGACAGTTATTGCTACGAATTTTCAAATTTTATACATCTATTATATATAATTCTCTTACGTGGCTCCCAAATTTTGGCTGTATTTCTTTTCCGCCGGTGGCAACGTTTGCTTTGTTTTGAAAACACCAAAGCAAAACACAAAGCCTTTTAATGATGTGTTTCTGATCTAATATATACAATTCTCTTACGTGGCTCCCAAATTTTGGCTGAAGTAATTTGTACAACTAAATAAGATTCTTTTCACAACAGTTAAATATTTACTTTATTTTCTTCATTCATAGAGAAAACAGTCGGCAAAGAATTCTGTTAGGTTAAGAAACATTTCGCTAAAAAAATAACGAATTCTAAAAGAAATAAAAATAAACAACTTAAAAAATAAAAATGCTGTTGCCAGCCATAGAATTTTTTGAAAGGTAACTTAGCAACATAAATCAAAATGACATAGAAGCGCAACTAGATCAAAATTATGATACCTGAGCGCTTGACGTAACATATCCTTCAATTCTAAAAGTGTTGTATCGCCAAATGCCCAAATTAACAATTGTGTTCTTAAAGAAATTCTATATAAAGTTTTAAATAAACAACCTACTTCTACAACTGCTTCTTGAAGAACTTGGCTCATTGATTAAAAATATTGTTTTAATTTTACAGTTCTAACTTTACTTCTACTTTCATTATTGCTATGACCCTCTTTCATTACATTTTACAACTTCATGCTAAATTTGAGGACTTTAAGTTGTTTTGTGGTTGAATACTGACGTTTAGAAATGTGTACATAAAAAAAATATATTTAGAGGTTAAGAGTTGCCTCAGAAAAATTTGAATTGTTGACACTGAACTTAACAATGGAAACAATCGTTTTTGTGAAAAATTGAATTGTATTGTTGACATCAAAATTAAAAATATTGTGTTTCAACTTAACAATACTACCTTAATTTATACTTTAAAATTGCCTCGGAGAAATTTGAATTGTTAGCAATGACTTAAACAAAAAGTTTTATTTTAACTGACAAATACTATATTATAATTTAAACTTTTTCTATGACTATACTCATTTTCTTACTCTTTTCTTTGTTTTTTATACATTGTATTTTTTTGTGATAAAATAAAAAAACTTATAGTTGTTCTGCTTCTGAACATTGATAAAAACACAAAATGATGGGCTTCATCAACAATCAAAAATATATGCATTTATTTTACAAATTCCATATTATTAAGGTGGCACCCTTCAGAGAAATAAAAATACAAAATTATCTTCATCAAAGCCGATGCTTTACATCCGGCTTTCAGTGGCAGACTACTATTTCATATTGTTTTACAACACATGGCTTTAGCCCTCTGGTGGGAAAGACTTTAAAACAAAACTTACAACAGTTACTTTTCTCAACAACTGAAATTTAGAATTGTGTGATTAAGAAAAATATGTGAACTGTTTGCAATTTCAAATTAATATTGAAATGTACAGGTTTATAATTTTCTACAGTGAAAAGTTTTCAGAACTTCAGTACTCAAAAAAGTATACAAAAACTAGACGTTAAGAACGTATCCAATGAGCGAGTAAAGCGAGCATTGGATTGCGAAGCAATCCGAAATGAACTGTGAAACCAGTTCCGGGGGTTGGTGAGCGCCAGCGAGCAGGGGGCGAAGCCTCCTAGTATATATATATATATACAACTTAATAATACGCGAAACAATTATTTACTTTTAATGTGACGATTTCATCGTTTTTTCGACTTTTTGTGCTACTGAATTCCAAAAGTGAATTTATTATTTCCCACCTTCCATAATTATTTCTACACGTAAAATGTAAATTGCAGATTTAAGTAATCACTTTTTGACGCATTCACTCTTTATGCTGATACTACCGCAAATCTATATAGTGTTTCGATTGTATTTTGCGGCAGTTATTGATATTGATTTTCACGTGGTTTTTAAATATCCCAATATATTTCTGACAATATGGGAAATTCGAATCCTGCATCTGAGTATTTAATTTTTAAAGAAATGGTTTTATGGTTTTTTTTTTTTGGGGGGGGGGATATTTCTACAGTTTTTAGAATCCCATATTTTTAATATAATATTATTTATTACAACAACCGAATCTCGAAACGAAACATGCATTTTGTACCCCCTTTTTGAAGAGTCCGATTTGTGTGATTCTGCCGCTGATCTTTTTTTCGGTAGTTACTTCTACGCAGTGCGGGGGGCGCGCGAGTTTTAAGGGCACATAATCCAGAAATAATTCACTATGATAGGGATGCACAATTTGAGGTAATTTGTTTTGAATGAATTTTAACTTTTAAAAGAATTTGATTTTATGAAAATGATTACTAAGTTGACTGATAAAAAGGAAAAGAATTAAGCTTTTAAAAGAATTTTATTATTTAAAAGAATTTAATTTCATGAGAATATTTTACTAAGTTGACTGATAAAAAAGAATCGCGTCGGAAACACTGATATTAACGTTTAAATTATCATAATTGCCGTCAAAATGTCTAGGTACTTGGGCATGCGGCCCTTTATTCAAGAAAGGGTTGGGCACCCCTACGAAATGAATTACAATAAAAATATTTCTTCCTTTTATGAGGTATTTTTTTAATTCTCTTTTCAAATAATAACTCTTAACAAAACTTCGAATATATTATTGGAATAAGGTGAATAATTTTCTCATATTATTAAGATGAATTTCATTTAAATGTGGTAAGTTGTTCAGAGTATATACTATGCTCCAATTTAGTACTTTTTTAAATTCCACCTTTCCATCGCAATTATTAATTGCTTATTAATTAATATTATAATAATTTAACTTAAAATATATAAATTAAAATAAAATGAATGATTATAAATATCCGAGTATCTTCGTAGTGTTTTTGTTTCATATTAAAATTTAAAAAAAATTTAAGCATTAAGGGCGCATTTTTACATATCTTGCACATTTCCACATCTGCTACGGATTTCACGATTTTAAATTATTTTTTATTAATGTGATGATGATTTACGAAATGCGAAAAAGGAAATAATTCGTGTGTTCTCCTCCTACAAAATGTGAGAATATCGCTCATGATATTAGAACTTTAAAAAAAATTCTATATTCATTTAAAAAAAAAAATTTATACAATTTTATTTTATCCAAATAGGTTTTTTTTCCTCCACTAACACAGCATTTCTGTTACTTTAGAAACATGTAAATTTGTTATTATTAAAAGTATCTTGCGGAAAGATATTTGTGCTACAGAGGTTTGTAACAGAAAGCCCAACAAAAATTCTGCCACGGGAGTTTTCAGTCGGACGAGATAACTGGTCTTCCAAAATATTCGCTGTCTCTATTGTTGCATTACGGTTAATTGCGTACTGTTAATTAATATTTCTAGTGAATACGGTTAATTGCAATTGATTATTATGTTTTAAAGTGAAATAAACAAGATTTAAAATTTGTTTAAATTTCATTGCTGCGCAGGAAGTCTAAGCGCTGACAGTGGGACCCGTCATTGCCGCGATGAAAGTGCTACATAAATTTAGATAATTTAAAACAAATGTATTTTTTATAGTTAAAAATTGAATCTTTTAAAATGAAACTTTTAAAAAAAAGGTATACAAATAAAGCTTTTTTGAATAAAACAAAACTTTATCTAAAAAGATAGTTTATAATATTTTCAATTGAATATAAATGAGCATATATTTTATGGAACTGCTTCTTTTTAAAATTCGCTTTAAAAACTTAAAAATAGAACGAAAAATCCAGAAGCTAAGGCGAACAGCACAAAAGATGCGACTCTGCTTTTAATAACTTGTTTTATCTACTCTACACTGTTCGAAATTTCTTGGAAAAATGGTTAAATAAAATTTTTTTAAATTGATTTATGGAGGCTGAGCTCTCGCCCCCCAAAGAGATTTCTCAGGTTTGAATCCCAGCGACGGCTGGTCAACACGAATTCCGCGCCTGGTTCGCACGAACCACAATGCTGTCGTAAAATATCATCAGTGATAGACGGATCATGGGTTAGAGTAGCCTTGCCGTCAGAAAAATCGTGGGGAGTATTCGTGGTTTTCCTTTCCATATAACGCAGGGTCAATTCCATCAAAAAGTGGTTCACGGAGGCACAAATTTCTCCTATTACTTGATACAGGAGTTCCCTTGTCTTCTGGATTGTGTTCAAAATTACAAAGCTACGAAGTTGAACATTGGTGGTAGTAAATTAAAAGTTTGGGTCGGCTGTTCAACGACGGTTATAAAAAAAATTTTTAGTTGTTATTTTTCCATATTCAACGAAACATTTTACTAACCATAAAAAAGTAGGTATTCAAACTGTTATGTGTTAACTTGACTGTTTTAGTGTTAGTTAGTGTTGAGCCGCACTATTTCCTGCATTTCTTTAGCACATGATGAGCGTCCTGCACACCCAATCGGTGACCCTGGACTATTAGAATATTAAACTCTCAATCACGCACAAAAGGCGACTCCACAGAGTTGTTTAACTCAAAAATGACTTGTATTTTCCATCGCTCTTGATAGAGTGCACCTCCAGAAAAACTATTCATTCGACAAAAGTGAGCCACAACCTGACTCGAATCTCTTTATAACTAAATATTACAAGTAGAATTTTCGAAGTTAATATAACAGCATATTTACTTTAGAATTTTTAAGGTTGTTTCCACATTAATATTACTGCAATTTACAAACTGCATTCATTTTGTAGTTATTCGACCTCGAAAGTTCCGTAGCGAAATCGGCCAAAACACCAGTCTTCCAACCGAATTTTTATTTTTATGTTTATTTTTAGCTGGGATATTTAATATATTAGTTAGATCGCGAGAATAAAATTGAACTAAAAATATGAGAAACAATAAATGAGTTATCCTTTGAGAGTTATCACTTATTTTGTTATTGTTTTCTACTCAAAATCAATATCGATGTTGAAAAAATTCGAAAAACGATAATCTGTAAAGTAATAACTTCGCATGGCAATTGAACATTTTAATGACTTAGAGAAATGCTAGAAACGTTTTGTATTTTCAAGATATCCAAATCGGACTTTTCTCATAAGTTGTGAAATACACGATTCAAAACAAAATTATATTTTAAAAAAATTATTTTTTTAGGCGCATGCTCAGTATGAAAATATTACTTATTGTCGATGAAATGAACGCGACCCACGTGAATGCATGCAGGGTGCTCCTGTATTGCATTCACATTTTTTCGATTTCAAATTAAACTTAATTCGATTTTAAATTAAACCTTCCTCTTTTCCTTTGGCCCTGGCACTGCCCCTTGAATATCTTCTTAGTGCCTCTGTTTTCGTCCATTCTCTCAAGGTGTCCAGCCATTGAATTATCTTTGCTTTTACATAATTGATAATATCTTTTTGATGTTATACTTCTTATGCGACTTCCAACATGGTTGCGTTAAACGTTTAACGCTACATTTTTATTGGCCGGGAAATCACGTGGTAGGATCCAGTTTTCCCTCATTCATTTCCATATTGTTTTGGTTCTCACATGCATAAAAATAATAAAAGTATTGTTTTTCTAAAAATATTTTTTTAGTTTGATTTGATACACATATAATTTAATAGGATAATATTTTTTATTTTCAAATTTAGTGGATAACAATTGTAAAAAATGAGTGAAAACAATCCCACGGACAATGCGACGGATTTAAGGTTATGTCAAGGTACGTCTCTTGCGAATATCACTTGATTGTTAGGGTTTCTCTTTTGAAATTACATTATGACGAATTCACATACATTATTAATACAAATACATTTTCCATACATACATTTTCCAGTTTTCCCTCATTCATTTCCATATTGTTTTGGTTCTCACATGCATAAAAATAATAAAAGTATTGTTTTTCTAAAAATATTTTTTTAGTTTGATTTGATACACATATAATTTAATAGGATAATATTTTTTATTTTCAAATTTAGTGGATAACAATTGTAAAAAATGAGTGAAAACAATCCCACGGACAATGCGACGGATTTAAGGTTATGTCAAGGTACGTCTCTTGCGAATATCACTTGATTGTTAGGGTTTCTCTTTTGAAATTACATTATGACGAATTCACATACATTATTATTAATACAAATACATTTTCCATGGCGAGACGATGAGGCAACCACAAGCACTTCCACTGGTTCAAGAGGCCACGAGGGGAAAATGCACAATATTACCGTTATTACAGAGCACGGAAGCGAGCGGAGCAGGAAAAAGAGTCGTTGAATAGAACTATTGATCCTTCTACGACTGCTAATTCTTCTACAATTAACGTCGCAGGTTACGAAGTTTAACTTCTTCCGCGCGGGGGACTCCACGTACTATTTTTTTTCTTCTTTAAATAGTCTTCTCCACAGATCACCCTCTTTGACAGGTTCAAAAATAGTGGATTTTGTTATACATATTCATTTAACTTTATACTTAGAATTTTATTGGATGTACTTTTAAAGGTTAATAATTTGTTTATTTTTTTCAACTCAAACCATGTGATAATTTTTAAAAACATTGCCTTATTTTTTAGCCTTTATGATACTGAAGCAGTTCTGATTGCTGTTGGAATCTGCACTGTAAGTATAGTAAACATTTTTTCTTGTTTTGCATCATTTGCATACCTGCCAACTTTTAATCCTTTCGTGGATGATTTTCCCCAGTGGTATTAAAATGGAATTTAAATTACTATTTTAAGCAGAAACATACGTTGTATTTTGAAAAAGATTAAGGTAAATACAACTACAATATTACATATTAATATATATGCTTAATTTTTTTAAAAAATTAATGCATTTGGCTCTCTATAATTTTTTTATTCATTTATTTTTTATGACTAGAATTTCTGAATGTCGATAATGAGTAATGAGAATGTCATATTGCCCACCTTTCTAAATTCTTCTAATACTTGCAATGCTTTTAGGACCTAGGCATCATTGGAAATCTAAGAATTTATTAAAATACTAGAAATTTATTAAAAAGTTTGAAATGTTATAAAATGTGCATCATGTGAGTAAATAGTAAAAACTTGTCAATTAAGGATGAAATATAAAAAGCTCGAATCATATTATTACTTACTAATTTCACTTAACTATACTAATAATTAGAGCTTTATCTAAATACTAAAAATTATTTCTTAAAATAATAATAGGTTTAAATTAATTTATGAGATGAGTTATAAAAATAATAAAATGTTCTAAAAGTAGTCTTTCAAAAAAAGTTATTTTACAACTAGCCACGAAATTTAGGAGTACTTGTTTAAAATTATAATGTAATTTATTTAACTAATTTATTCTAACATTTCAACAAAATACTTAGGTAAAATCTAGTTTATAAAAAAAATATTTTTTATATCTTATTATTAAATTAAATATATTCTATATATATATATATATATATATATATATATATATATATATATATATATATATATATATATATATATATATATATATATATTAGATTAATATTGACGTGATTAAAAGTAGTTTTTGTTATTCTGATGTTATAAATAAATATATATAATTAATAATTTTCTGTTATTGCAGGTAATATGTTTGGCTTTAACTCTCTTTGCATTCCAAACGAAGGTAAGTACCATTTAATAAAATTTTAGTTTATGACGAAATATTTTGTTTTAAATTTCTAGCCTTTCAGTAAAATATTTTCTATTATTATATAATTTATTTTTTAATGATATTCTAATATTATTGGCACCGAAAAAGAAGTATATTTTGTGAATTTTTCATGTGAAACATTAAAACGAGTTTTTTGTTGTAAAAGTACGAGTTTTTTATTGTGAAAAATTTAGTATCAGCAATTTAATAATGAATTGCGATTTTAAGAAAATATCACATCATGTTATAAATCTATACACCGAACCTCTATTACATTATGACCACCCTCCATCTATAACAATGGGCTCGCCCAGGAACAATGTTTTCACGGGGCACATTAGGACCCATAATCCTCATAGAACAATCCCTGACGTCTGTAAGCTACTTGAACATAGTTGCAGACCAGGTTCACCCATTCATGGCGTTTTTCCTGATGGGGATGGTGTTTACCAACAGGATAATGCACCATGTCATAAGGGTCGAATCGTCGAGGAACATTCCAGTGACTTTCAAGTCATGTCTTAGCCCCCAAATTCACGTGACCTTAATCCAATAGAGCATTTGCGGTCCTACTTGGAAAACCAAATTCGTGCTGCCACGCTACCCCCTCGCAATGTGAGGGAATTGCAGGACCAGTTGGCGAGCGCTTGGTACCAGATACCTCAGACTACATATCAGCACCTTGTGGAATCAACGCCACGGTGGGTGCTAGCAGTTTTGAGGGCTAAAGGTGGTCCTACATGTTATTAGCAGGGTGGTCATGATGTAATGGCTCTTCGGTGTAGATTATTCATCTTATATTTAAAATGTAATTAGAATGAAATAAAATAAACTATCTTTTCTTTGATATACCTTTTTTTGTTTCTGGCAAAATTATAAACCACTAAAATCTGTGGTGCTTTCATTTGAATTGAAATAATCAATATAATATTTTACCAAGATAGAAAAGATATAAGTTAAATTGAATCGACCAAACTGAATTCTTTATTTTTATTAAATTGACTAAATTTTAAGCAATATATTTTCTAAACATTTCTATAGTTTGACTTTACCACGTGTTCTGGTTTGATCTTGGTTAGTGCCGTTATATTCTTGCTGTTTGGTATAGTAGCTATGATCTTTCCGGGAAAGGTAAGTTTTTCTTCTTTTGCGAAAATAAAATTTTTAAAATGAATCAATCATGAATTATATGAAATATTCATTTTTGGTTTTAATTTAATATAAATCATGTCTACACAAACTGATGTGCAGGATATAATTTTAAATGTATGTAATTGATAAGAAAAATTCACTTTGTTTCGATTTTTATTCTAATTATTCAAACTGTTCAGGCAAGCAGATTGCAAGACTAGAATGCGTGAAACTTTTGAGTCTATTTTCATGTACAAGGTCTAAATCTTAACCCCTGTACATATCATTAAATTTCTTGATATAGAAATGATCTTTGACTGCACTGTAAACAACAACTCGCAACGGAATGTTGACAGAGATGCCAAATGCTCCGGACACGACAAAATAATTTAAAGAAACGGTAAATAACTACAAACTAAATTTTGCAAATATTTGACTATTTTTGCTTGCTTTTTAAAAGGTATAGTATAAAATAACTACTATAAAGTGGTGGACTATATATACCTACGAATTATTTTTAGAAATAGTGGTGGATAAAAAATCTACTAAATTGAATTTATTAAACCAAGAATCACAATTGATAAACTACCACTTTAAAACATTTATTTGCTGTCTGGAGGAAGTTGGCATCTCTGTGAAGACGTCTGAGACAAGTCAATTAAAGAAACAAAACATGACGTCTTCGTTTGTCAAGGGGTAAACGGTTCTAGGGTCTAACCTTAAATATTCTAAATAGTTAGTCAAAGCAGTGAAAAAGCCTGCACATTTTAAGTGCAAAAAACCGTTATCAATATATATATTATACATGTTTCACATTTAACATAATTTCTTGAATTAACATCTATAATTAAATTACCCACTAATGCAGAATAACATACCTTTAGAGTAAATTATATAAGAAAGAACTTACCTCTTACAAGCATTGCGATATTGGATTTTAAAAACAAAAAAAATATATTAATGCGATATTGAATTTTTAATTAGCGTAAATACGAATAACTTTGCATAATTTTTAGATCGCGTAAATACGAATCGCAATGCGTTGTTTTTAAAGCATGAGTAAATGCAAAAATCTATGTTTGGATGTAACGCGTGAACACGAGTTGCGATATTGGATTTTTGAATCACGTGAATAAGAATTGTGATATGCGATTTTTAAATCCCTTGAATACGAACGATCCGCAACGCATAGCTTTTAAATCAGGCACGGAGATTTCCGTATCCTGATCTGTGGCAGAATAATCGCCAAGTCTTGGTAACATCCGGGCAGTCGCCTACGAGAAACTAAGAAAACATCACAGAAAGGGGCAAACTCGAAAGGTATAACTCGTAGCCACCCCTGGGAAAACATCTACACATTTTTTTTAAAAAAATTAGCAAGTTTAAAATCTATTTGGCGATTGTAGTTGGTGCAACAGATCGGAAATATCCCCAATCAGGCAAATATGAAAATCCATGTTTGATATTAAAATCGCGTGAATAAGAGCCACGATATGCGATATCAGTAGATTCCAAACATTCAAAATGGCTAAAAACCGCCAAACCAAAAGAATAAAACTGGCGGAAGAATCACGCAAGACATAATTAGCGGAAGAATGTATGTAAACATCTTGTTACGGGATTTAGCAAAAGCTTCAAAATTTTGTCAGATTATAATTTTTTGGTACGTGGAGGTCCACGAACCAACGGTCTTGAGATATGCAGAATCCCACGATATTCGCTGCTCCGCTTCTAGTTTTTAGACCAGGAGGAATGATACGAAAAACCCGGAATTCCGGGATACCCCAGGAATACAATCACTCCTGTATTGAAATATGGAATAAATTTCATTTTTTAAAAACTATTTTAAGGAATTTGTGATTGTAAAAAAAAAAAAAAAAAAATTCTGTTAATGTCAATAACATTGAGATATAATTTTTTTTCCAGATTATGCAGCTGGTGTATGCATCATTTGGAGCTATTATTTTTTCCTTTGTACGTAAAGAAAAAATCACCTTCATTTGTACTTTTATTTTACATTCCTAAATACACTATTTGTGAAATACTATATTAAAAAGAAATCTATCTTTAGAGTAATTTCCCTACAAGTTATGTGCAACGTATATTTAATTTTTTAGCAATTGAAAAAGTCAATTTTATTTTAAGTAATGATTCAGTAACTGATATACTATTGTTAGTTTTTTTTTGGTTGTACATAACTATCATCAATAAGACTAGCGAAATAACTTTGCTGCATAGTTATTGCCACACACTAAAGAAATGTCACTGAAGATTATGGCTTTTAATAATTAGGAGATAGACCTAGAGACACTGTGCACTCAAAATTAATGCAAAACATATTTAAAAATCTGCTGTCATCCAAGAAAGGTTTTGCGAAATAGTTTTTTTTTTTTTTTTTAAATTTATTAACTCTAAAATTACAGAAATGAAATTTTTTAAAGTCTAAAAGACCTTTCGTTTTTATATATATATATGTAACATACCCTCCAATAACTGCGGAAATTCCGAATTTTTCGAAAATATTTTTTCTAGTGGTAGCAAAAGTAATAAATTACTTGACAGAATTTTGTTCCCCACAACATGAAGATAATTTAAATACATTTATAAAAGGTCAGAGTAACTTATTCTGGGTTGCCACTCAAATCTGGAGAAAAAAAATTTCCCGTACATGAACATGTTATACGCAATATATTAAGAGGAAACAATTACTGGCTCTTGTGTGAGCTATATTGGGCTAACTATATTTATCAGTTTCAATTGCTGGAAAAACAGCTGAACATACTTAAATAATACTATGGTAAATGAAATATGGTTAAATATTCCATAGATTACGCTTTGACCCATACAGCACATTGACTTCGTTATGACATCCTAAAGTTGTCATCTTTAGGATTCTGTGATTTCCAGAGGAAGTCCTATATTTACCGCTAAATGTCCTACGGATGTCATCTGCGTGTTAGAATGTCCCACCTACAGATATCTTAATGATGTCATAACTAGGACAGTTTCAGGATACCTTTAGAACGCTTTAGGATGGCATTAGGACATAATAAGACCTGTTTAGTAAGGATTGAGGTAACTTGTGGGATGCATGTTGGAAATGGTATGATAGTAATAGGAGGGTGTCTTATTTTGGAAATGAATTTCATCTTTGAAATTTTTATTAATTTTAGCAACTTAAATAAGGTTTTTCTTTTAAATTTACTGAATTAGAGGTCAGAAAAATGTTTTTTAAATGAAAAAAAAGGTGATAGTTTTTAATTTGTATACCACTCTATTTTTCCAGAAAAATGGGCTATTCCTCTACTATTTTTTTTAGGAAAATTAGCAAAGGAAAAGAGAGTAAAACAGTTAATAAACAAACGTATCTAAAGAAAAGAATAATGTATCATTTTAATACAAAAATATGCAAGATAATTGGATTTCACATTTCTATTGCTTGAAATAAAAACTTGGCCATTATTAAAAAGTCTAATTGAATGTACCCTTTGAACACCAAGGAAGGTTACAAGTCTCCTAATTAGCGTTAGTTTTCTGTAAAGAATATTTCTTATTAAATTAAATTATGAGACTTATTGAATCTTTTATGTACATTGTAATTTATGATTGCTTCATTATTGCTCATATTGTTTAATGTAGTAGATATATTAAATATCTTATAATAAAATAATGAATAATTTTCATTTTAATGTTGCTCTAATACTGAGAACTTCGCATTAATATTTAAATTTCTCGCATGATCAATTGAAACTGGTTAATTGGCAAAATAATTCTCATTACATTCTTCTGCAAAATTTACTAAAAAACATTTTATATTATAAATAGTTTAAATGAAGTTGTGACTATTTTATCAAAAACTCAAAATAGATGTTTATGGATCACATACTTTATTGTTTAGTTATTGTGTCAATGATGCAATTTAAAAAAACAAATAAAATTAGAAAATTATCTGTTTTTATATACAAACTAAAACAGCTGTTGCCATGTTTTGCTGAAGAATTGTTAGCTGAAGGCATACTTAAATCAGTATCTTGAAAATATTAAAAATAACTTGTTTTAAGGATTTATCTATTTTTTGCGGCATAAATTTAGTGTATGCAAATAAATATGAGAATAGAAAAAAATAAACAATATTAGAATCACATAAGTGAAACTTTTATTTACACTATTATTTCCTTAATTTTTTTACAGAATAAACTCTTCTTTCTTTAGCATGGCGCAACCAGCCTCTAATAATGCTTCCAACTTCATTTACTTTAGTGTATGTGAAAACACTGCAAACAGCTTCTAAAACATAACAAAAAGAAAATATAAACAAACCAGTAGGTATTTTCATGAATAAACATAAAATTATTTCAGAACCTACTTAAAAGGTATCTCAAACTAAATTAGTAGAAGCCCAGATTTCTGTTACTCTCAGGGAAAATATTATGGGGTAACCTTGTTAAGCTGCTTTTTCAATTGCCCATCATACGTAACTTAATACTAGTTCACAAAAAATAAAATGATTTGATACATGTTTGATTCATTGTTATAAGAATAATCTAGTAACAACAAATGTAATAATGGTAAAGCTATTAGTACAAACACATGTAACAATGATCAGAATATTTTAAAGTGCAAGTCAAAAAAAGTGTTGGATAACTGAAGTATCGTATGATTACCATTCCACTATGACTGAAAAAGAAGATGGTGATACTAATAACAATATTATTTCAAACAACACACTCATAAATTATTCCAATGTTTGAAATTTATAAACTCATTGAAAATTCATGGAATACTAAATTTATAGTACATTAAAAAGTTTGGCAACTTTAGCAACACAAATTTTAACTATATACTGTCAAACTACAAATGGTATAATATATATATATATATATATATAAACAGAGATTAAATATTACCAATAATTGCACCTGACACTCTGTAACCAAAAAATATTTTTTTTTCATTATTGCCCATCCAGCTTTAGAGTTCAACAACATCATCAGGCATGATGTGACGAATAGCTCGTCTTGTTACGTTCTTTAAAATCAGTTCCATCAAGACTTTGCAATCTAGCAGACTATGAGAAAGAAAAAAAATTATACAAATAACAATATTTTAAAAAAAGCAAATTGACATGTAAATGATATAATTAATAAAAATTTATTTTAAGGAAAACAAAATTTCATTCTGAAAATAGTTTATCGTAAATCTGTCCTTGTAAAAGAACGAGCTTTTGAAGAATCAAGAAAAGACAATACTAAAATTTAGCATACAATTTTTTTTTTGTAAAAATACAAATATGTAAATACTAATTAAATGTTTCAACCACAATTATCAGTTAAAAATGTTAACAAAAATTTAATTATTGAGAAAATATGCAGATCAACTACAAGTAAGTTTTATATGCCTTTTAAAGCACTAAATATTTTATCTTAAGAGATCATTGAATATTTTTTAACCCCGTCAAAAATACATATTATGAAACACAAGATACCTACCTAAAATATATCTATAAAAGTAAACTAAGAATTAAAATGTAAACACATATATTTAAACCAGCTTCACAATGCAAGAGGTGAATAATGACAAATATATTTACAAGAACTTTTTAAAAGAAAATAAACTCCTTACAGATTCAATAACTTTTTTCAATACTTTTATTAACTTTTCAATATTTTTTTAAAAAAAAGTATTTCTTGAAATACTAAGTAGTGAGCATGAAACTAAGCATTAAGCAGAAGAAATTCTAATAACTGCTTTTGAAACAATGACATTAAAATGAGAAAATGTAGACACTATTCTGTATAAAATTAGTTACACATATAGACATTTTGATCGCGTCCATATGATTCTTTTTTAAATAATAAACTAAACTAATATTAATATAAATATAATTAAAGAACTATTTTTAAAAAGATATGAATTACTGAGATAGTGAAAATAATGTAATTATCTTCAGCAGTTAAAATTGATAGCCTGATTAAATTTAATATAATAGTTAGATAACTTTGCAACTTTTTATTAATTTTAAGACAGATTGATTATGAACAATCATATAAAGAGAAAAATTGAATTAATTGCAGCAAATGCTGCAATTTACTCAGACTAGGACGGGAAAAAAAACCTGCAGCCCTTTTGCCTGGTTATTTACTTGGCTAAGTATCTCTAATTTTCAAAATCCCTATGGACCGCATTTTTTACACAAGGGAACACTGCAAGCTCTATACGCATATACTTCCAGGTTACTGTTTCGGGTGTATTTTAAAGCCATTTAGCTCACAACGCGATCATTGTGTTTTGAAAACTTGCAAGAGAACATTGTGATTCTTGCAAACGTGGTATTTGATTACTTATTACTTGTGTTTTCAATGCTAAAGGTGCTAACACTAACGTAAGATGATGCACAGCTTGCAACAAGAACAAACAATAATAAACAAATTGAAAGAGGCCAAATCAGGATTGCCAAAAAAGGGAGTTATTCAAAATCTAGCAACCATGTCACCTTTTTCGCAATACATCTCTAAAGAAATAAAACAAATTTTCACTTCTTACTCACCAGAATTACTTATCGTTACTATCTTATGAAATACAACAGATTTGAGCTTAAAAATTATATAATTTATTTCCTTTGTTAAAAACAAAATTATCAGTTTGAAAATATAGCCTAGCAGAATAAGCAGTAGCAAGTATTGAGTTGGAGATTGTTATTGTTTACATTTATATTGAAAACACCATTCATAGACAATTTATAGACAAAACTTTGTAAAAAATGGTAAAATAACAATATACTAAATAATGAAGATGAATAGCAACATTGAAATAATTTAAATGTCATTTCATTTGTAATTAGAAGAAATGAATTATTTAGGGTTACCAAAAAAACATGCCAAATAACAAGTTGAACTTAAAGGAAGAAAACAAAAATAATAGAAAGAATCAGAACAGATAAAAATTTGCCTCACGAAATAATAAAAGTAAAACTTCCTCAATAATTATGAAAAAATTAAATAAACCACGCATTTAAACATTTAGTAATATATGTAAACATTGCAAACATGCATGTAAACATTGCAATTGAGATATTAAAGATAATGACGGGGTTCAAGTACACTTATAAATCAAATATATAAATAGATTATAAAAAAAAGAAAGATAAACAAAAAAGAAACTAATAAGATATTTGAGCTTATAAATACCTTATTGTTTAGATTTCACTAGCAGAATTGCTCTTGTCACTGGATAAAAGATGTAACATTAACGGCAAAGTTGAAGTTAACACGCATGCGCTGAACGATGATCCTACAAGACTCCTAAAACAGTCCTTTGAAAGGCCTGTCATATTGCTGTCTATTTGTGACATCCTACGAAATTCTTTCTTCTGACACTTTACGGATATGACTGTTCCAGGAGTGTTCGGAATGTTTTGGGATGTCTTTAGGACGAAATTTGCTGTATGGGGAGTGGTCACCATTTTTTAAAAGACCAAAAAAAAATTTGCGTGTATTTTCCCAGTTTGTAAAGAATCAAAATACCCTGTATTTTCCAGGTTTTCCCTGTGGAGTGGCAACCCTGTTATTGTCATAATCCAAAGTTCTGATAAAAGTTTCATTATGATTAATTATACTAAATTATTGATTTCTCTAAAAAAAACTTAATACATTATCTATAAAATAATTTTAATTCTATTAATCAAAATTGTTATTTTTCAAATGTGTTCATTCTACTTTTGTATTATTATTTTAGTACCTGGTGTTTGACACTCAGTTGATGATTGGTGGAAAACATAAATACAGCTTATCTCCTGAAGAGTATATATTTGCCGCATTAAATATCTACATGGACATAATAAATCTGTTCTTAATGATCTTGCAAATTGTTGGATATGCTCGGGACTAGGTAACTAAAAACTATTTATAAACTTTACATGTCATATGGTTCAAAGACTAGCTGTCTTTTTATTTTTTCTTCTTTTGAATCCCGTAACAGCAGCACTATTTGAGAAAACTAGTACAAATGATAAAAGCAATTACAGGAAAACAAACAAGACAGAATTAAGTGACAAGAATTCACTATGAATATTAATAAAGCTAAATATTAATGTTTTCCTTTACCAACTTAAGTTTATTTTTTAATGTTATTTTTATCAACAATTAAACTGCTGATTTTTCAAATACTAAATTCATATAAAAAGCTTAACTTATCAGTATACCTTTTTTGTTAGTGTATTTTATCTGTGACGTTTATCAAACTAAATATTCCTTAACTATCATTTAACTAATCCAAAAGCTATTGTTGTACAAAAACTGGTGTTACTTATGGTTTATTTATTGAAAAATATGTTTTGATCTTTGATAGTCTTAAAGACCCATTATCTGGAAAAAATTATATCCAAGACTTGCCTAAGTCAGCTGAATTCGGGTTTACCGAAAAAAAGAGGAAAAGCTGGTAGTAAAACCATTAAAAAAATAATAAACTGCTAGAATGAAGTGTTTTTCATACCAGTCTTTGCTCTTTCCCGATTTGATATTTAGGCCTTCAGCCTTGTACCAGACTATAAATATTTCCTTGCCATGCATGTTTTTCCATTTTTTGTTCCTTTAATATTCAGATATCAACTTTCTTCCCCTAATGAAACATATCTTTACACCATTAACTGATGCAGGTGCTGATAATGTATACAATTATATTAACTGTTTTTAAAATAGAATTCCTTTTCTGTTTTAGATTTTTGTATCTCACTTACTTCTTTGGATGTTCTTTGATTTTCATTGTAATACGTCAAGCTAATTGTTGTTCTAGTCGTTTGATATTTCATATGAAGCAATGTCATTGTATCCAGTATTTTTTTACATTAGGTATTAGATGTTACTTGAAATAGCTATGCATTCCATTTTTATGCAGTAGTCATTTGTTTGAAGAAAAAAAAAAATCATCAGTGATTTTATTATTTTAACTAAGTCATTTCTGTACTATAAAATGCTCTTGCCTACTGTCAACATTAAGGCTACATGTTTATTATAGAGGGTGAATTTGATTGTAACAGTCAGTGTAAAAGCTGCAGCACTAAGATCATGTGATAAAAAACACTCTAATATTTGTTACAACCATTGAACAATCCTTATTTGAAAACTAAACTTGCTAAATTTTGACTTTTAAACAAAAAAAAAATATGTAGATTTAAAGCAGTGAAACTGTGATGATAATTACAAATCAGAGAATAGATTTATACAAATCAGTTGTCTTGAACCAGTGTTTTCACTACAGTGCGAGAAACTCGCATTAAAAAATTATTACCGTGAGAAAAATTCACGCATTCTATAAATCAGTTTCAAAATTCGCGAATTTCTCGCATTTTGGAAAAAGCTTCGAATTACGCCATTTAGAATAAAATCCGCTTCACTTTTCTTCCTCGATTTTTCATTATTTTCAACGTCTGCCCCGTTATCTAGCTTCCCTATTTACCAATATTGTTCAGAACCTTTTCCAACAACAGAATACAACCACGGAGCCCCTTTCAGAACACATTTCTCTGCAACCACGTGTAAGGTTTCTTCATGTAAGACGTTCAAATTTTTTATGCACTAATGTAAGATGGACAAATACCTTGTACAGGCAAAATCTATGATGATGCACCAAAAATATTCAATGCTAGACATTAAAAATGTATTATTATTAAAGAAATGATTTTTTTTTCAAGAGCTTGTGTTTTTTTTTAGTTTTTAGAAATCTCACCGTTTCTGAGAAAGGGTGAGAAATTCTCACCCATTTTTTCTCTATGATGAAAACACTGAACATAACTTTTATGCAGCATATTTACTTAGGAATCTTGAAATAACTTATCACTTTTGCTGTTTATAAAAAGGAAGCTATTATGAGAATCTTTTCTAAGGCGATTCTAGAGTCTAATCCACAGCAGTTACTATCAAGTTGAGCCTTTTTATTGTTATAGCTGTAAAGATTACAACTTTAGAGAGAGAATATATTTCAAGATATTGTCTTACACAGCATTTTTTTTTTCGTAACTTGAATGTAATGCATATTCTAATACTAAATCTAAAGATTGTTTCAACCTAGGTTTTTCACAATAATTTAAACTTGATAATTTTTTAAACCTATTTAAAAATTAACCTTTCTTTAATATATGTAAATATTTTTTATAAAAACAATATGATATGTTCATATCAAAAATTGTGATCCTGATTATTGGAAGAAATATTTGTTGTATATACAAGTGTGTGGTTGTATATATTAAATTTCCTTTAAACTTATGTGGAACACAATTTATGTACATATAGTTTAGCTGTTTCCACAAGGATTTGCTGCAATTAAAGAAAAGCACCTTCTTAATTGTATTAGGAGAAAATCCAGTCCTTAAGTTTTTAATTTTTCACCATAGAAATGCAATGAATAATAGTTACACTTTTGTTAGGATAAAAGTACTTCAGCTCTAAAAACATTTTCAGTTTTAATTCCTTATTCAAAGAACTACATGAATATTGAATTTTAGAATTCTAAAAGACATACGATAGTGTTATAAAATACTATCAGCTATTAATTTGAAATAGTACAAAAAGGATCCTTTTTGTACTATCAGTAGCTTAGTATCTTTTATTTTGCTATAATTACCAACATTGATCAGCAAATATTTCAAGATGCAGCAAATCAAGATAATCTATCCTCGCATATGTATATGCCTGCTTAAGTAGTTATGTACCTATTACGTATATCAGTTGAAAATAATAATTGGAGATATCAGATGTTGAATTTGTCTAAAATGAATTGTCAAGATATAAAATTCAACAAATTAAAATTAATGACGTAAAAATCATATCCCCAACTAGAATAAACGGCTTGCTTTTCTCTCATACATTAAATAGACAGATACCCTCCTGCAACGAGTTGATTTTTTATAAATTGATTGATTTTTTCAAAATTTGATAAGTAGTTAAGTAAAAAATGCCTGGTCAGTTTTGTAAGACTCCCCCCTCTTTATATGAAAAAACAAATCCTATAACTGTAATATTACAACAAAGAAACTAATTATCCAGTGAAGATATTGTGCAACATTTGTCATAATATAAATTGATCAATGCCCAAGGCGAATTGTTTGCCGAAATATACCAGTGATAGCATTTGCAACTATTTTTGAGTGTGAAAGGAACCAGCAATAGGGATTAATGAATATTGGGATGACCAAATAACTGGCTAGATTTAATAAAAAATTTAATATTTTATTTTTAAATATACATTAGAAATTGTTTTCACACATATTTGTTAAGTTCTAAATTTTGTTAAGCTGAAAGACAAATTTATATTATTTTATAATAATGACTAAAATTACTTATATACAAAATTTCGAAGATTTTTTTTTTCCTTTGCCATTCTGCTGAATCACTACTCATTACACCCCTGTACGAATCGCAGCTTTTCTTAGCATATTTACTTTAGAACTGCGCAACCACAGAGCATAAGTAGAAATTGTTTGGTATTTAACACAGTATTTTATTTTTGGTTTAAATTTGTATCTCTTCTTTCTTCAGGTGGATTTGTATACAAGCTGACCTCATACATACTGATTTTTTTTTTTTTTTGAAATTGCCAGTTTTTTCAGGACCTTAGAAATATGGTAATTTTATCTTTATAGACTCAGAAAATAAAATGACTATTTCTTACTAAGGACTATTCCTTACTGTTCTTATTAATATGTATATGCATAAAATATTTGCATACAATAGGAAAAATGGTTCAGAATTTTGACGTCATTCTTATGCTATTAATAAATGCTTTTCACAGAGCTACAGAATTAGCCTATTATAAGGGTTTATTTCGGAGATTACCATTTTATTTAAATTAGCTGAAACTTTAAATGAATTAGTTCTAAAACTGAAACAGATTTGTGAGTGTATGACTGTTGGTCAAATCAGTGAAAAATATATAATTGAGTGTTGCATGTAAATATTTTCTAAAAACTTACTTCCTTCACAATGTCAGTACAACTATAAACATTCCAATGTGGATATGGATGGCTTTATCACTTATTTCTATTTGCCTTTTACTCTAGTATAAATTAACTGATTAAATATGTTACACTTTCTGTATATTTTGATGTATAAAATTAAAATTCGAAATCTAAGGTTTACTATTTTAACAGCAACATATTTGTGCCAAAATTTTTCAAAAAAACGAAACACTTATTGTTGTGATCTGCATAGAAACAAAGAAAACATGTAGAGACAAGAAATGTAATTGTCCCCAAAACTTCTTTTTATGTCTTTCAACCTGCAGCCTGAGAGCTTCTGAACAAAATGAAAAAATTTCAAAAATTTATAAGCACACACTATTGTAAATATATTGCTTCTCGATCGTATTTTCTATGATTACTGCTATGAATTTCAGATAATGAAAAAACTATTATTTATAATACGCTGCATTTGAGTAATCACCAACTCTCTATCTTTGTAGATTTCATCAGAAATACTAGTGATGATTCAATGTTTTTTTTTTGTTGGCATTTATAAGTACCTTTTCCACGTGGTTCGTAAAATTCCAATTTGATCACTTTATGATGTGCTTCATAATTTCAGATTTTACTGTAAATCTAAATATCATAATTATTTATATTTTCTTAAAGGCTGTTTCTACTAGTCTTTTCTATGTAATTTTGACAATCCCATATTTTTTCATAGTTCACACCATAACTGTTATCCATTATAATAATTATTATTTGATTAATGTAATTAACATATTATACTAAACATAGCTGTAATTAATGTTATCAGATGTAGCTGTATTTGTAATAAAGTCCTTATTACTAAGCTAAGAAGTCTCTTACTTTACTTAATAAGCTGGTCTTTATTTTAATAATTATGTCACTGACCCATTCCCTTATAGTAAGTCCAGATAGACAGGCTTTAGTGGGCCTGTAGGGTTGAAGGATTAAGCGATGAGTGGTGCCTTTATACCAGCATGCCTGGATCTTTCAGTTTTGGATCAGAGTGTGTGCATGTTTTTGTCACACAGGTGCTAACACAAGTCATAAGCCTGCTTTTCGGGTCTGCTGGCCACCTGCAATGACAGACTCCGTATTGTTTCTTGGATATTATAAAGACACGAGAGTTTCAAACCGTAAATTTAAGTCACTTTTTGACGCACTTAGCTTTAGTTGTAGATCAAACCCTAAATTTTTTTAATTTAAATATTTAATTCAAATTTGCATTAATCAATAAAATATGTACACATTTTTGCACTTTTGAGGACAATATTCATTTAATAATTATTAGAGAGAACCATTCCAGTGACACAAAATGGACAAAGGAATAACTAAAGTTTAGTTGAAGCATTTGATGTTACACATATATTTATTTCTTTTAATAAATAAATTTGAGAAAAAAGGAAAACATTTTTTTAAAAGTATAAGTTTTATTCATTTTTGAATAGATTCTAAAAAATAAAAGTATTATTTTCTACAAATATGTTACGAATTGCACTGATAAAATTTAGCAGTTAGAACACTAATGTTTATCGAAATCTCACTTTATTTGCCATCAACAAGCGGCCCTTAGTGTCAGCCAACCTATTCAAAAGAGTGGTTTAGTCTTTATTTTTGATTGCATGTTTATCCCAAAATTGAAACCTCCCCAGAATTTTTTTTAAAAAAGAAAACTAGGACAAATTCAGTGTTCAGGGACATTAATCTTGCTAAAATTATTAATATATAATCTATCTCCTCGTTAATTTTTCACACGATCAGTCTTGGTACTTTGGAAAAATACCTCGATGGTGTTTTTAGCCCAATATCTCGAGGAAAAGGCAGGCGGTTCTCATGCTTTTTATAGTGGCCACATCAAATCCTTTACCTTTCAACAGGAAGGAAGATTCTTTCCCCAGTGTCACAAGTGCAATGCCAATCAAACCTCCCACAACCATATTCCCAGATGCCTCAGTTTCCTTAATAACGAGATTTTAGGGAAGCCGTATTTGTAGACTTTTTGGAGGTCTTTGGTTTTATGGAGATAACCGAATTTTAAAACCAAGTGAAATTTCGTAACAATAACCAATGTAAAAGCAATCGAGAAACAACAGATTTACAATAGAATCAGTGCAAATTGAGTGAACTGATGCTTTCGCAGGCCACAAGCTGTGCATCCATAATAAAGATTAACATTATCTTGTTACTGGTCCATCGAACCAGTGATTAAATTGAACCATTGATAGGGGTGATTGTAAGCCCAAGTCAAAATTCCGAAGGAAAAAAAAAACAGTTTAAATTGAAAAATTAGTTCACATACCTATACCATTAACACATGACTATGACCTGGAGAAGTAATTAAAATCTACAAATATGTCTTTCTTTCCTCAGTTTCTGATTATAAACGCTATTTACTGATAAAAAATGAATAATAGTCATGAATATAAGCTTATAAAGTATCTCTCTGGCTCTCCCTTACAAACAAATAAAATAGTGTTTTTAAGTTCCACCTTCGAAAATTTGATTTCCGGAAACTTCTGTGATCAATGATTTTTTGAAACATGTGGACCTTCGATCTCCGGAAACTTCCGGATCACTGCTAGCGAAAAATCCGGAGCACAATCAGCCATGCATTGATAACAATAAGCATACCAGATAAAGGGTTATTGCTATGCGAACTAGGTGACACACAAATTAGATTAAACCCAATAAGATGAATAAGTATCATTTGCTATCCTACATAAATCTCAAACTAATCAACACAAAAATATCTTGTTCTCACTTTATTCATGAACCAAAAGGTTTGAAATCTTTACATAAAATTCATAACATCATGAAAAGAGAAGAACAAAACATCACTTCTTTTTACCTGAAAAAGAAAAACAAAGGTTCCTTAAAATATATACAAGGCAACTGCATTGCATGCATTATCTTTACATTAATATATATAAGCATACCCTCAGCCTCATTTACATGTGCAACGACATGAAACAAGGAGCCAATTTTTCCAACATTAAACCAAATAATTTGGTCATTATGAGAGCAAGGATGATTATCATCACAGGGCATTGAAAAAAATAAAGCTGAAGAAAGAACATTGTATAACTTATAATTAAAATGCAACCTGGCTTTCAATAAGTTTTGTTTCATAACAAAATAGTAATAGAAGAAATTAATAAAAACACCATGAGCACATTAATGCATAACACACAAAAATAAAATATATGAAAGCATGCATTTGCTCCTATTACAGGGTTCCCACTCAATTTTCTAAAAAAAAAAAAAAATTCAAGGACTTTTCAATTACTTTCAAGGACCTAAAATCAAATTATTCAAGGACCCATTCAGTATTAGTTAATATACTAAAGAACATGTCAACCAGATTTTATAATTACGTCGAAGCATAAATTGTATATTCTCAAAGCACAATGCCTATTTGACAAAATAATAATATTAATAATAATTTAATTTATCAGCTACTAATGCAAATAGTTGATAGTTATACAGCTGTTTCAAATCACTTTGAAAAATTCCAATTGACATTAGCGAATGATACTAGCGAGCATTTAAAAATTAGCAACACTGAAACTTTTCATGAAAAATTTGATGAAGTAAATTAGAATTAATGAAAAATAATATTACATTAAACAAGCATAGTAAATAATTGATAAAGCAAGTATGTAATACAGAGTTTATCAAAATATAAATTACTTTTTTTTAATATGTTAAATCCAAATTTTAGGTTACAGCAAATGAATATAATTAGATAAAATATCAAAATATATCCATTTAGCACATCTGTTTCAATTTTAATAACACATTATCGATTTTGTTACTTCTGAGTATCAGTAATGTATTTTTAACACAATAAAATCTATTGTAGAACAATATTTTACAAATACCTAAGACTTGTGAAGCTTTATTTTCTTTAAAATAGATCTATAAAATGTGAAGCGTGATTTTTAACAGTTTAAGAACATGCTAATTTTTAAAAATCACATGTATACAAATCTAGATATACTATGTGTAAATCAAAGTTATAAGAAAGGAGAAGTAAGTCTTGAAGATTGCGCAAATCATGTATCACAATTTGCGATTTACAAATTGAAATCAAATTGCGGTGTATGCCTCTTAAATTGGAACAATATGAATAGCAAGTATTGCAAAACACAGGAACTGACAAGATGTAAATCACGATGTGAGATAAATCACTTTAATGTGAATTCTGTTGCATGTTTAGTTAATAATTTTCACGTGACTAGTGATCATTACGAAGGAAATTGTAATTTGTGACTCGAAAGTTGCTTAATTTAGAACAACTATGTGTGATTCATAAATCATTTTGATGAGAATTGCAAGCGTTAATTCTTAAATCTCTTTTATGCGAATCGCAATTTGTAATTCTTAAATCCTTCTAAGACCATGTAAACTACTTAAATGAGAATTGCGATCCACAATTTTGAAATTACTTAAATACGTATCACGTTACATGATTCAGAAATAACTTTAATTGAAATCATAATGCGTAATTTGTAAAATACCTTAATACGAATCACGATGAGCAATTTGCAAATCATCTTAAAGCAACATTCTATATATGATTCACTAATCACTTTCATTTGAATTACAATTCGTAGAACATTTTATATGAATTCCGATCCATAAATCAAGAATCAGTTTAATGTGAATCACGATGTTTATTCATAATTCATGAAATCCAGAACTAAATTTTATTTATTAGCAGTAAAAACTAAATGTAAAAATCTGATTTTATATGATAACAAATTAATGATCCTTCTTATAAAAAAAAAAAAAGGATAACAATATTAATCTGTCATAATATAATAATGAAGTTAACACATTGAACACATCTTTAAATCGATGAAACACTAGTTATCATTTAGTAACTATGACTACAAAAACTAAAATTTGCTGGAAATTTCAGCTTTCTAAACATCAGAGATGAACAATAATCTGGAGACAAATTTTGTATCTTCTTTACCTCTTTTCACTTCAAGCATTAAAAATTGCAACTACCAGAATTTCTATAATTTTCGTTTGAATTTATTTATTATTTTTTACTGCATTTTTGTGACAAAGATTAGTATTATTTTAATTCCAATAGAATCAAGTACTTTTTCAAGTAACCTATGGCAGAATTCAAGGACTTTTCAGGGCCCTGATTTTTTTCAACAAAATTCAAGGACTTTCAAGTACCGTGGGAACCCTGTATTATGAGGACAATCATAGCCACCATCAAACAATAGCCCTATAATGCAGACTTATTCACTTAGCTTAATAAATGAAAAGCAAATATATCAATGCCTTCAGTGATATAGAGAACAAAATAAGTTCAGCAGCAAAATTCAGAGAGCTGGGATTTTCATCATAAGACATACAATTTACAAGGAAGAATTCAATAACTTAAATCTGTACCAAGAAAAAGAATACATAGTTGACTACGGAGAAAATAAAATAAAAATATGTTTATTAATGATAGTTCCTTCTTGAAGTACTTTTTAGGTTCAATTAAAGAGAAAGTTAAATTCATCAAAATATAGGGCTTATAATAATGCAACATTTACAGTAATAAAAGAGAAAAATTTACTAACTAAAAAGTAATATATTTTCCATACATTTATTTACTACCAGAAAATACCAGAATACCGCCACAGCAAAAGCCCAAAAGGGAACTGATAATATACGAAATGAAACGTTATAGTCATAAAACCAGTATTATTAGACTAACTATTCAATAAAAATCCTCATTTTAAGCTTAAAATTTTTTTATCACTCACATTTTTTTCCTTTTAAATTTAGATAGTTTACCTTTTTTTTTAAATCTTTCTACTTTATAAAAATAATATATACAGTGAAACCCCGATTTTACGTTTTCTGTCGGACTAGCAATAAAAAACGTTCGAAGCGGAATAACGTAAAATCGGGGTTAAGAAAAATCTATGCATATTTTTAAAAATTGACACCTACCAGTTAAATTAATGGAAAAAATGAGTAATCTTTACTTGCTTTTCGTTTCTAGCTACAATTTCGTATACAGCTCGTTCAATACTAACAATGTTTTTGCAAATTTGCTTCTTGATTTACATTTGCAAGTAAAAATTGTTTTAGAGTTTTATACTTTGTATCGCTTGATCAGCTGTTGGCACGTTTTTCGCATGCATGTTTTTCAATTTAAGGTTTAAATGAGCAGTGCATTGGTCTAGGAATAAAACTATGTTGCGCTTTTGAAAATTCATTTTCTTATCCAGTTTTCGAAGAAAATTTTTAAATAATGCTTGCTTCATCCATGCTTTTTTGTTTGAAGTGTAATCGGTAGAAAAACTTTTGATATTTTTGAAACACCGTGGTTTCTCTGCTCTACCGATCACAAGAGGTGTCAACTTTTGGCTTCCAACGGTATTTGCACAGAGCAAAACAGTAATTTTTGAAAGCTTTCCTCCATGGCAATTTTCACCTTTAATTGTCAATGTCTTGTTTGGCAATAGGTTGAAAATCAATCCCGTTTCGTCCGCATTAAATATGTCACTTGGATTACAGCCCTTTAATAAATTTGGCAGAGTTTCTTCTTTCCACTGTTACACAATTGTCATATCCACACTATCGGATTCGCAACAGATAGATTTGAAGCATAAATTGTTCCTTTTTTTTTAATCGATCGATCCAGCCATTTGATGCACTGAAGCCTTGGAGTTTAAGCCTTTCAGCAATTTCAAGCACCTTTTCTCTCAGGATGGATCCATTTATAGGAATCTTTGCTGCTCTGGCTTCCTTGAACCAGTTCATTAAAATGTTTTCTAACTCATCATACGGAGATGTTTAAAGGGTTTTTCTCTTCTTGGCATATTTTCCGAGTTTTTCAGCGTTTAGTTCTACTGAAGCTTCTTGATTTAACATCATTTGTAAAGTTGAATAAGCAATGCCCAAAGATCAACTTTAGTGCCATGAAATTCTTTAGCTTTTTAGATGATTTCAGCCTTTTCGGCCAGAGAAAAGCATTTTAGTTTCGACATCTTCTTTCGAGAAAAGAACACGATGACTGAGGTTTCGAAAATAAGAAAAAATGCTATAGCTTTCAAACTCAAACAAAACCGACTGAAAATCTCATTTGGTATGCTAGCACGGAAAAATGAGTAAAACCATTTCGAATAGAATAAAAAAAAAAATTTTATCTGTTTGTAGAAAAACGCATCAAACGGGATTTTCATAAAAGGAGTAACGCAAAATCCGGGATTTTTTAACAGTATCGGTATAGACAATTTTCACGGATCAGCAGAAAATGACGTAAGAAGCGGGATAACGTACGAAACGGACAACGTAAAATTGGGGTTCCACTGTATATACATATATTTATTGTATTTTACAAAGGCCATAAATACCATTTTAAAGAAATAAATCACAATTTACGATACAAAAGATGTTTTTAAAATACTAAACTCGATATGGAGAAGTTGGCAACCGTATTAAATACAGTGGCCAAACTGCAACCTTACATTTGTAATTTACTCAGAACAAATAAAGCACAGATTTTAAATGCACAATTCGAGTGTCATATTAATACATAAAGATATCAGTATTTTCAAAACCATGCAGAAATACAGTGCTGAAAAAAAAAAAGCCTGGATTTACAATAAAATTGACAAAAATAAAGCAAGCCAAAGGTGAATAACTATTTGCACAATACAAATTTTGTGAGTCATAATATGTGTTAAAAAAAGATCGTGAATTTAATAAGCATCGAAATTCAACAAAAAAAAGGAAAGGAAAGAAACCCCCCCTTCTTAATTATGCTGAGGTGCGACCACAGGCTTCCTATCATAGAAGTGAAGTATTTCTGGACCACACGCCCACTAACTTTTGAGCCTTTTGCACCGTGGAGTGTTATTTACATCACCGTTCCAGCTCTTTTCTGTAAATGTTTATGAACCGTAACATTTTACAGAAAACAATGTCTTCAGCAAAGATAGAGAACAAAATGTATTCATCAGCTGAACTCAGAGAGCTGGGGTTGTCATCACAAGACATTTAGAACAGATGCTAATGCATGTTTTAATAATAATAAAAAAATAAAACCTGTAGATAATTATTTTTTTGTTAGTCAAATTTACTTCCAGTTTTTTTGTGAAAATGTAAACTAACAATTTACAGGAAATAAAACATTCCCATGACATTGATTTTTAGAACCAAAAATATATCAATGTCTTCAGCAACGATAGCGAACAAAAATGTACTCAGAAGGATTCAGAGAGCTGGGAGTGTTGCCACAAGACATTTAGAGCAAATACTAATGCAGATCGCATATTCTAATGATAATTATAAAAATAAATAAAAACATGTGCAGATAATTTCTTTGTTAATAAATTTTACTGCTAGCTCCTTTCTGAAAATGCTTGTGAACTGTGACAATTTACAGGAAATAATCCAATATCCCTTAATATATATCTAGAACCAAAGATACATCAATGCCTTCAGAACATCAAAAAAACATCAGCTGAATCCAGAGAGCTGGGAGTTTAATCACAAGAGCAAAATGCTAATGCATGTTTTAATAATTAAATACGTAAATTAAAAAAAACAGGCAGATAATTATTTCCTTGTTAGTCAATTTTACTTCTAGCTCTATTCTGAAAATGCTTGCAAACTGTGATAATTTACAGGAAATACAATATCCCTATGATATTGAGTTTTAGAACCAAAAATAAATCTATGTCTTCAGCAATGATAGAGAACAAAATGTATTCATCAGATGAACTCAGAGAGCTGGGAGTGTCATCACAAGACGTTTAGAGCAAATGCATGTTTCAATTTTACTTCTAGCTCTAGTCTGAAAGTGTATACTAACTGCGACAATTTACAGGAAATACAATATCCCTATGATATTGATCTTTAGAAACAAAAATATATCTATGTCTTCAGCAATGATATGAGAACAAAATGTACTCGGCAGTTTAATTGAGAGAGATGGGAGTGTCAACAAGACGCAGAAAATGCGCAGATAATTATTTCTTTGTTAATCAAATTTACTTCTAGCTCTTTTCTGAAAATGCTTGTGAAGTGTAGCTATTTACAGGAAATAATCCAATATCCCTAAGATATATCTAGAATTTAAAAAATGCATTAATGTCTTCAGAATAATAGAGAACGAATTGAACACATCAGCTGAATTCAGAGAGCTGGGAGTTTAATCACAAGACATTCAGAACAAATGCATGTTTCAAATGATATAAACAAGTAAAACGCAAAATCAAGTCTCTCCTTGCTAACAATTTACAGGAAATAATCCAATACTCCTAGGATATATCTAGAACCAAAAAATACATCAATGTCTTCAGAATAATAGAGAACGAATTGAACACATCAGCTGAATTCAGAGAGCTGGGAGTTTAATCACAAGACATTCAGAACAAATGCATGTTTCAAATGATATAAACAAGTAAAACGCAAAATCAAGTCTCTCCTTGCTAACAATTTACAGGAAATAATCCAATACTCCTAGGATATATCTAGAACCAAAAAATACATCAATGTCTTCAGAATAATAGAGAACGAATTGAACACATCAGCTGAATTCAGAGAGCTGGGAGTTTAATCACAAGACATTCAGAACAAATGCATGTTTCAAATGATATAAACAAGTAAAACGCAAAATCAAGTCTCTCCTTGCTAACAATTTACAGGAAATAATTCAATATCCCTTAGATATATCTAGAACCAAAAAATAGATTAATGTCTTCAGAATAATAGAGAACGAATTGAACACATCAGCTGAATTCAGAGAGCTGGGAGTTAAATCACAAGACATTTAGAGTAAATCAATGTTTCTAATGATATAAACAAGTAAAATGCAAAAATTAAGACTTTTTGCTATCAAATCTGAAAATTTAAAATATGTAATACATTCAGCAATAAGAGAACAATGCAATATCATTATCTGAATATTGAGAGCTGGGAGTTTCACCACCAAACAAGTATTTCTCAGACAACAGATTATCCAAAAAAGAATAAAGCTGAAATTTATGGTTATAGCAAAACTTCAGAAGCTTGCTTTATAAAATATAAATAGAACATTAATTACAAATAAAATACATAAATCAAAAGAAATATTAAAAATGAATTACATTTTTTTATTAATATATTAAATGGTTTCAGTCTTAAGTTACATGCCTGTGCCACCTTTATATAGCTTAAAAATGTAATTTATTGAAATGATTTCTTACTAGGAGTCAAAGTAATGATTTAATTGTAGTTAAGACTCAGCAAATTTAATAATCAAAACTTAGAAACAAGCAATCAGATAAGAACAGATCATTTTTCTCAATTTTGCATAATCTCTGGGAAGTTTCCTAGATCAAGGGTCTTCCTAGGTTTTTCTGAGAGGTACCTATTTTGTGAAAATTTAGACATAATCTGGTGAAAATTAAAAATTATATTAAAATATCAACACAAAAATATGAATTTATAGTTTCTTACAGCATACAAAAATTAAAATTTTAAGAAAAAGTATTTTGCGAAACTACCGCTAAACGGTAGTAACTTTGGTCCTGTAAACTGAAATTTTTGGAAGCGCATTTGATCAAAGATCTGAAAAAAATTCTATTTAATGGATGATAGACTATGATTTCTTTCATGATAATCGATAGACTAATAACAGGGTTGCCACTCAAATCTGGAGAAAAAAAATGCCCTGTGCTATCCCTGTACATGTTATAAGTAATATATTAAGAGGAAACAACAATTACTGTCCTCTTGTGTGAGCTATATTGGGCTAACCATATTTATTAGTTTCAATTGCTGGAAAAACAGTGAACATACTTAAATAATGCTATGATAAATGAAATAGTTTAGTATAGCTGAAATAACATGGTTAAATATCCCACAGATAACGCTTTGAGTGGTCATCATTTTTTAAAAGACCAAAATAAAAAAACAAAGTTCCCTGTACAGGGGTCTGACCAGGCCAAATTTACTATTATTTAGCAGTACCTTCACCAGGGGTCTGTCCAGTCCAAATTTGCTACCGTTTAGCGGTACCTTCACAAATTCAACTTTATGAAAAACGGTACTTTCACAAAATACTTTTTCCTAAAATTTTATTTTTGTATTCCGTAAAAAACGATAAATCCATATTTTTACCACATTTTTGTGCTCATTTTATTAATATAATTTTTAATTTTCACAAATTATGTCTAAATTTTCATAAAATAGGTACCTCACAGAAAAACCTAGACAGACCCCTGTTCACAAATTCAACTTTAGGAAAAACGGTAGTTTCACAAAATACTTTTTCTTAAAATTTTATTTTTGTATCCCTTAAGAAACGATAAATCCACATTTTTACCATACTTTTATGTTGATTATTAAATATAATTTTTAATTTTTCACAAATTATGTCTAAATTTTCACAAAATAGGTACCTCTCAGAAAAACTTAAGACAGATCCCTGCTCTATCTTCCCAGTTTGTAAAGAAAAAATCAAAATTCCCTGCATTTCCCGTTATTTTAGGTGATTTTTAAATTCCCTGTATTTTCCAGGTTTTCCCTGTTCTCCATGTGAAGTGGCAACCCTGAACAACCAAAAGTACTTGTACATCAACAGAAAAATTAAAGCCCTTCACTCTCACACCAGGGGAAATAAATAGCAACAAATTAAACATGAGTTTTAAAAATTAGAATCTATTCCTAATTGAGCAGAAGTTGCTCATAGGTCTTTTAAAAGTATACCTATTTCAGCTCAATAGGGAACTCAAGTTTAAGTATTGTGCAAAACTGAAAATTATGATTTCATTTCAGGCGTCACTAAACTTAACTAAACTCAAATTGTATACTTACAAACTTATGTCTCCATTACAACTGATTCTTCTGAATGTTTGCCTTTGTTTTTGTCTGCCAGCTGTTTACCCTTAGCACGTCTATCAAGAAGACTCTTCCTATCTTTATCCATCTTTAGTTTTACGATGACAAGATTTGAGGGATGAATTCCAACATGAACGCTAGCTCCATTTGCTTTCTCCCGTTGGATTCTTTCAATGAAAACTGAATATTTTTTACGGTAAACCTGCACAAGTAAGAAAACCACTAAGACTTATCTCTAAGGCAAAAAACTAAGTATCAAGGTTTTAAATTAGTTAAAATAATCTATCAAAACATAAATAAAAATTAAACATAACTTACAAAATCAAACTTAACTATCTTCATTCAGCTTCATTTTATTAAAAATGATCTCTTCAACAAAACATGGCAAATAACAAAAAAGGAGTTATTCTAGCAGACTCCAGATACAACATAAAGGTTTTAAAAATTGCTTTTCCATACATTTAGTTTCATATATTTTATATTCTTGCAGTATTTGAAGTATTGCAATATTTTAAATTGAGAGAACAGGGTTCATACAGATATCAAAAGCAGGGTTCGTTGATATATATCCGATATTTATTTTGAAATAAATATCATGATATTTTCGATATTTTCACCGAAATTTCTAAAATATCCCCCACGTTATTTCAAGATTTCTTTTAATCACTCCACAAACTCATGCTACCATTCACACTATCTTTACTTCCTACAAAAATCCTGTTTTAGATTGCACCTGCTCCCACTTACCCCCTACCTACCTAGAAAAATGCTACTAACGTGAAAAAATGAGAGAAGAGCTAGATAAAACTGAGAATTATGATATTATATATTATGGTTGTTCTGCTCATATCTTAACTCTTTTATCTAAAGATATAAATTTTCCTGATGTTACAAAAAATGTTATTAAAGTGATCACTCATTTGCCAAATGCTTGGTATAAAAAAAATTGAGGGAAAATGCTAGTTGTTCCTCAGGCAGTCAGGTGGAGCACTATGTTCGATTCTTTAAAGATCTTTTTAGAAAACAGAGGAAAATTGGTGCAAGTTTGCCAAAACCACAAACTTAAAATTGATAAAAACATCTTCAATTTAGTAAATGATGTAAATTTAATGGTAAATTGCTCTGATTATATGAGCATTTTATAACCGATTGCAAATGCTTTAGATGCAGTACAAGCAAATAAATGCACGATAGTACAATGTGTTGAAAATTGGTGCAAACTTAAGGAGAAATTAGAAGCATGTGGAAAAAAAGACGTGATGAAAGAGTTCTCAGAAAGAGAAGTAATGGCTTTAACCCCTGCTCATTTAGCTGCTAATATGTTGGACCACAGATATTGTGGAAAAAAACTAAATGACGAGCAAACGCAAAGAGCTTTTAATTTCCTACGCTCTGTTGACAAAGATATTTTACCTATGGCTATGAATTTTTTGGCCAAAAAGAGCCCCTTTCCAGGCTTCAAGTTCGAAGATGACTTTCTCAATGTAGAACCCACAGTTTGGTGAGAAACTATCAAGTTAGAGGAACCATTAAATGTCAGAATAACAAATCTTCTTGAACAACTATTAACTGCCTCTCCTTCCACAGCTGGGTTAGAGAGAATATTCTTTAGCTTTGGATTTATTCAGTCCAAGTTGCGGAATATATTAGGGACTGAAAAGGCAGAAAAACTTACTTTTATGTTCCAATATTTTAACAAGAAATAAAGAAAAATGTGTTTTAAAACTTAGTAAAAGTAAAATAAAAATGTCCTGTATTTTGGTGATTGCAAAAATTTTTGTTTCGGAGAACCTTTTTTATTTAAAAAAAAAATTTATGTTTTATTTTATAAAAATTATAAATTTATTAATTACAATTAACATTAGGAATTTAGTATTTATATAAAATGAATTATTTTACGTTTTAAATTTGTATATAATGTCTGAAAAACAATTCCTAACAATAAAGTTAATTTATATTGAAGATACTAAATATAAAACAAAAATTTGAATATATATCAAAATATCGGATATTTTTGATATTTTCGAAAATATCATGATATTTACGATCCCTGATCAAAAGAAAAAATCCAAGGAGTCCAAAATTTTAAGGACTTACAAGAAAAATAAAGTTCTCACTTTCACACATAAATACATTTTCTAGTTTCAAATATTTTAATAAATCTTGAAGTACAGATGATAAAGATTAATATAAAATCTTACCGATCTTATATTTTTAAATTTGAATACATAAGAAAATCTAAGGCATGTTATACAACAACAACAAAAAAAAATTACAGTAAATCATTAAGTTTGCTCTTAACATGTAAAATTAAAATTTTCTGCTGTAATTTTTCTCTTCTTAACTATTGCAATTCAAATTTTTTTCTTTTTAAGTTTTTCTTAAACTATTAGATTTTGACAGCTAAGTCATATCATTTAGTTTCCATGTTTGGACAGCAAATTCATCAGCGTATTTAGTTCATCTATGCAACACAATAATCTAAGGAGTTTCTAAGGACTAATTTAGAAATCTAATTAGTACTACTTGGAGACTTTTTTTCATTTCCAAGGAGCTTCTAAGGAGTCTGTACGCACCCTGAGAAGAATATGAACCCTCATATGTGCCTTCTAAATCACATGAATACAAAACTATATTGGACTTAAAAAAAATGCAACTTTTAGACTTTTAATAAAACTTTTAGAGAATCTGAGTTCTTGATCAAAAAGGCTAAAAATCGAAAGACAAAAACCAGGGTGGCCACTCAAATCCGATTTCAAATTTCCCTGATTTTTCCAGGTTTTCCAGATAAAAATCATAAAATTTCCAGGTTTTTGTTTCTTTTTTCATATAAAGTATAGGATGTGTACAAGAAAAGTGTCGATATTATAAAATATTTTATTCAAAATGTTATTTTTTTAACATATCATCTTGAAAAAAATAACTTATTTTGACAATTTTCAAGATTTTTTTAAATTTATTTTTTAATGTTTTGGTACAAAATATAGAATCAAAAATCATATTGACCAACAAAAGAGTAAAATTAAATATAAATATATAGTTGGTTCTTAAAAAAACATTTTTTTTAAATTAAAATATGTTATAAAAGGTTAAAATGAAATAGAAAAAATTAGCATTAATGCAACAATTGTAACGATTTGTCGACAAACATTGCTGTTAGCGATTGTAAAAAAATGTGTGATTGGTTGGTTTGCTGAGAAAAATAATTCAGATTTCCTTGATTAGGAGTAGAAAAGCTTTCAGAAAAAGACTGCGATATAAAATCTATTATTAAATTATAACCAACTAATTTTTGGAGAATTTTATAAAGTTAAAAATACAAAAACATTTTGTCAAAATAGAAAAAAAAATTACCACCAAAGCATTGGAACAAAGTTGAGCCATAAATGGATTCAGCCCAAGGAGAGAATTTAAAAAAAAAAAGAAGCTAATATCCTAATCCCTTTTTCCACCCCCACCAGAATCTTGCCTAAATTGCACAGTCCCATAGCAGTCAAAGGTTTCTACATTCATTTAGCAACTGTGTGAGAATTTTATGTGGCATTCTAGTTTAACAGAGCTGTAATGGAGCAAATTTTGATGCAAGCAAAGTATAGCTAAGTTGATGATATTTCAACTGTTTGGCGATACATTTCCGTTAAAAAAAAGTAGGTATAATTGATGAAATAATTTAAATTAAGAAAATTAGTAAATAATTTAAATTAGTGAAATTAAAAAAATTATCAAAGAAAAATTTCCAGCTTTTCTTTAAAATTCCCTGATTTTTCCAGGTTTTTATCCAAATTTCCCTGATATTTCCAGGTTTTTTCCAGTATAAAAAAATTCCCTGATAATTCCAGGTGGGTGGCCACCCTGAAAAACGAAAAAAGAGGAAAATCGCTAAAAAGCGGAAATATCTCATCCCTGATAGTATTTTTGCCATCATTGGATATTTTATCGGCAAAATTATTAATATTTAAAAAAAATTTCTACAACAAATAGAGAAATTTGAGAATATACTGATAAACAGAAGATAGTCGTAAAACACGGAAGTCTTAGTTAAAAAACAGGAGACTTGGCAGGTATGTCAGTAGAAAAGTTTACATAAAACCTTTACTTAAAAATATCTCCCCCCCCCCTTGGTTTAAAACTAGGTTTTTCTCAAAAGGACACATTGAATACTATTTTAATTCCTTAATAGAATGTAACTCAACAGATAAGAATTTATTAAAAACAGTACTAATATCCAGGCAGCACTTAATAATTTAAAAAATATAAAAGTTGCAAAAGAAAATCAAAATGCTGAAGACAACATTAAAATACATTTTAATTAACCGCTACTACAAAAATTATATAATAATTATTCTCTAATCTTTCTATCTAAACTTTTATTTACATGTTTAACTTCAGCTTGAAGTTATTAGATAAACAGTGAAAATAAACAAAAATATTGTTGCAATATTATAAAGTCAATATAGAGGACTCATTTTCAAGAGTCTAGAAACAATGCATTTTTAAATGTTATGAGCTCAAGAACCTTAAATAACTGCCATTATTGCTAGCAGAAAAAGTAATTTACAATGGAATTGTGATGAAATGTGTGTGGCAAAAATTACTAGAATACAAAATTATAATATCCTGTTTGGTATTAAAATTGGAAAAAAGTGTGGAGCTCACTGAGCTCGGCACAAACTGCTAAAAAATCAAATAGACGATGTGGATTCTCAACAGCATTGAGTTATCTAAACTCGCTCAAACCAGACGGATGAAGAAAAAAAAACCTTCCTCAGTTCGCATGCTTTGAGTTTATCGTACTATGATGAGAATAACATATTGAGACCATGTATGATCCTAAATTGGTTACATTCTAAATATGCACTGCGGAATAATATCAGTTAAATAAAATCCAGATTTTTAATGGAAATGGTTGAAAAACAATTAAGGTGAAAAAGTGGAACCACAATCGAATGAGCTTAAAAAATTGAGTTCTAAATAAGTTATTAACAAATAGATGCAATTGAAATTTGTGCATAGTTACAACACATTGATCAAAAAATAGAACATAGTATTTATAAACAAATGACATGAAGGATCAGAAAACTAATACAGGATAGAATCAAATACATGTGAGATTAACTCTTAATAAATCACTATCAAATAGATGTTACTGAGAGGATATTTCCATTTCATGATCTGTCAAACCAACTATAATCGCCAAGATGCCAAATAGTTTCTAATTTTTAAAAAATGTTTGCCCAGGGGTGGCTACAATTTATACATTTTAAGTAGGCCCCTTTCTGTGAAGTCGTTTTTAGTTTCTCGTGTTCAGATGCCCGGAAGTTGCCAAGACTTGGCGATTATTCTGCCACGGATCACAATACGGAAATCCCCCCAAAAGCTTCACATTTTTTTTCTTCATAATATGACAATGAAGTAGATTTACAATGAAATCAAATGTGTCAAAAGTGATAACTGAAATTTGAAAACTGATTTCAGAAATGAAAATACATGAATCACAGGCTTTGAACTGCTGATTAATCTTATAATTAAATTCAACTTCATAGTTCTTTGTTTTAGAAACTGTTTCTTGTTTGTTCAGTTCCAATTTTCCCTGTTTTCACGATTGTGCTATATATAGTATGAGAGATAAGCAGTAACAATAAATTTATTTTCATCATTTACATTTAAATTATCAAGCTGTTTTAAATATTTTGGTTGATACAAGTTAAAATATTACACTCGCTTGGTTAAAATGTTTTATTACATTTTGATGAAAAATATCATGATTGATTATTCACACATTAAAAATTATTTTAGAGTAGCTTACAAATTTTAGTGAAAAATTATTAATTTTGTTAAATCGTGGTATCAATACCACGTTGTTAGTCTACCGAATTCAATTATGCTATAGACTCCTCAGAAGTTCTAAACAATCAATAACAAGTAAACATACTAAAAACTGATATCAACGTAATGTTATTAAAAATATAATAATACCTGAACAATTTTTCCGATCTGTTGGCCTTTATAATGTCCCCTTACAACTTGGACCTCGTCATCTTTTCTAATCGGCACAGAGCGAACTCCATATTTCTGACGCAGTTCTTTGGATAATGGAGCACTCATAATAATTCTTCTAATATGTGAGGGGGCATTGAAATGCCTCTTCCTTTGTTTCCTTCGGGAAGAGGTGATTAATTTATTCATCTTCATTTTGAATTTACTTGAAATTAACACGACACGTGCCGTTTCCTGAAATAAAATGAAATCCAAGTGTTGTAATGTGAAATGTTGCCATACAAATTTGAAATAAAGTATTTTTAATTGTGTTGCCATCAGTCAAGCAAATGCATACGATTTTCAGCAATGTTAGGAGCCATGCGCACTGAAAGCGATTCACGTGCCTTCAACCCCCGCCTAAAGAAAAGTATAACTTGATTGGTGAGTTTTCCCCAGGAGAATATATTTCACCAATCAAATTCCCATTCTCACTCAACAGTGATCAAAGGTGCGTGAATCGCATGCAGTGACATTAGCCCTTGATTGACGTGATAACCTGGTTGGTAGATCTGAGAAGTCGAGAGTTCGATCCCTGCCGGCAGAAGACTCCCCGTGTACAAAATGGTGACTGATTCACGTTACATCTGTCGGAGTGATAAAGTTCTCATAACAAATCAATGCCACGGGGGGTAGTGGATCTGAGGTAGAACGTGCTCTAATTCAGGTCAAAATTGCAATCTGCGGATGGATGGTGTCTGAATGTGTCCTCCCTGTAAAACGGGATGTGATGCAAAAATGTTGTCCCCAAATCATCCCAAGGAATGTTTCTCAGACCGTCGCCAATGACCCATTGTGCTGCTCTAGTGCGATTAAAGTAAAATACCATTGCGCTCTTTTGAGGGACTGCTCACACATGTGTGGCAATCTCGTATTATAATACGAGATTGCTATGTTGTACAATTTCATCCAGTAGATGTCCACTAGACGTCATCGCAAACATTCACGAAGGTTCATGTGGTCACCCGGTGGACCTCCACAAGACAAAGACATCCATATTTGATCCAGGGAAGATTCGATAGAAGTCCAAAAGAAGCTTTTCAGACATCTACCATAGCTTTTGCGTGGATATAGCACATGGATGATTTGAGCGCTTGCTAATCCAGACATAGACATTTCATAGACAACCACGGGAATTATTCCTGATCTGCTGGAAGATGAGTAATGAACATGCACTTTGTATATCGTTCATATATATGAACGATACGCAAAGCTTTGTATTCCAATCCTAGGACACGTCCTAAATTTATCATTCCTTGTTTTAGGACATGTTTTTTTACACGTTACAGAGAGGGGCGGATTAAGCGTATGCGGGGCCCTAGGCCATTCAAATTTTTGGGGCCCTTAGATTGCATTTTTTTCTCGCATATTTTTTATTTATTCAAATATAAAAGTATTTATCTATCTTTTCATTTAAGAAAGCATTTGTAAAACAAGAATAAATAATAATAAATTAAATTTTACTTTATTTTATTAAATTGGAACTAAAAAATAATCATAACATTTTGAAAAATCATTGTTTTTCTTAATTTTTTAAAATTTATTTTCAAAAAATCTATTTTAAGGGGGCCCCTAACCATTGGGAGCCCCAGGCCATGGCCAATCCGGCCCGGGTTGCAGATTTCGCAAATACGAAATGTTTCACATCTTGATGCCCTCAATAGATGTAACAGTGTAGAAACCAAATTAAAAACTTTTAATTTGGTTTAAACCTTTTTTGTAACTTTTCAGTTATACATATGACAGTGCGCACGCACTGTAACCTTAAAACATAGAGCGTGCTAGTTTTTTTAATTTTATTATTATTACTTTAAAGAAATGAAAAGTTTAAGATGAGTCATAAAATTCTTCAGACTCCCAACTACTCAGCCAACGAAAAAAAATCGTCCCAATTACAAGCTTTTTAACATCAAAATGTGTTTTAAAGTATAAATGCAATTAGCAAATATTTACACTCTTTTCAAAAATATTGATTTTTTTTTGTTTTTAGTTAATAATATGAACATAAAGAAAACTACTTACAGTCTCAGTTAAATCAGTAAAGATAGCTTGTATGATGATATTTATTAATTGACAATTTGATTTATTGAATAAATACATTAACTGATAAAACATTTCAACATTTGGTCAATTATCTAGACTGAATTTAACTGAATTAGTGAATATAATTAACTCAATGTGATCATACTTTTAGAAGTAATCTATCTTTCCTGATTCAAAAAATTCCTGATTTTATAACTACAACCCAATAAAACTTTATGCAACATGAAATATTTTATTATAAAAAATACATTATTGACATGAATTTTTCACAGATTTTTTTTTTTTACTCATTATCACGGGAACAACATGGATGCATACTTATCTGTTGTTATGCTTAAGGGCTCCAACGCATAACCTTTTGCAATCTTTTTGAAGGACACCACACAAGAAAGTAGATCTCTCACATAAATTTGAATCAACAACTCCTCTCTTCTAAATTTATTAAGTTCTCCTATAGTTTTTTCATACACACATTTCATCTCTACACGAAGGAAAACTTTTAATCAACTTCTCTCCAATACTTCCTTTCACTATGGCCTGTGATAGATACGAAAATTTATCATGATTATCCGAAATGGGATCTTCATAAATTTTTTAAAATAGTTTTCAAAAACATAGTCGGTTAATCTCTCCATTAAAAACGGAAAATTAAATTTCAGGACAAGGCGACAACGTATTTCTTGACAAAGCATTCTCACCAAATAAAAAATCTTTTACCCCAGAACTTGTAAATTTTATAATTCTGTTCTAAAAGACACCAACGATCAATATATGTTTCCAATTCAATTCAACAAATTCAGCCTCACATGTTACTTCATGAACTTCACTAGCATTAAGATTAGCTCTGATTTTCATTTCAGTGTCCATCAATAAGTCTGCTTTTTGTTAAATAAGTTTAATTAACTTGTCATCACTGTTTCAAATAGACTCTTCTTAATCAAAATCATTGTAAGTTTAGAGGATAATCTTCGATATAGTGCTCGAGCTTAGAATACGATATAGACAAACAATTACGAATATTTGTTGAGCGTTATCACTGTGATAAGTGCTCAACAAATATTATTTCGTGAAAATGACTCAATGAAATGGTATAGTTGCTCAAATGGTCCTTTTCAAATGAATTATAATAGGAAATTACTCATTTATTCAAATTATAACATTAAACTCAGAAAATACTCAGTAGTATAATAATCTATTCTCAACATTGAAGCTTTTAGAACACTAAAAGGCATCAATTGCTATGGGGAAAAAAATGAACTAAAGCGAGACATTTGAACTTCTTGAATTACAAGTATCCAGTTCTCAATTGCCTCTGTTATTTTGTGGTAAAAACTGACCTCGTGGCATCTGGTTCGTTGGCTCAGGATTGGTCAATGTAAACACATTACTCCTTGACCACAATCATCTGTTTCTTCTGAATTAAAAACAATTGTATTGGACCTTGACCCACAGGATATTTTATTACGATCTTTGGAATTTTAATCAATCTCACTGTTTATGTGCACGATTTTGTCGAAACCAGTAGAGGTCCGTGATTCTGACTTCGTTATTAGATTATCAGGGGTGATTGTGAGCCTAAGTCAAAATTCCGGAAAATTTCTTGAGTTAAAAAAAAAAAGAAGTTTAAATTGAAAAAAATTTAAACAAGTTTTTTTCCCTTTTTCTCAATATTTCTTAGTTTTCTTAAAATATATTTAAAATTTTACACATACCTATGATGACCTGGAGAAGTAATTAAAATTTACAAATATGGCTTTCTTTCTTGAGTTTATGATTATAACAACTATTTACAGATAAAAAATTAATATTAATCATGAATATAAGCTTATAAAGTATCTGTCTGGATCTTCCTTACAAACAAATAAAATAAACTGTGTTTTTAAGTTCCACCTTTGAAAATTTGATTTCCGGAAACTTTGTGATCTATGATTTTTTGACACGTCTGGACCTTCGATCTCCGGAAACATCCGGATCACTGTTAGCGAAAATTCCGGAAATCCGGATTTTTTCCGGAGCACAATCAGCCCAGGATTATCCAATTTCTAATCATACCAAATGTGGAGGAAATACTATTACAACTTGAAATAATGCACCTCAAAATAAATAGGTGCTGGTTCCGGAAGCAGTGTGAATGGCTCGGACTAATATAATCTTTTGAAATTTAGTGCGCGCACATAGGGATATCGTGTAGATATGCTCACCAACCTTAAGCAGTAAAACTGAGTTTCCAAAGCTATACAACTCATCACAAAGATCTTTGATTTTATATACTTGGAACTCTTTTTCTTAAAAAAAGTTCTTGTATAAGCTCGTAGATACAAGTTTATGCCGCATGTGATAAATATAAATAGTAAAAACTTTTAAGATTAACTGTTAATTTACATACTCTTTACAAGCGTTTTTAATGGGAATTTTCATTTCCATATTTTTTACCTCTTCCTGTACTCAGAATTTTCAACCGTGATCAACAACAGAGCTTTCTAGGAAAATCTCAGTAAAAAATAAAATTTTAAAAAGAACAGACTTATGTGAGAAATCAAGCTACTTCAAAATAATCAGCAGTTAAGTACTTAAATTTTTATTTTCAGATCACTTAGCACAATACGGTTAATCAGGGTAATTTCACATAAACCCTTAAAAGTAATCAGTTTCAGTTATTTTCTAGTATATTCCAGTTTTCTAGTAATATCAGTATATAATCATAGAAAAATTTTTGCCACTTAGAAATATCCAGACTAGAACTTTGGTTATTATTAAATATGATGTCAAGTTTTACATATCATGTTTTAAGCGTCATTTGTCGTATAACGCTCAAATTTCTATAGCCAGTACACAAAACAGAGCAGGGAAATTTCAAACAAATCCTTGGAAAAAAAAGGTCGTTTTAATTTTTTTTTGGATTTTTAAGAAAACAATTTTGGGGAGAACAATGGTTTTATGTCCAGATCTTCTCCATTTTTCTCTTTTTCTTCTGCCCATTTGAGTGTAAATGATTCACACTGTTTTTTCATTCAGCTTTAAGATTCTATATTTAAAATTAATTTGCATTTAGAATATATTTAAAATTTTGCAATTTTTACTTATTTAGGCATAATGTGCAAGGCAGTTTTAAGCTCATATTCCTTCTAAAGTAAAATTTTTTTTTCACTTACAAAATCAAGACAGGAATTAATGTACATACTAGGACTATGAACACACTGATGCTGAAAGCATGCCATCGAATGTTGCCATAGGAAAAGAATTTCACTATGCACTATTTAAAGTCTGTAAGTAGTTTTCTCTATTTTTTTTACTAACACTTGCATTAATTTTTTGGAACACACGTCGACTCCTAAAAACAACTTTATTGTTCTGAATATGGAAATTTTTACTTTAGGAACATACATTTAAAGCTGAATTTTGTAAAGAAATAGAAACATTCCAGCAACTGATGACTAATTTTTTGCAATCACAAAATTCAACTATATCACCTTGATTGGGGTTGTAACCTATTTACAGAAGATCTATAATTTAGTCTTTTCGAGATCTAAAAAATACTAATTAACTTTTGACATAACAATGTATTTTCAGAGGACTGGAAATTTTTCAGAATAAGGTCTTCACATAGAAAGTTTATGGACAAAGTTGGTATATTAATATAACAACTCTTTAGAAATTTCATAAAAATTATTAAATAGATTTAATTAACAATATGTATTTTCTTAAAATTAACCATTTGCTTTTTATTTTAGGGATGATTTCTAGTGAAGTCAGACATGCAATTTTTGTTTAAATATTATGGGTAATTTCTCATTAAATAAAATATGAAAAATAGGTAAAAATTTTTGCTTAATTTAACAAACATAGACAATAATTGCAGAAAGAAAAAACAGCATGCAAAAATAGTTGTATTTATCTAAAATCAATAAAAATGACTAAGATTATCCTTTTGGATAAGCCATTGAAAATAATGAGTGTTAGAAATAAAGAACTTGGAAATAAAGAAAATTAAGTCGCTATTTATTATCCATTTTTCACAATTAATAAATATCTAATTCATAAAAATAAACATTTATTAAGATTTTTTTTGAATACATAACAGAGGAAAATTGATTAAGTTTTTTCCTTTTTATCAGAATCTTTTTCCTCTTTCTCTTCCTCTTCTTCATCATCATCGTCTTCTTCATCATCATCATCATCCTCATCTTCATCATCGTCATTAGAAGAATAATTACCATAGTCATAATCTTCATCATAATTATTGTAGCCACCTTCAAACAGAAATAATGCAAACTGAGATTGATCATAAAATATGTCGAGCATAAAAAATTGTAGTTATGAAATATTTGCAGGATAACAAAAAGCAAAATAATACTTTTTTTAATGATAAATCTTTTTTTTTCCCTTAAAATTTTTTAAATGCACCAGAATAAATTTTAACGGAATTTGAAGCTTTACCTTTTTGTTCCCTTCCCTTATGAAATAAAAACATGAAATAGAAGTAGGTACATAAGGAGTAGGCTAATAAATAGGAAAGCAACCTAGTTGAAGTTCAGAAGAAATCATATTTGATGCCAGAGGATTATTAGTTAGAAACAATGAATAGTTAAGCTATAATTTTTTTTTAATGTTGAGTGTGCACTAAGGTTTAAGATTTAGTAAATAAAATCGATCAAATATGTATTAAGAAACTTAAAATTTTATAAAAATTGGAAACAAACTTATAATAATAATAAAGAAACTAAATAATTTCAGAATTATATTAGAGCTAGTGAAATCAAGTTTTATCATATATGATTGAACTTTTTTATTGTATTTGAATTAAACATGGTCTACAAAACATTTTTAACAATGTATTACAGGAGTAAAAACAATTTAAATGTTCATTCTTTTGTTTCTTTTAAGGAGAAGAAAAGTTTAAAAACATTGAACTAAGCACAGGTTGTTAAAATTTACCCTAACAAATGTTAAGTTGTTCTACGAGATCTTCTATTATATACTTTCTAAGTTAATTTTTTATTTTATTTTTCAATATAATTAAATAGTCTTATTTAACTTAATCTTAAAAAGCATTGGATTATATTCCTTAACAACTTCATGTATCATTAATATGAAACGAAGCAATACAAAAAATAAATTTCATTTACTCTTAAAAGGTGACTTTAAAAATAACTACAATTAATTTAAAAGTTTTATTTCTATTATTAATAAAAAAGTTACGTATTTTTTACTTGATGTAATAAATATTATTTAAAAAAATTTAACAAAGAATACAAAAAAAAAGTTTAGGCGTGAAATAAAGGTTTTCTAGAGAGTAAAAGTCTAATTTTCCACTTAGCCATGACAAAAAATAAATCTGCAGTGTTAGCTGAATAATTTTCTTAATTTGTTAACAGAAAATTTGGAAAACTGAGATTATTACTACTTTAAGATCAACTTAATGATTGGGAAACCAAAGTTTCCTAGAATTAAAAATATAGATTTATCAAACATTAAAACTAACATTTCATCGGGGGTTTCGAAATTATATGATTCAACAAATTTTATTGCACAAGAGTAATAAAATATACTATTTTTAATTTACTTGGATAACAAAAGAGAGTTTTAACAGCTTCTAGCATAATAGTATTAATGGAGAATTGAACAACTCACAATAGTTTTAGATCAATATATATATATATATATATATATATATATATATATATATATATATATATATATATATATATATATATATATATATATATATATATATATATATATATAAATTTTATAGTACTGTTATACATAAAAAAAAGGAATATTTTTTATATCAATACTTAATTGAAATTTATAATAAAATTTCGAGACTTCCTGAATTAAATGATTATAAAGTAGGGTTTCAATAATCTTAAAGTGAAAATGAAAGGAATATTCAACTTTTCATTTTTGTGCAAAAGGAATTTAGAGGATGAACCCTCAAATCATTATTTAATAAGTCTGTTGAAGATTCATTTATTATTGATTGGAATCAATCATTTTTAAAATCAGATGAAACTGATGAATCAGTATTTGTGAACTTGCTATTGTATGTTCAGAAATTAATAAACAGACGATTCACCTCTGAATTCGGTATCACAAAAATTTCATTGTTTAAAATAGTTAATTGAGTATATAAAAAGTAATAAACTCTTAATTGTGTGATGAAATTACTGATTACGTAAAAAATTTGAAGAATTGAATACTGCGGGTAAGAATATTGCCCCTAATTTTGAAATATCAAATTTTATTATTTTTCCTACATTATTAAAAATAAAAAAGATGTTGGATAAAATATCCAAATCCTTCAACTATACAAATCAATTACATATTTTAAAATTCACATTTGTATTAATAGAAAATGAGATGTTCTGAGCAAACAAATATAATTAGGAGCATCAGGGCTAAAAGTTAAAAATCATGATAAATAAGGGCAAAATATTTTTTACCAGGAAAAAAAGGACAACTAAGAGACCTTCTTTTAATCTTTCTAAAATCTTTCAATTATACAAATCAATTACATATTTTAAAATTCACAATTGCATTAATAGAAAATGAGATGTTCTGAGCAAACAAAAGTAATTAGGAGCATCAGTGGTTAAAAAATATGACAAATACGGGCAAAATATTTTTTATCAGGTAAAAAAGGGCAACTAAGAGCCCTGAATAAGTTGAAGTCTAAATTCAAAACAAAAACAATACCTGAATAGTCACCATAACCAGATGCACCTTCATCATCACTATAACCATTCTCTCCAGTAGCTTGCCTGCCATAATCATGTTTCCTAACTGCAGAAAAAATTAGTAATAAACTTAATATTTAAAAATTTAACACTTAAGAGCCGCTAAAAATAAAAATGAAACTTACTTGACATACTGAGGTCTTTTGTTTGTTGAGTGTCATAATTACATTTTGGACAGGGGATTGGCTGATTTTTTTCATACTTAAAACCTTTTCTCTTAACATGATCTTCACAATAACATGTCTAAATATAAGCATAGAATCTGTTAAATTGCATTGAAGATAAACTTTTGTGATATAAAGTTTTTTGTATTTAATAAAATAAAAAGAATGAAAAAAAATAATTTTTTGAATTATTAAATACATTTTAAAAATAATGTACATAAGAAATGTGATTAAATATCAAAAGTTATAATACATTTTTAACTCATAATAATAAAAAAAAAAAAGCTGCAAAATGGATGAGAATTACTATGATTTGGAAAATTTTTCAAACTTTACATACTTTTGCACTTAAATAAGAACAATAATATTATTAATAAAAATAATTCCAATTCTTTCAGCATTAAAATAGTTAAAATTAAATATTCAGAGAATTCCTTAAGGATTTAATTTACCAAAGATACTTTATTGATATACTTGAGATTTACTTATATTTTATAAACAATGGAGGGTTGTTTAATAAATTAGTAACAATATTATTTTTTTTAAATTTACTTTTATTAAATAACATTATTAGTTAGAAAAAATTAACTAAAGACTAAACTTAGTATTCAGGTGCAAATAGAATTCTGCAAATAAATAAAATCACACATAAAAAAAATAAATAAATTATAACCTTGCATCGTAAACAGGAGTATTGGCCAAGCCTATTACATGATTGACCTGAAAAAAAAGAAGTTAAATTAAAATATTAATGAATGACCTTTACTTTATTTACTAAGGTATTTAATGCAAAAGAGTTTTTTATTTTTTTATTATAACTAACATTTAAATTTTAGCAACTTACAACATGTTACAAATATGCTTCATTTCTTCGGTAAGCGTGCTAAAAATAGTTTAATAGAGCCTTCATAAACAATGAAATAAGTAATATAGGGTTAGAGATAAAATATTTCAGTATTTTCTTTTTCATAAGAAAGCTAAGGAGTTCTGGTTTAATCCTAAATGCTCTCTAAAATCTTTTTTCTCTCAGGAAAAGCCTTTTATTGTAAATTTAATTATTTCAATAATAATTTCTTTCAGATATTCAACTTATTTATAACGTAGTTGGAAAATAATAGTTTAAATAAATAAATATACTTTATTTTGATGCATTTGTAACTTAAAATTTACTCTTACGATTGAATAAACAGTGAAGGAATTTATTATTAATTGACTAATCATGTGACAGTTAATTTAAGAATTAATTTATTGATACATTAAAATTAAAAAAATAATTTCATATTTATTATACACTTATCTAGAATGATTATGTTCACACAGGTATCTAGAATGATGTATGAATTCGCAACATTTTATAAAGTTTTGAAGCAAAGAACATAGTGTTGAAGAGAATGAATTCCATAAAAAATAATAATAAAGAGACTCAATTGAAAAAGATTACAATTGAAAAGGTTTTACTATGACAAAAAATTATGAAAGTGAGTATATTTCTTTGCTTTTTATCTTTCTAATATTAATGTAATAAATAAAGTATATGGAGTTATTAAATTTTTTCAGATTTCACTGAAATTTCACAAATATAACATCATATAAAAAACACATTATTTATAAAAGTGTATTTTTCTGGAATGAGCATTGGCACACCCAAGGGGGTTTTGGGGGTTATAACCTGAAAAAAACAGCATGTTGTGTTCAATTAAATAATTAATATTTTTTTAGTTTATTCATATAATGTTTTTGTGATATGCACATGATTTATTTATTTTTCAATTTAAGCAAATTCTTACAAACTACATTTTGCTGGTAAAAATGTTAGTATCTTGTTCCAATTTTAATTTTTTTCCTCTTTTTTTCCCCCCAAAGAAAATATAATTTGTTTAATATTTTATATAATTAGGATGCAAAGTTTTCGTAACATATTATTTTTGTTGCCATTGTCAATTCAATCCATGTAATAGATATATTTTGTTTCTTCATAAACTGAAAGAAAAAAAAAAACCTCTCGTTGCGCCTTTGGGAATGAGGAAGCAAAATTATTAGCACATAAAAAAGACGTTCACATTACCTGCAACAATTATTGGAAATTTTTTAAAATAACAAAAAAAAGAAGCCTTTTGTACTATGATAAGTCTAATAATTCATAGAAAAAAAAATTTCTCTATAAAAGAAGTATGAAACTAGCTTCTAAAATAATAGTAAAAATGTTACTTACATTTAAGTGTTTCAGATTCTAAAAATTGACAGCTGGCTTGATGTTCAAATTGATCATCTTCACACAGATATGAGTCACAAAATGAACATTTATAAACACGACCACCTGCAGAAGTGTAAATGTTAATGACAATTCAATAAAAATTCCTGTTTACAACATAGTAACATGTTAAAAATATGTATCACAAATGTGTATATTAATTTTGAACAATTCTTTACAATCAAAAAAGCATTTCACAATCCAGCAAGTTTGGACAGAGATTTCTCCTCAACATGTAATCTTTTTTTAAAGAATAACAAATGGCGAAACTGGCTTTCTGACAGGCACCTCTGAGATGTTTTTCTTTTTCCTTTTCCAGTTTCTTTCACGAACACAGGAAGAAGGCTTACTTTACAGAAAGAATGATGAAGCTATGGCTTTATGCTTTGGTCTCATGGATTTTCTCCATGATCTTACTGGATGGAAAAGCCCTGAGGCTATTAAAAATCTTGTCTTAGAGGTATCTTAGTTGAGTTCTTGTAATTCATTGGAGAAATCATCAAACTATTTCTAACAACTACATCAATATTTGTTTGTTGCTTACAATGATGTTTTGGGTGGCTTCGTAATGATGTGAAGCCGATAAATGTCCATTGTTGCTTAGTTTTTAAAGTCTTTGTCTTATTATCTTTCTAGTATGTGTTATTGTATGCGTTTGGTTGGAATTATAATCTTTATATATCAATTAATACTTTAAAAAATGTATAGTCCAGTTAAAAAATACACAACATACAGTAGAGTCCCGATTATCCGAGTTTCCGTTTTAACCGAGCTATCAAATATTTCAAGGACTTCTTTTTTGCTCTAGTTTATTTTTTAATTTTAAAACTACTACCGAAAAAAAAATCTGAAATTTATTTTCCAAACACTTAGGAAAACAAAATGTAACAACTTGATCCGATGAAATGATTGTTATTATGGTCAATAATGAAAATGAATTTAGCTAAGATGATGAAAACAGTGACGATGAAAATCAACATATAAAAATCTCAAATAAAGATGGACTAAAAGCTATCGAAAGTGCTATTAAATATATAGAACAACAAGGAAAGACAACACCAGCATTCCTGTTTCCCTAAAAAAACGGCAAAACACTGCTGCAGGAAAGAGCCAAAGTAATGCAAAACAAAAAACGATTAAGAACTTTTTTAAGTAAAAACTTTTTAATTCTCGTAAAGTATGCTCTTTAAGTAAGCTTTTTAATTATAATATGAATTGCATGTGGTGTACTCATATAAATTTTGTATATGTTAAATTTGTTACATTTATACCCACTCTTTCCTTTTTTATACTCTTCACTTTAATCGAATTTTTCGGTTATCCGAGTTAGTCGTGGTCCACATTAACTCAGATATTCGGGATCCTACTGTAATACTAAATTTTAGAAAATCCAAATGACCAAGAAAAAAAAGGTAATATCTTCTAACAGACAATTCCTATTGTATAAACACATTTAATACCAAAATAAAAATCTAGTTCAATTTGTGTTGAAGATATTACCATGATCCCAGACACCTCTTTGACACTCAGCACAAAGAGCATCTTGTAGCGGACAGTTGCATGCATGAGTTGTGAGACATTTTTTACCATGGCATACCCAAGCTTCACAGAAATCACAAATAGCACCCTGGAAACACAAAATTAAAAAATTTATACAAATATCAATAGTACAGATCTTTTAAAGAAAGGAAAATTTAAATACAAAATATTAAAAAAGCATTTATTAACACATTTTAGGCCAGAGGTGCATAAACCAGGGGTGATTGTGAGCCCAAGTCGAAATTCCGGAAAATTTCCTGAGTTACACAAAAAAAAAAAGTTTAAATTGAGAAATTAGAAAAAAATTAAACAAGGTTTTTTTTCCTTTTTCTCAATATTTCTTAGTTTACTTAAAATATATTTAAAATTTTACACATACCTATGATAAACTGGAGAAGTAATTAAACAAATATGTCTTTTTTTTTTCCAGTTTATGATTATAACAACTATTTACTGATAAAAAATGAATATTAATCATGAATATAAGCTTATAAAGTATCTCTCTGGCTCTCCCTTACAAACAAATAAAATAAACTGTGTTTTTAAGTTCCACCTTTGAAAATTTGATTTCTGGAAACTTCTGTGATCAATGATTTTTTGAAACGTCTGGACCTTCGATCTCCGGAAACTTCCGGATCACTGTTAGCAAAAAGTCCGGAAATCCGGAGCACAATCAGCCCTGATAAACTCACTATTTCAATAAATATTTTTTTTTTATTAAAACCATGGCATACATTTCCCACTAATTTTATTTTTCTACAATTGTCAAGGGTTCTGAAGACATCTATAAAATATTAGCAATTCAATTGGAGTAAACACTTCCTATTGAGAAATTTTTAAACTTCACTAGTTTCGTAACTTGAGATGCTTATTGACAAATTTAACTGCTTGAAAATATATAATTATTTCATTTGAGACTAAATAAAAGTTTTTATGGAGCAAAGTTGAAAATTCTGTAAATAAAATAAAAATAAAGCAAAATTCATAAAAAAATTAGTGCTCAGTTAAATGGTTTGTCAACTGATTTGGCCAATGGAGCACCATGTTTATTTATTTTTATTTCAAAGCTTTTTTGTTCCTTCATGAAAGTAATTTAAGCATATTTTAATAAATATAATACCACATTTTATAAAATTTCTATGTTTAGCCTAAAATGGATTAGCTCTTTCTAAAGCTGTAGTGGGTATTCTTAACATGAATTTTAGAAGTTCATGGTAAACTATTCACAAATATTAATTTGGGCATTCATTTGTAAGGACTTCAGCTCTGATGAAGAACACTTGAATAAAATTGGTGAATATATGTCAGACTTAGAAAATATATAAAAAGATATAATATATTCTATTTTACGTTTATAGCATTCATAAAATTTGTTTTGTAAATTTAAAAAAAATGTTTTCAACATTTTATCTAATAAGATAAATGAATTTTTGTTTTTGGTATCAATTTTGATTCCAAAAATACTTTAGTTTGCCTTTACTAGAGATAAATAGCCTGTTAAAGGGTTAAACAACTAGTTTTCTCACTATGTACACGTATGAATAGCAAAAACATAAATTTTAAATTTATCTGGTGAAAAGTTTTAAACGTTAGAATAAAGTACACCGAAAAGTATTTGTCAGTTAAAGAAGAAAAAAAGAACTAACTTACATAAAAGTTAACCGCATGCTTAAAATTTGAAGGACAATGATGAATTTTATACCCATTGAAATGATATCAAATTCCTTTTCCTTGAATGTTAAAATAAATGAAAAAAATTTTTTGTTGTAATTATTTATAAAAAAGAGAATGAAAAAAAAACATTTATAAATTTATTATGGTTACAATATTTAGCTTGTATATTTATTTTAGAAAAAATAAATACAGAATTGTATATAAATAGTAGCGTTAAAAAAAAGAAAATAATAATTGGGAGCTGTCAATGGTTATTTTGATACCATTAAAAATAAATACAATATACACGTGCAAATTAAAAGCTTAACAAATTACAAAACTTATTTCTTATTAGATGCTTTAATATATATTTGTCAATTTAATAGAAGAACAGCATAGATTTTTTAACAACTGATAAACTTTTTTTTTATCTGAAATTGAAAGAGGAACATGTTTATATACATTTTTCAAGTAAACACTTTATATTTCACAAGTGTCAGTTTAGGAGTGATTAAACACGTAATATAGCAATTGGCTTTATACTAGAATAAATACACAGTATTCGCAGTTTTCATATTTTTGATTTACTTTCTTAATATCTCTCCCCTTGTTTCCTATTCTATTCTTTCTTAAAAATTTAAATTTTCCCCGAGAAATTTAAATTTTTTTACAAATTGTAATTTTTTGTCCAAGAGTATTAAATTCCCCCCCCCCCCATGTAAAAAAAAAAACAGTGAAAACTATTTTTGTTAAAATATTGGTTTAACATACTTCACAGTAAAGATACCATTTTTGCGAATTAGATTTTGAAATATAGCAGATAAACTATTGTTTATTAAAACAATTATCATTAGAAATATACAAAAAGGGCTTTCTTAGCCCTTTTTCTATTCCAATAAGTAGCCTAAGGTAAAAAAAAATCTTACCACCATGCCCATACCAGTTGCATATATGCCAGGATGTTTGACAACACAGTCTCCCGTTTTCAGCATACATTTGATTTTACCTATAAAATTTTAAAATATTATTATTATATCAGGTCATGACATATTTATATGTAATTTTAAGAGTCTTTATTTTTTACCACAGAACATTGCAGTATTAGGATGATGAATTAAAACATAGATAAAAACCATAAAATCTAAATTTATTATTTATCTTAAAAAAAAAAAAAAAATGCAAATCATAACCATTTCAATGACTTATTGTCATTTGTTATCATATTTTTTTAATAAAGGGATATAGAACTAAAAGTTAAAAATGATTTTTTTTTGAGCCCATGGAATTCAAAATGTCTAAACAAAGCTCATATTGAACAGGGTTCCCACTCAATTTCAGAAAAAAAAATTCCTGACTTCTCCAGGTAAATTTCAATGTGAATCGAGACCATATTTTCATCAGAAAACTTTTAATATTAGATTTTCTGGGAAAAAAATATCATTTAATGAGGATGGGAACATTTCAGTTTGACTAAAAAGTGACATTTTTACAACAAATAATTGTAATAGGTGTTTGAATTATTTAAGGTGAATATCAATAACTGATTACTGTCACTGACAATTTTAAGAATGGTTATTTTCCAGGTATGATACAGGAATAGTTCAAGTTTTTGCAAAAAAATTTCAACTTTCCCTGACTATTCCCTGATTTTTGGAGTTAAAATAAAATTCCCTGACCATTCCAGGTTTTCCCTGTTCTTTCTGATCCATGGGAACCCTGTTGAATAACTAAAATACTTCAAAGTACAATTATTCAGAGGCATTCCATTTCTCGATAAATTAATAATACAAAACCTTTTTTTTTAAAAAAAAAAGTAATATACAATATGAGCATCAAGAATTTTACCAGTAATATGATGTAGTTAATAACGAAAGCCAGTACAGAAGAACAAAAATGCTTCATTAATATTTTTTAACAAACAAAATAAAATATCGGATTCCTCTTAGTGTCCCTTTTCAACCGCAACAAAATAACTGTTCAGTTGTTGTAAAAAGTATATTTTAATTAACCTTGATGCTGAAGCTTTAAATAAACAGGTTTCAAAAAATAAAATAACTAAAAATTTTAAATAATAATAGAGAGAAAAAAAACTAAAAGAGAAGTGAATATTAGCGAAGGAAAAAAACCCAGATATCTCATAAAAAAAAGTTACTAATAACACATTGAGTTCATTAAAAATGTTGAAATTCACAGCCTGGTACGATTGATTGATTGAATGTAGGGTTTAATGGCACAAAGTCCAAAGAAGGACATGCTGCGCCAAACAAACGGTTTTAATAAAAATGTAGATTACAAATTTTCCTGATTAAAAATCACACGGAATTTATAAAACTAGATACAACGTGACAGAGGTATTCAAAAGTGAGTAAAATCAGATAAAATATAAATGTAGTAAAGCATTATAAAACAGTTGCATTCAAAGCTGAATAAAATCAGATAAAATTGTGAATAGGATAAAACAGTTAGATACAGTATAAAAGACCAATTGCGTGTAGAAATGCAAACACAGCCTGGTTTGAAGGGAGTTGGACACTTGTTTGGGAGAACAGGAGTTTGAGTTCCGCAGACTGAAGAATCCTTGTGTGTTAAATGGTGACTGGTGCACCCTAAATCTGTTGGGGGTCACAAAGTCCTCCAAGTTCTCATAACAAATCAACACCTCTGGGAGTACTGACCCAAGAGTTTCCTTGTCTTCCAAATTGGGTTCAAAATTACAAGGCTACAGAGTTGTAGTCGCAAAATCAACTTTGAGTCGGCTGTACAACGATGGTTTACATATGCTTAAATAGCTAGTATATTAATGTAAAAAGAAAAAAAAAACTATGAAAAATTGATTCATCAAAATTTTCTATGCTTTAGTCATTTAATTTCTAAAACTCTTTATGAAATGTTCAAAATGAGTAAACATAGTATATCTTTGCTTTGTAGTTTTGAAAGGGGGAAATGAGTTTCAAGGGATAGTAAAAAGGCAGAAATTAATCAAAATATAGCATGCCTGTAATGTGGTATTATTCATGCTTTATGCAGTAGTTTACCTTAATTTATGCAAGACTGTGTTTCTTAAAATCAAATTAACATTAGAAAATTTGTTTATTACATTTAAAAAATGCTTCACATAAAGTAGTACAGATAATATCAATAGCCCTAAGCAATTGATGACATATACAAATTGTTCTCAATAAAGAGATATTTAATTTAAGCAGAGAAAAAATAATAACAGACCAAATGTAATAAATTTAAGGTATAAAATAAAATATACCGCATTGGCAGCAAATGGGCATCCTTTGAACAGCAGAACAGAAATAACAAAAAGCCCTATTTTTTTGCTTCCTGTAACACAATTAAAAACTCAATGAGACATACATATTATTTACAATTGAAATATTCAGATACTTTAAGTAACATTAATTACATACCTATTACACTTATCACATTCCTAAAAGAGAAAAGAAAATAGTAATTAAATTAAGAAATCATACAACAATTTTTAAATTCTGACATTTGAAAAAAAAAAAAGAAGTTTGATTCTTTCTTTTTTTTAAAAAATATTGAAACATATTTTTATATTATATTTTTTAAGCCTAACATTACAAACTTTTTATTTTATTTCTTGATTTTGTGTTTTAGTCACTATTACAAACATTACAGCTTTCTATTACAAACATTACAGTTTATTTCATTGGTATTAATAACTAATAATATTGGAACACTTTAATGTGTCATTTGTAAAAAGATATGTTTGAAATTTCTCTTCGTCTCTTATTTATTAAAAGCTATATCTACAAACGAAATAAAATATAACCAATGCATTTACTTATTAACTGAAATAGAATTTTAACTTTGTCTTAAAATGTAATGTGTAAATATACATACACTTAATTTTTAATATTAATAAATATTATTTTTTTCTCACTTAATTTTATGTTATATAGTAAGCTTATTTATAAGTTTAATTTGTAATATTTTCTATAACTTTTTCATTCGTTAAATTAAATTTAAATATTATAATAATCAATTAAAACTTAGAAACAATAGCAACATCTATCCTGCCCAAAATCAAGAATTTCAGCTTTAATGGCTCAGAAATTGATGGACACTATGTGGGTTTTAAAAGCAATCATTGTTTTAATTTTACTATAAATCACAATATGGTTAAGTCAAGAATAAATGAGAAAATCGGGTGAGTCTGGATATCAGTTAACCGGATTTTCTAACCAAGTCCAAGCAGTGAAAAACCTGACTAGGCATCCAGTTTGCCCAGGTTTTAATAGCTAGCTATAATTTAATAGTTGTTACAAGAGCTCAATACATAATTTTAAATTTTACTTCCCAGAAATTACTTTGAATTGCATTTGTTAAAAATAAAAGAAATATTCTGAGTCACAATATTGCATGTCATAGTTCTTATAGCACTGCTAAATTATCTTGTCTTTTTTTCAGAATTGCAACATTCATCTTTAATCATTGATTTAAAAAAAAACTACTGTTACCATTGAAAAATTACAAGGATGTTCAGCTAAAGGTTTTTGATTAAATGCTGTTCGTATTTCTTTTTGGCGCATACGCTGTTTTTCAGCTTTCTTCCTTTGCCCAGTTTTCTTTTTAGGCATGATGATCACACAAAATAGCTAAAATAGAGAATGCAACATAGGAACTCATTAAAATACATTAAATTTAATGTTAAAAATACATAAGTAGCACCTAAAGAAGCCTATAAATTAATTAAGAAAAATTTAAAAAGCGAATTTTTTATGTAATTTTTGCATATGATAGTTTTGGTCAAAAAAAAACTTTTTTTTAAACAATATCTAATATATTTCTCTTACACGGCGATAAAAAAAAGCCTCATTACAACTCCCCGAATGGCAACGCTAGTAAATAGACCAATGATTACTGCTAAAAATGTCACATGCCAAATCTAGCTAAGATGGCTCAACATATAGCGCTTTTAAAAACGGAAACTGAAATAACCAGGGAGAGCATAAGCTAGGCAGAAGTCTTTGTCGATAGATCTCTATTTTGGTTTTTTGTCGAAAGCGTTTTTTTCCCATGAATTTATGTATTACGAATTTATTTGACAATTTTTGATTTATATCACGAATTTATTTGTTTTACTAGGATTTATTTGTTTATGCAGGTTTTTCCATTGCAATTCACTTATTTAAATTTTTAATAGACTTAATTATAGCCGAAATTTTAATCCTTTTAAAGAGATATCAGTTTTAGAAATTTTATCTTAAGATTTTATACTATAGCACATTTCTAATAGATTTAACGAATTACATGTCATTTATTTGAATTCAAATTTATTTTAAGGACTCAGTACTTACTAAAAAGATGTAATTTTTTTTAGAAAAAAAAGTTGTTATATGGATTTGAATGATTGTTTTGAATTCTTAGAATTTTGTGGATTTGCAATGCACCTAAGTTAGTAGCGAGCGAAGCGAGCTTGGTTTGCGGAGCAAACCATATAACATTGCGTAGCAATTTTCGGGGGTTGGCGAGCGTTAGTGAGCAGGGGGCGCAGCCCACTAGTACTAGATAATAAAATAGGGACTGCAATAACACAGTTTGAGGTGAGATGTTGATGAATGGTTGACTATGTGAGAAGAATAAATGATAAAAAAAAAGATTTTTTTTAATAACTCCAAGCGACAGATGAAGAACGAATTTTTACATTAGATATGTTGACCTTTACCTTAAAGCTCAATAACTTAAATCAATGTTAAACATGATGCATGTTTTTATAATATCTTCTTTAGTTGGATATTTTTTAATTGTACGCTTAAAATTCTAATCCATTCATAAACTTTTTCTTCGCCATAAACCTGTGAGGCATAGTTTAATAAATGAACGAAGTATATTAGATTTCAATAAAAAACCATTGTTAGACATTAATTTAGATAAGGCGTTCCCAAAAATCTATAGATCAAAGACGATGATCGACATCCTAATACTGTAACGTTGGTATAAACGATGGAAATAACGTCGATACATCACAAGAATAATCTAATAACCTAGTTTAGAAAATGTGCGAACTATTACAGGTTTTTTTTCTCTTCATTTTTAGTTTCTGGAACATTTTCTCTCTTTGTTCTGTTTTGCAATCTCATATATCCATGTCTATTTCATGCAGAATAAAATTTTCTGAAATATTACTTAATCGTATTATTGCCTGTAATAGTCTCTATTAAATCCAATTAAGTTAATAATTGCGCATAGTTAATTAGATCCATACATTGTCACATGCTATTTCACATTTCATTTTGAATGAACTGTTTAGCACAGTTATGTAATCTAGATCGGAGATAAAAACGTATCATCTGCTGAACATTTTATCATTTATATATTTGTCTCATTACTTAGTAAGTAACTTTATGGGGGCATAAACTTACACTAGAATATTACTATTGCTCAAAAAAAAAAAAAAAAAAAATTAATAAAATAAAATTAAACAATGTTGTAAAATGTGTCTCATGTAAAGGAATAAAATAGAATAAAATACAATAAAATAGAATTCAGAAAAAATTACTAGGGTATTTCAAACTTATGAGATTCGCATTAAGTTGAAGATAGTAACATATATATATATAAATATATTCATAATAGCAATACATAATATTTATATTGTAGGTTCAAATGTTTGACAATATTGAAATATTTGACAAGAATAAATTAAAACTTTTTCCGTAAAATATATATTTATAATAAAAATAAAATTGTATTTGAATACTTTTGAATAATACATACAATACAAACACATTATAAATGTATTCCAGTAATGTTAAACATCTGAATAAGTTTAAATTCAAGTGGACATTGTTAATCATAGTATTACAAATTTTCAATCATCCAACAGTTAATATTTCAAATTTTTCTAAAAACTAATATTTTGCCCTACTTCATACATATATACATGACATTTAATTATTTCTTTCATCATTTTAATTTTAATGTATGTAATATTTTGGTGGAATTTCCATAATCAAACAATATTTTTGATTTTGAAATGCTTTATTAAACTAATTGTTAAAATAAACATCGAAATACCTAGTTCGATGAGTTTTTTAAGCTGTTATCAGGTCGATGAGTTTTTTTTAGCTGTTATATACCTGAAATTATGGCATACGTGATATAATTCCGAACGTAAGAATTAGAAATTAAAGGACAACAAGGAATTTTTAAAATAAATTTTCCCAAAAAATTAAACTAAACGAACAAGAAACTCAAGATACAATAGTTTATTATCGCTCATAGATCTGAAACTTCATTTGAAAACATTAAATTATAGCTTGTAAGATTTATTTACCTACAACACATTTAAAAACTTGATCTTCGGAAATAATCAAGCTTAATTTGTTTTTAAAGAATTAAGGAAAAGCTGTAATTATATTTTGTAAGCATATCAGTGATACAATCATTAGAAATTTCAAAATAGCTGGATAAAATAAAACCAAGAAAAATAAATATTTATTTACCTAGAGTACAAATAACGCAAATAGCAAACGATTCGGGGACTAACAAATATAGATAGACCGGAACCGGAAATCACATGAACTAATCAGCGCCATCTGATGGTATTAAAAAGAAATTATTGGAGTTCACACACATTCACATTTCTGACATTGTGCTTGGTGTGTAAAGATGTGTGTACGGAAAATCGCCTCTTACTAGAATAAACGGATAAATGTGAATCACTACTATGTGTGTTATTTATTATAGGTGGTCTAAGATTGCTTTGTGATTATTTCCATCTATGTTTACTTCGTAGGCTATTTAGATTTTGCAGAAGTATTTAAATCGCATGCCCAGCAGGGTCTTATAATACATGATCATGGGGCTCCTACCCCTGGAATTTACGGACTGCCTTACTAATAGTCCTTATTTTCGTGAAAATCTTCACGCCCATGAGAAAGAATTAGAAAGAACAAGTCAGTCTATTAAAGTATTGATTAAAGAAGTTAAGGATTTGCTCTCTGCCGCCAAACGTAAGTCTAAATTATGTTTGAAATTTAATAACTTTGTATGTTGCAATTAATTATGGGAATCTGTCGAGTTTGACAGGTAATGCAATATAGGTTTGTAGGTTGAAAAACTGTTTATTATTTTGATTAAGATAGTCAGTGAAGATTGATGCGGTATTATTATGATATTTTAAATATCGTTATTTATTAAAATTATTTATTTCCAGTTTTATAGTTAGCTAATTTTTTGTTCACAAATTAGTGGTGGATGTATTTATTACATGCCTAATATATTACGAAAAAAAAAAGGAAAATTAATAAATAAACTCACTAAATTTAATTGAAGCAATGTATTCAAATTTTTATTTCGTAACATGTTTTGTATAATGTTATTATTCAATTCATATTGAAATAGTATCGTATTTGCTAATTCGTAGCTTATACCGGCGAATTATAATTTATATTTCAATTGGTCAAGTTTTGCTCTGTTTTAGTTACTCCCTCCAATAATTAAGGAAGAAATTCTAATATTGATTTTGTACTAAAATAATTTTATGAATAAAAATTATTATATTTGGTAGCAGATCAAATTGCTGGTAGAGAAAAACAAAATTAATATTTGTATTCTACAATATGCTCCTATTAACATGCTTCCATATTGATAGTTAAATAATACAAAAACGTTTTAATAAGTAATAATGATTTAATAGTTCTTTATGTAATGTTTTTTTTAATTTTCTTTTTTTTTGAAAGTTAAATTATAATTTTTGTGAATTATTATATTTTACTTGTCTGTGCACATTTATTTGAATTTAATGTTAGTTAATTTTAGTTGATAATTGGGTGATATCTTATTTAGCCTACTTTTTAAAATTAATGATGTTTATGAATTACAAGGTATCTAGATATAATATCAATTGCAAGGAATTATTTACAAATTAAATATCAAAATAATTTAATTTTCAAATAAAATGAGAGTTTTTATGCTATTGTCAGAAATCAAGATATGTGTGCTAAAAACTTAGAATTTCTGAGTCTTAAAAAACTTCTATTTGTGAAATATGAGTTAAAAAAAATTTTTTTTTTAATAGTACATAGTTGTGAGAATTAAAATCATAATCTCCATAGAATATAATTCAATTACATTTATATCAATTGATTTCTACTAGTTGTATGGATTGATATTTATAATAATAATAATAATTTTTATCTTATTCAAAATTTTTTAAATAATAATAAATTTATTTCGTTATGAATTAATGTCTTATATTTAATTTACAAAATAGTAATTTATTTTAAATTTTTTTTTATTTTAATGATGACATTAAGATTTTTTAAGCATAGATTGCTGTGCATTTAAGACAAAGTATTAATATTTAACTTCCTTACTATAATTATTTGCAATTTTATTATTACTTTTCTGCTAACAAAAGAATTTTCCAATTGTTAATTAATGGGAATATATTACAGAAATTTTCTCCCATGTTATTTAGTAAAAATTCATTACTGAAATTTTCTCCTTTGCCATTCAAGAGGAAGGTATTACAGACATTTTCTCCCATGTTGTTTAATGGGAAGGTATTACAGAAATTTTCTCCCATGCAATTTATGGGAAGGCATAGAAATTCCACTCCCCTCATGTTATTCAATAGGAAGGTGGAGGGAAGGTATTACAAAAATCTCCCCATGTCATTTGATGGTTAAATTTTCATAGGTACTTGCCCAGAAGTAAATTGTAAAGTTGCTAACTGCATATAATGAAAAGTTTACTAAAGCGTGTAGGTTTAAATATGGGCAAACTTTATTTTTTGCAAGCTTCATTATCAATAATGTAAATAGTTGATAAGGATATTGTTTTTCAAGCAGTTTAACAAAATGGATTGGAGGAGATAAATTTTTTATTTCACTTTATTTAAAATTTTTTTTTTTGTATTTTTCGGGGTAATCAGTTTGCATTTGTTCCATTATAATTTTATAAATGAAACTTTTACAATTTAATGCTACTATCAATTAAAAGTGACAGATTAAAAGTTCTTAATCTTTTTTAAATTTTTTTTAAAGTTAAAATGGTGTACAAGCAGCAACAATTTAAAAAAAAAAAATTTAAACTTTGCTAATTGTAGTTAAAAATTAATATAATTTTTGTGAGTTATCAAACTAATGACTTTATATTTTTGTGGGTCATGGTTCATGTGATAATGAGTATGAATTTTCGATATGCAAATAATGTATTAAATCAAAACTAAGATTTTGCAAACTAATGCATCTAAATTTTTGACTGCTTGTTCTTTTTTCAATGACTCAAGAATTTTGCTTTTTATTTTCCAAAAATAGAAATCTTTCTGCGGGTACTGATTAAAATTGCTATTCTTTATAGTCTTGTTTTTTTTTTTTCATCATTTAAGTAGATGAAATTCTTATTTTTCCGATATTATCTTAAAATTATTTTAATGATGAGTTATTCATCCAATTGACCATAGATTAAAATTAGATCAACACATTTCATTGATTAAATCAATAATTTTATTTTCTTAAAGCTATTATTTTTGTGGTTTTTAAGGACATAGATTTAAAAAAAAAAAAAAATCATGATCAAATTTGGCTCTGCTTATTATTTATTCATTTTTGCCACATTTTATAAATTTAGTGCAAAAGAAGTAAAATAATCTATCAGTTATCATTCACCTCGCGTTACCACTCAATAGATTCATTTATTAATATACAAGATAACAATAATTGGAGTACCTGCAAAAAGAGTTCTATTTTCGGAAAATAAAAAGCAGAACTCTTCTAAATGTAGACGCTCGATAATACCACGTTGTAAATCGAATTTTTTTTTTTTGCAATTCCCTAATCGCGTTACAGAAAGGAATGGATTCTTTCTATTCAGTCACGACCATCCAGCTATTGATAAATCAATAAATTTCGTATTAAGTCTTTGCACGTTTGTCGTAAAAGCCCCCCTCTATTTTTTGTTGAATGAAATCTCTTCTAGTTGGGTAAAAGACGCCTTTTCTTCAAAGGTATGGAATCTCACGCGATTTCTTACGTCTTTCCCGAGGCATATTTGTACTGCTGTTTTTCTGTTGACAGTTTTTTTTTCTGAGTCTAATGAGCTCTCTTTTTCTTTTCATTCACTGTTACTATTTTGGGTTAATTTTGGCAGTATCAACAATTGCAACGAAAAGTTTTGTTGTTACTACTTAACAAAACTCGGATCTCGCACCATATCAGTGTATGCTATTGCTTTTTATGTATTTTTTCTTTTTATATATATTTTCTTTTTTTTTAATATATTTTTTCTTTTTATATATTTTCTGCGCTATTCTAATCGGGTCTGTTCCCCTCTTTACTACTGGTTCTACGATTGTGAGATGCTCTAGTAATCTCACTCCTTTAAGAAAAAATAAAAAAAATTATTTTGTCTCTTTATTCTCTTGTTTTTACTTTAAACATCTGTCCCGTAGGTCAGCGTTCCCCAACCTTTTTATCACCGCGGACCGGACAACGTTTGATAATTTAACCTCGGCCCGCTTGGGGTGGGATGTTGATTTTTTATATTTCAGATTATTTCGATTTATTAATTTTAATTTAATTGCATTTAAACATGTCTTCAAAATAAAATACAGTTACCCCAAAAAATAAATGTAAAGGGATTTAACATTTTAGCTTACTAGAACGTTAATCAATGAGAACCCTGAACTTGTTTCTTTGCAATGAGACGGTTCCATCTAGGGGTTTGGAGACAATGACACCCGAAGTGTGTAGCTTATGTCCAGTTTAATTCCGTTGCTTTGTTTTGGTTGCTGTTACTTTTCTTCATTAGTTCCAATGTAAATTTCGCACCGCGCTTTCATGATTTATTTATGATATTTAAAGTTATGATGATTGATTTTTTTTTATTAAAACTAATTGAAGGAGAAAATAGTTGCGGTGGCTTTCTTTTTTTTTTTTTGACTTTTTAAAACAATAAAAAATTTATGTCACGACCTTCGGGGGCCCCTTTTTTTAAAATAAATTTTTTTTTAATGGAGCACATATATTTTTAATTTGGGGTATAAACCTAGGAATTTAAATTCAGTTTCAATGAAATGGGCGGCCCGGAACCAATTGATCCACGGACCGGTACCGGTCCCCGGACCGGGGGTTGGGGAACACTGCCGTAGGTGACTGATCGTAAAGACGCGGTTCCCAGTAGAACACTGAAGTCAAGCATCGCTGACTGCGGTCAGTAAGCGGGTGGGTGATCTCTTTTGATCAGCCTGCGTAGTGACCGGTTCGGATCAGCCGACCGGACTGTGCAGGAGTCAGAGAACTGGCCTTGCATCAGAAAGGTTCTCGGTTCGAGTCCCGGACAAGGCATGGATGTTCTTTAATTCTATGTACTATCTGTCCTTACTGTGGGAGCAACGTTGGCCCTACTAATATATTGTCCCTGAAAGAGTGTCCAACAAATTTACCCTAGTACGCTTGGATTGACGAATGTCAACCAAGGTGGGCATTGGAAAAAAATGTCTTCGGATCATCTTCAGAGATGTTTCCCAGACCGTCGGCATTTAGTTTTTGTACCATTATATTCTACAATACAAAAAAATCTCTAGGGTAGCAAAGAAAATAATCTAATTAAAAGTGTTTTATCTCATTTTGAATTTAGATTTCAAATAGGTTTTTAAGAGAGTCAAATCGACCCAAGAGTAGGCAGTCTAAAAGTTTATCCTTTTTCTAATGTGAACTCAATTCAAGCTCAAATTCCTAATGTGCGCTTGAATAATACAACAGAGGATAGATCAAGTCGTAAAAATCGTTCGAAATCAGATAAAACAGATATCAAATAAATTATGAAAAAGAATTTTATGTTTGATTTTTCTTTGTCCGAATTCGAGTTCATTTCGTGACACAAATAATATATTATTATTACCTATTATGTAACTTTAAGGGAATGTCAAAATTTCACGGTTAAAATTTAGTAGCTGTCGTACCGATCGTTGCTCTCATGGCGGAATGTTACTAAGAGAATTGCGCCAAGTCACTCTTTGAAGAACACTCAAGAATTGCCTGAAACTTTTCCTGGAATCTAAGGAAAAGAATAGTTGAAATAAAATAAATTGTAAGCCCTTAGCTTGATTATTATTAGATGAAACACCCCTTAGTTTTGATAATGAATTTTTCTTGACATTCTGTAAGTCCGTTAAGGCTAAAAAATTGAAAAATACGATTAAAATTTTAAAAAGATTTCTCCTTGCTTCAAATTTTTTTTTTAAAAAGCTGTAGCAGAAAAAATTGGAAGTTAATATTATTTTATGAAAATATTTGCTTTAGAAAGGTTTTTATATGCTTGTGTTTAAGTCATGGGTTAAATAATTTTACAAAGCTCCCTATTCCTATTAATAAGCAACTAAATTTTTCGAATTATGAAGGTGTTATGTTATGAGGTGAAATGCTAGGTATTATGTTAAATATTAAGTTCTTAAGATCTGTAAAAGTTATAATCTGAATAATACAACGAAACGAAATTTTTAATTGTAAAGTAAAATGTATTTCCATCATACAAAGGTAAAATTGAAATGAATGTCAGCTGAGAAATTCTCTAATTCCCCCCCCCCCCTCCCTGGAATGAAGAATGAAAAGTATATAATGAATTTGTATTTGTAGTGACTAACTTTGATTGTGATTTTGTAAACTACACTGGTTATCATAAATTAAGGAAAATTCACAAAAATCGCGATAACTCAAGAAATTACACATGGAATTTTATGAAACTTACCCACAATATACAACACATAGTAAGGTATTAAACAACATAAAAAGAAATTATCAGACATTAATAGTAGTATAGAAATTAGCACATGTATAAAATAAACAAATTGGAAGTATCGGTTTGCAATAGAAAAAGTACCTTTAATATGGAATATGATTGCCTCTAGAAGCAATACAGCACAAACAGCGATGTGTGATGCTTTCAATTATGCGGTCTATCAGTTCAATAGGAAGTGAGAGCCATTGCTCTTGTAAAGCAGTTGCAAGCGTGGCAAGGGTCTGAGGGGGCGGATTGATGGCAGATACACGCCTCCCTAGAGCATCCCAAACGTGCTCGATAGGATTCAAGTCCGGGGATCGAGCTGGCCACTCCATGCGAGTAATTGTTTCCTGTTGAAGATAATCATCAACAATGCGAGCTCTGTGTGGTCTTGCATTATCGTCCTGTAACAGGAAGCAATCACCAATTGCCCCGGCATATGGGCGCACATAAGCATCAAGGATGTTGTCTCGATAAACCTGAGCATTCACGGTTCCCCTTGGAAAGACATGGAGGTATGTGCGCCCTCCTAAGGATATGCCTCCCCAAACACAGACACTGCCTCTTCCGTATGCATCTCTTTCACGGATGTTTGATGGATGATAACGGGTCCCAGGTTCTCTCCATATCAAATAACGTCTACTGTCACTTTCTAGACTAAACCTGGACTCATCCGTAAAGAGAACAGGCCTCCATTGATCTGACGTCCAGTGGACATGTTGTCGGGCCCACTGCAAACGGTCTCTCCTATGGCGTGATGTGAGCGGCACGCAAATGGCTGGTCGTCTCGCATACAGACCACCTTCGTGGAGCCTTCTGCGCACAGTTGACGTTGACACCAACCTTCCGGTGGCTGCAGCAAGAGAGGATCTAAGATGTGTCGGAGTAGCGGTTCTATTCCTGCGTGCACTTAATGTCAAATATCGGTCATCGGCACTGGTCGTAACAGTTGGCCGTCCTTGACTGAACCTCCTAGATGCCGAATCTGTGGTTTGAAATTGCCTCCAAAGTCTATGAACCACAGATGGACTCACATTTAGCCATCTGGCCACTTCTGATTGACTCTGCCCTGCCTCTAGTCTCCCGATGGCTCTCCATCGTAGTTCTTCAGGCAAATGATGCCTAGAGGTCATTATTACGAATTGGCTATCTCAGATTTTCAATGTCGCAATCACAGTAAAATTTGTGTGCTTTCTCTCAAACTTGGACTTTTATGCTCCAGGCAGATGACGTAAGCCGAGTGCAGCGCCACTAATTTGCATATTGCAATTTTACTCAGCTACTCTTAGTGGACAACATATGCAAATTTTGCACGGTTTGGCTTACTTTTGAAAGAGTTATCGCTATTTTTGTGATTTTTCCTTAATTTATGATAACCAGTGTATTTCATCTTATCTATTCATAGCTTATTGTATTCATAAACCCTTTTTAAAAAAGTAATTATTTAAAAAATATCCGTCGTTTTCTTTTTTTTTAATTGACCCACTTTTCCAAAGATGTGCAAAATAAATTTAGTTTCACATAAATAGTTCGTTCAAATAACGGAATGGAAATCCAAAATGGGGAATTTTCTAATTTACTTTCCACGTAATGATCGATGAAAAATATATAATAAATCTGTATTTAATGTGATAACTAACCTTAATTGTAATTTTGTAATCTATTACATCTTATATATTTGTATGTTATTGTCATGGAGTTACATGCTTATTGTGGGCTTAATATTCATAAACCCTTTTAAAAAAGCAATTGTTTAAAAATACCCGTCTCTTACTTTTTTTAATTGACACATTTTTCCAAAGACACGCGTGAGATAAATTTAGTTCCAAATAAATAGTCCGTTCAAATTGCGCAATGAAAACTCCAATCTCGAAAATTTTTTCTTCAATTTGTTTAACTTCTATGATGGTTGTTGCAAGGAATAGCAAAAAGATATTCCGTAAAAAAAAAAAGTATCCTAACCAAATAAGTGGACAGTTCTTTCCCATATCCCCAGTTCTCGTAATTACTTTACCACTAACCTCTCCACTTATCCTTCTAATCCGAATTTTATTAAAAAAAAATATATTCTAAGAAAAACTCTTCTTTTACAAGAGCTCGGGGGTACTTTTAGTTTAATCTTCCGAAAATTCTCCAAACTTAGTAATGGGGGTGTTCCAAGTTGATGCTTTCAAAGTCCCTGGAGTATTTCTACTCCAAAAGAGAAAAGAATCGTCTGCATGCTTAGAAAGTTCGATCGATTTTACTCTTTTCTAAACCCCAAGAAGGACCTACACTTCTCTTTTTCGTTGTTTGTAAAAGTCTTATGAAATTTCTTTGCAAGAGTTGGCGATGTCTTGTATATGGTTCATGAATTTCGTAGTTGTGCCCGGCATGTTTTAAACATTAACTTCCCCTTCTTTTGGGAAGTATTTTTTCTTTCTCTTCTTTATTTGACTTTTAGGGTAAGGGTTGTTTATCCGGAGAACTTTTCCGGATTTTAAAATTCATTTTGATTTCTTTACTTGGTCATTGATACTCTGATCATGTAGTCATTGGGAATGCGATACTGGTGGTAAAATTCATTTGCGAAAATGAGTTTGCTGGCGAGAGATTTAACGCCTTATGTTTTATTAATATCCATGTTTCATTTTCAGTACGTGTTTATATTTTTATAGTTATGATTTAAGGGAGTTTTTCGCAGCTTTTTCACTAAGGAAAATAAAAAAAAAGTCGCTCTTAGAGTGTCTTTAGTTCGAAGTAAAGCTTTTAATTTTGTACTATTTTACTCAGGAGAATTAATTGGACTTTAGAATGAACCGATCTTTAAAAAAAAAAAATATTAAACCTTTTTAAAAAAATCCTCGTTTTGACGAGATTTTTTTTACTTCAGCTTAAATCATCAAAACCGATGAATAACTCTCAGTTTTTTCATATTTTTTTTAATGATGTTTGGTGTAACATTTAAAGATTGAAAAATCAGATCATATTGACATTAGGTGCTGAATAGAGAGAAACGAATTTTAAACCAATCGGCTACATGAATATCTCTCGACGGTGATAAAAACCAGCGTATTGTTCGTTAAATTGTATTATTTAATGTGGCAACAGAGTACCTTGAAAAATCAGACGATTTTTTTTTGGTAACCAAATTTTTTAATTGTAGCATATTTTAAGAGTTTAAATCAGTTTTCATTTTATTACTTGATTTAAATTAGATTTTTTATTGCCTTAAGATATTTTTTCAAAGTGTGTACCACAAAAATGTAGTGATCATTGCAGTTAAATATTTTCTTATTTGATTAATTATTTGATTTTTTTATTTGATTTAATTATTTGATTTTTCTTATCTATTATAAAACAAATGAGGAAGCTTTGAAAGGAAGTAAAATAACGAATAAGTGCTGATTTTTTTTCGGTCTGCATCAAATTTATTCAACTAAGAATTTCATGTTTATTGTTAAAGGAAATTGATAGCGTATTTTTTGAAAATTTTCCACTTTCTATTTTAAATATGACGCTACCAATTACAACTTATTGCTATTTGAAAAATCATGTTAAACCCGATCTTTGTTTGCTCCATCACCTGAAAAACAAAAGCTTTCTCTGTCAAATACATGTGATGGAAAAAATAAAAATTTGAACTTAGAAATGTATTATAAGATATTTATTTTAGGTGCATTAATTTTTTTTAAACCTTAAAAATTATTGATGTGTATGAAATATAAATCAATATCTGAATTTTTTTTCGTTAATTTTCTCCAAATTTCTTAATGGATTTTAGTAATTTTAATATACAACACGTTAAATTTTTTTTAGATCAAATAGAGTTAAGGGATTCCAAATTCCAATAAAGTTTTATTTTCTAACAACTTTTATAGCTGACATTTACGTATTCTATTCAGAATGTTTTAAAAGTTGAATTTAAATTTATTTAATTGGGCTGTACATGGGTACAATAATTGTACTTTAAGAAAATATTCCCCAGTCTTCAATAATTATTTTTACATTATTTACTGAGATGTTATTTTTATTAATATTATGCTTAAAATAATGAGCAAATTTGTTTTAATGGAAGCAGCCATTTAAGAATGCCAATAAATAAAAAAAAAAATAATATTTTCCATTCAAAATGTAACGAACATTCAATGCATTACGTATTTTACTTTATTTATGAAACAAACATCCGATTGATTGGAAAATGTGATAAGTATTTCGCTCCTATTAAAATTGTAGATTATAATTTTCGTGCAAATGCTGTGAAGCAAAATTTTAGGCTGACTTCCACGTCTGAATCATTTAAAAATAATTTATTATGTCAGTCGTTATATTAACAATTGAAATTAGATTTTGTTGTCATTTTAATCTTAATTTTCTGCTTTTTGCAATTTTATTTATTGCAACAGCATTTATTATGTGTCATTGTTTAGGGAAAATTCTGTATTTAAAAGTAATAATTGTATTTGTTTAAATGTAGTCAAGGACATTTCTTCTACGTAATTTATTACCTTATTCTTCAAGAGGTCACAGGGCTTAAGGATTCTAAGATTTTGTCACATGACTGGGAAAAACTTTTCGGTTTCAATTCAACTTCTTTGCTGTGTGCAGTTCCTTTTCTTCGCTTTTTTATCGATTTAAGGGAGCGCAAAATTCTCTGTGGAATTGTTACCCCCACGAAAGTAACCAAAAAAAGAAGAGAAAAAAAGGAATCAATGGCAGAATTTTTTACTTCCCTTCCCATTTGTATGTTTGCTTTGGCGAGAACGAAGCAACTATAGCCAATATTGAAAGAAACATAATGAGTTGGTGGGAACTTTTCCATCCGTGGCTTTGAGAAAAGAGTGAAAAGTTCACAGTTAGTGAGAATTAAGTCGAGAATATTAATGTTAATTTATGTTGATGAAAAGATGTAAATAATGTATGCAAATGAATGAAAATGTTTGACTTCTTTTTCATTAAAATTAAAACCAAATGAATATTGACGATTGCGATATTGATATGTATAGCATAATGCATAGTGTTTCGCATCCCATTTATTAAATATACCTATATACTAGGATCTATTAAATATACCTATATACTAGGATCTATTAAATATACCTATATACTAGGACAGGGGTGGCGAACCTTTATACACCAACGTGCCATTTTTTCTAAAAATTTTTTGAAGTTATACTTCTTATGCGACTTCCAACAAGGTTGCGTTAAACGTTTAACGCTACATTTTTATTGGCCGGGAAATCATGTGGTAGGATCCAGTTTTCCCTCATTCATTCCAATATTGTTTTGGTTCTCACTAGCATAAAAGTCATAAGAGTATTGTTTTTCTATAAATATTTTTAGTTTGTTTTGATACACATATAATTTAATAGGGTAGTATTTTTTATTTTCAAATTTAGTGGATAACAATTGTAAAAAATGAGTGAAAACAATCCCACGGACAATGCGACGGATTTAAGGTTATGTCAAGGTACGTCTCTTGTGAATATCAATTGATTGTTAGGTTTTCTCTTCTGAAATTACATTATGACGCATTCACATACATTATCAATACAAATACATTTTCCAGGGCGAAACGATGAGGCAACCCCAAGCACTTCCACTGGTTCAAGAGGTCCACGAGGGAAAAATGCACAATGTTACCGTGATTACAGAGCACGGAAGCGAGCGGAGCAGGAAAAAGAGTCGTTGAATAGAACTAGTGATCCTTCTACGACTGCTGATTCTTCTACAATTAACGTCACAGGTTGCGAAGTTTAACTTCTTCCGCGCGGAGGGACTCCACGCACTATTATTTTTTTTTAATTAGGTCACAGACGTGCCGACAAATAGTTTTGACTTCGTGATTGGGTAAATAATAATACTATCAACTCAAAACTCTTTATTTACTACGAAAAAAAAAAGTATTTTGCAATGTCTCAGTTACCAGCGTAGTTCAACTTAAAGTAACATCAGTGTGACTTCTGTTGTTGCAGATTAGATGACAAGTAACTTATATTAGCAGGGGTCTGTCCAGACATTTTGTGAAAGGTCCGTTTTTCGTGAAATTGTGAAAAAATTACTCACATTCTTTCAACCAGGGTCCGCTTTTATGAATTTGTGCAAATAGGGTCCGCTATTGCAAAAAAAACTTTTTCAATGAGTTTTTAAATTGTAAAGACATACAAGATTATGCTCAACACTGTAAAATTATAATTAAAAAAATAAAATTTAAAAAAATAAACAACAATTGCTGCTTCTAAATTAGAGATGGAACATACAAATATTTGTTTTTTAGCCTATACTGCTGAACGCAGAATATTAATTTCGACCGAATAATGGAAGATTCCTCTGCCGAAGACAGAACTTAATTCGTTTACATCCATCTTTCTTGTTTTCTGCCCTGGAAAGGGTTTATTCGACTAACAAAATAATAATGAAGATAAACAAATTTGTGAAGGGTCCGATTAAAAGAAAAATCATTTTGTGAAGGGTCCGTTTTTAAGTTAAAATATTTTGTGAAGGGTCCGTTTTTATGAAAAGATATTTTGTGAAAGGTCCGTTAACGGACCCAAATTTCTTCTAAACAGACCCCTGATTAGGGTTATAGATGTTAGTTTAAGCAGAACGGTTAATTTTTTTGCTAGTTATTTATTGTTAGCTTGTTAATTTTTTGTGATTTTTAATTTAATTGTTAATATGCTTCATAGTGAACTTTGTGATGGGCGGCGTGCCCAAAATATTGCGTCACGTGCCATAAACGGCACGCGTGCCATTGGTTCGCCATCCCTGTACTAGGATCTATTAAATATACCTATATTCATAGCTGCCAACTCTACTGGATTTTGCTAGTGTCTTCCGAAAATAAATAATTCTTCTGGTTTTTGTACATTTTAGAAAATTTCCTAAAATTGAATATGTTTCCCCTAAAAAAAGTCCTTATTGAAATAGAGTTTTTGCATGGATTATTGCTTGCTTGAATTTTTAAATTAGTATTACTTATATATATTATTAAAATTTATTACTAATTATGATTTCTTTTTGGAAAGTGATTAAAAATATTTTTTGAGTGCTTAAAAGGTGCTTATTTTGAGTTGAAAAATCTGGCTACGCACCCTGTATATATTTTTGTCAGGGTTGGCAAGTTTTTGACACATGACGGTTTTTACCGGTTATACCATGGTTTTTACCGTCATGTCAGAAACCCCTCTGTCAAAAACCCATTGTTTTGATAAAACTGTATTTTAATTTGAGTTTAACTGCTTATGATTTAAAATTAATTAATTTTTGGGCAATAAAAATTAGAAAAAAAGTTGTTAAAAGATATTTAAGAACAGATTTTTGCATTTTCCCAACATGATTATATCAAATCATACTATTTGAAGTAAAATATTAGGATACTAAACAAAATTTTCAACATTTCCAAGCATCATTTTGTTTGGCATATTACATTTCTGAGGAATGTCAAGTCATTCCTGACTTAGAGTTTGTTAGAAGTTACAAGTTTTGCAAGTTTTGGTTAGCTTATTTCTAATATTTAAAAAATGCCAAATTTCAAATTCTTCTTTTTAGTTCTTGAATTTATTAATAGTTCCAAGTATTTTTGTTTGTTTGTTTATTTCTAACAATTAAGATGTGCAAAATTTTGAATCCTTTGCAAATCAAGCTATAATGATAAAAGTTAAGTATCACTATTTTCAATAAGTATGTTACAATATTTCTGTATGAATGTATATCCTTCTATAAGAATACATGTATATAGTTGCAAAATCAATAGCAATCATTTACAACATTCATTTATTAAGGCAATTAAGTGAAAATAATATATTGTCCGCTATATGCCATAAATTAAAGAAAACAGTAGGTTTTTGACGGTTTTTACCGGTAAAAACACGGTTTTTACCACTGTCATGTCAAAAACCAGTTTTTGACGGCAAAAACCCAACCCTGATTTTTGTGCATTGTATGTATATAATAGATTTCTGATTATCCGCTAAAATGAGCCTCGCGGTTTCCGGTTAAAAAAATGCAACAAATGATCTGAAAATGGTAAAAAAGTGCAACATGCTTGCGTTTTCCTATGTTAAAGGACCTCATCTTAATTTGCAATAACATTTTTTTTTATCAATGCGAAAAAGTTATTAATCATTTCAGAAAATACGATTAAAAGAAAGAGGAAAGCGAGAGAGCGAGGTCAAACTATTTTGGAGAATTCATTCGGAGAAAATATTGCGCAACAGAATCTTGTGCACACAAAATATCATGGGATTAAATGTCGCAAAGGCAAAATATCGTGCGGCAGAATCTTGTTTAGACGAAATGTCGTGGGAAAGAACTTTAGAGAGAACTTATTATAGGTAAATACTTAATGGATTTATCAAAGAAAAAATAAATAAATAGCATTGACTGTTTTATTTTGTATGGATTAAACATTGTACAAAAAGAACAGTGAAATATTACGTGCTTCAGATTAATTACGTGTGGGTTAATCCTGCCATTTGTTTACGCCATGATTTAACAGCCAATCATGTTCGATAAACATGGTGTTTCAGACGGTAAAATCTCAATTTCCTTTCAAATTAGGGGGTCAAAAATCCCCTAGTTCAGTTTTTCGCCAGCTAAAAACTTGGAAACATGCTACTCCAGCAAGATGGTAAAAGGTTAACAGAATGGAAATATATAATTGAATAAAATATTTATTTGCTTTAAGAAATGAGTCTTTTTTTTAAATAAAAAAGAGCGAAATTAATCAAATTAGCAAATATTTTATTTTCAAAACTTAACTGGATTTGTATCGGAGTATTCTAAGTGTTTCGACACCAAAATTGTTGGAATATTGTACAGAATTTTTTTTTCCATAAAAGTATTTGCTTTTTTTTTTAGTTTTCCCATTTTTTTCCATCTCGTCTCTTTTTTTTTCCTCTTAGTGGATTAAAAGGTTTTGTATTGCTCAAAGTTTATGTTATATTTAAATTTTTTTCTCTTGATTTAAATACAGATTTTATTATATCTGGGACAAAAAAGAACTGCACTCCTTTTCTTTTTTTAGTCTTCCTATTTTGTTGGTCTTAATGAATCGAATTTGTTAAAGTGAAATGAGGTAGCTATGGTAACAATTCATTCGAATGTTCCTTCCAGTTTCTAACAAAAATCGTTTAGTTTTTATCCTTTTTTGTTAATTTTTTTTCTCATTTAAAGGGCTCTTTAACTCTCTAATTTTCTTTGTTCAAAGATCTTATTTTTAGAAACTTTTTTTTTTTTACTTTTTATCATACTTCCTAGTTAGCTTTTATCGTATTAATTAATTGAATACCGTTACTGGGGAATCGTGGTCAAACTTTTCGCTTTAGAAATATTGATAAAGAATTTTTGCTGCCATTTCTTTTTCCTGTATCAAACAAAAAAAAAACAAAAAAAATGTTTTTAGAAGTAATTAAACAGTCATAGTAAAGATTTGGATAAATTAAATTGTGCATATAATTAAATAAATAAATTTAAAAAAAATCGATATTTTAGAGAAAGAAAACTGTACTTTTTGAGTTACTTTTTAACTCAACTAGGGATGTCATGACTCATGGTTTGAAAATTTATTCATTCATGATTTCCCATTTCATATTTTATTTTATTACCGTTGTTGAACAGCCGAACCAATTTTCAGGTTTATGACTACCAGGGGTCTGTCCAGACATTTTGTGAAAGGTTCGTTTTTGTAAAATTGTGAAGAAATTACTCGTAATTTGTGAATATAAAATAAACATTAGGTCACATTCTTTCAACTAGGGTCCTGCTTTTATGAATTAGTGCAAATAGGGTCCTATTATTGTAAAAAAAAATTTCAAGGAGTTTTTAAATTGTAAAGAGATACGAGATTATGCTCAACACTGTAATATTATAATAAAAAAAATAATTAAATATTCAAAAATAAACAACAATTGCTGCTTCTAAATTAGAGATGCAACATGCAAATATTTGGTATTTAGCCTATACTGCTGAACGCAGAATATTCATTTCGTACGAATAAGAAGCGTCTGCCGAAGACAAAACTTAATTCGTTTACATCCATCTTTCTTGTTCCCCCCCCCCTGGGAAGGGTTTATTCAATTAACAAATCAATAATGGAGATAAACAAATTTGTGAAGGGTCCGATTAAAAGATAAATCATTTTGTGAAGGGTCCGTTTTTAAGTTAAAATATTTTGTGAAGGGTCCGTTTTTATGTAAAGATATTTTGCGAAGGATCCGTTCGTTAACGGACCCAAATTTCTTCTAACAGACCCCTGACTACTCATGTTTAACTCCGTAGCTTTGTAATTTTGAACCCAATCAAGAAGACAAGGGAACTCCTGGATCAAGTATTAGGAGAAGTTTGCCTTTACTAGGACTTTTGATGAAAATAACCCACATTTACATTACATGGAGAGAAAGACCACGAGAACCTCCCACGGTTAGCTTGACGGCAAGGAGACTCTAACCCATGAACCCTTTACCATTGACGATATTTCACTTCTGGTCGGTGCAAGCCGGATGCGGAATTCGTATCAACCAACCATCGCTGGGATTCGAACCCGGGTTACCGCATCGTAAGACCATCGCGGCTTATGGTTTCCCATTTAATTAATTTTATATATCTAATATGTTGATTCACAAAAATATATATATTTTTTATATAAACTTGCTTCCCTTCCAATAAGATTCTATAGTGCTCTCGAAAGCATGGCACTTTTAATTAAATGGCACTTTTAATTGAGTAACTAGAATAAGTTTTAAATTGAAGGCAGAGGGGTCCCCAGGAAATTTGGATCGTTAACCAATCGTTTCCAAAATATTTTATCGCAAAATGGACCCATCTCAAAATATTTTATTGTGAAAACGGTTTCTTCGCGAAACTTTCTCGAATCCAATGACCTCTTTGATTCTAATTTCCCGTCTTTCAAAACTAAAACTCCTTGAAAACCACTATTTCCCCCCTTTTTTTTCTCACAAAAACAGGACACTATTTTCACATATTGATAAAATTTTGAGAATATTTTTCATAAATTCGCAAATATGGACTTTTGTCTGGAATAACCCGTGGAAGGTTTTGGTGTGAAAATAAAGTTGCAGCTCGAATTTTCAAATATTTTTTAATGCATATTTGATTATGGACAATATAACTGCGTCGATTATAGCGGTAACCAGCTACAATTGTAACATCTGTATCTGTCTTCTTGGTAAATATTGCGTGAAAAAAACTACATAAGCCTTTTTTCATTATTATATTTATTTTTTTGCCATTTTGCCTTCACCGGCAATTCGTAAATTAAGACTTATAAGTTCATACCCTAAGCCGCTCAATTGAGTAACGTTGTTTGAAGTTTTGACTTTATTTTAAAAAAAATTAACTTATTTCATTTCTTTTTAAATCTCTCGAATTATAAATTTTTTAATGGTTCTTTTAAAAGAGTGAAATTAATCATATTTCTGATATAAATCATTCTACATTACGTTAGACTAAAATGAAATAATTTATTTAGTTTATGGTTGTTCTCAAACTATTCTAGCAAATTTTTTTTACAATTTTAATTAATGTCAGCAATCTGTTACTATTACACTCCTTTCCCAGTGCTTTGGAAATACCAATTCGAAACAATTTTCCTTACTTTTTGTTCTGGTAACATTTTGGAATGTTTCCAAAGGGTGAGAAATCGTGCTTGCGACACTGATAGATTAGTTACGAACAGCACGTGAAAGAAATTGAACACCGAAGCCATTGAAAGGCAAAAATCCACTCCAGGTTGTTCGTTTAGCTGTCCAAAATCGAATTTATAATGAACTTAGCTCCTCTATACACCCTCTCATTTGTTCCACTATATGAAAGAAACATATGTTAAAATAAGTCTTTTGTTTTAAATTATCATTGTTTCCATTTATTATCTCTATTAGAGGGATTTTATTTATTTGCCAGAATTGTAAGATTCTTCCTTAAATGTTTTAAATTTTTTTATTGATGTTAGCTAATTATTCAGCGACCAGGGGTCTGTCGAAACATTTTGTGAATTTTGTTTTTGTAAAATTGTGAAGAAACTATTCATAATTTGTGAAGATTGAATAAGCGTTAATTCACATTCTTTCTACCAGGGTCCTGCTTTTGTGAATTTGTGCAGATAGGGCCTTGTTATTTTGTATTTAGCCTATACTGCTCAATACAGAATATTCATTTCGGACGAATTATGGAAACAAAATCACTCACATTTTTAATAATTTTAATTGGCATATTTTGAATAACAGAACTTAGTAATGTATCACTTTTAATGTGTTACGCGTTAAGTAAACTTAAACAAAATTTAAATTTATAATATTTTATTTAAAAAATTGCCAGAAATTAATTTTTATTTACATAATATTCCATTAATTAATTTTATGAATAAATAGAAATTGATCAATTATTTATTCACAAAAGAACTATGATTTAATATTAATAAGAATGTGCACACGATGTTTGTAAAAATAGAAATATTTTATTAGAATACTACATTTGGAATTTAAACTTAGGGAAACTTGGAAAACTTAGTTTGTCTCGAGCCGGCTTTCTCCCCCCTCCCCTCCGGAAAGAGTTTATTCGATTAACAAATCAATAATGAAGATAAACAAATTTGTGAAGGGTCCGATTAAAAGATAAATTATTTTTTGAAGGATCCGTTTTTTATGAAAAGATATTTTGTGAAGGATCCGTTTTTTATGAAAAGATATTTTGTGAAGGGTCCGTTTTTATGAAAAGATATTTTGTGAAGGGTCCGTTAACGGACCCAAATTTCTTCTAAACAGACCCCTGGCGACTAAATGTTTTCTACTTAAAAATAGCGACTTATTACATTTATTAATCCGTTTTTCTTAGATATATTAAAGTATGTCTGGTAAATTATCACCTGTAAATTTTGGAAATTATACAGGCTTCCTTTATTGGCATTTTTCCTGGTTTGGGGCTGTATTGCAACTGAATTCCAGGCACTGTTGAATGTTAACTTTCTGGCCAACAAGAAATTGTAGACATTTGCTGTATTACATCTGTTTGAGAATTGTATTTCGTGGAATTAGTAATTGTATTTTACATTGATTTTAAGATAAACTCTTTTCTATTGAATGTTAGCTTTCACGTTTTTAAAACTGTAGACTTTTGTTGTATTAAACTATTACGTCTTATTGTTCAAATAACTTTTTTATTATTATTGAATGTTGGCTTTCAAGTCTACAAGAAACTGTAGACACGTGCTGTGCCTACACCTTGTTTTTTTGGTGTATGCCACAAAAATTATTTTGTAAATGTACCATCCAGAAAATTGCCTACATATATAGCACTCAGAAAGCGTTACTGACGAAACTTAAAGCAATCAAATTTTTATTTATGAGCAAATATAAGCACCATATAGGTTTTAATATTCCAATGTCAACTTGTATATTATAGAAGTATAGTTGGTAAATAAAATATTTACTTTTAATGAATCAGAAAGTTACCTGATTATTTTCACTTGCTGATTCGTGCCACTTCTAAAGCGTGTTTTTCACGCAAACAATGCCCTTTTTCCAAGTTAGTTAAAGCAGTCAGGATTTAAAGATTAATGTAAGCAGGGGTTTGTCCAGACATTTTGTGAAAGGTCCGGTTTTTGTGAAATTGTGAAAAAATTACTCACATTCTTTCAACCAGGTTCCTGCTTTTATGAACTAATGCAAATAGGATCCGGTTATTGCAAAAAACTTTTTCAAGGAGTTTTTAAATTGTAAATAGATACAAGATTATGCTCAACACTGTAAAATTATAATAAAAAAAAATTACATTTTTAAAAATAAACAGCAATTGCTGCTTCTAAATTAGAGATGCAACATACAAATATTTGGTACATATTTAGCCAATGCTGCTGAACGCAGAATATTCATTTCGGACGAATAATGGAAGAATCGTCTGCGGTAGACAAAACTTAATTCGTTTACTTCCATCTATCTTGTTTTCTGCCCTGGGAAGGGTTTATTCAATTAACAAAACAATAATGAAGATAAACAAATTTGTGAAGGATCCGATAAAAAGAAAAATCATTTTGTGAAGGGTCCGTTTTTAAGTTAAAATATTTCGTGAAGGGTCCGTTTTTATGAAAAGATATTTTGTGAAAGGTCTGATCTCAAATTTCTTCTAAACAGACCCCTGGTAAGGAATTGTTGAAATTTCCAAATAAACATTTGCCACCACTTTTTGAATTCTACTATGTTGTGGCCACCTTGTAGAAGTAATTGTTTTACATTTTTTATGGCTTGCAATAATTTTGGAATAAATAGTCCCACACTGCTCCGGAACGGGTTAAAACACTTGTGACAGAAAAATACGGTGAAGCTTCGGAAAGGACTTCTCCAAAAAGTGTTTTTTATTCCAAGGAAGAATGCTTAGTTTTGCGATTCTTTGTCGTTTGACCGAATAAATCTTTTTAAATAAATATCGGATTCACAATCTAATTGTATTAATAAAAAAAAACGATTTTTTTTTAAAGGTGTAACTGTGTTTTTCGTCCTTAAATATGAACAGCTTTGTTAAAACAAATAAAATGAAAACGATTCTTTCTACCTTCAATAGTATATGTTTACTTTTTCGTTTTTTTGTGTTTTTGTTTTTATCTCTATCAAAATACATGACATATTTGAAGTTGTGTTTGCGAACTGTCTGTATTTCCTGGCGTATTTTTTTTGTCTCTTTTGTACTGAATTTTTTTCTTCTTCCATCTTTAGTTCATTGGTAGTCATTGCTCTGTCGTTAATGGACTTGAATGACGTAGCGTGACTAAAAGCAGGTTATTATTGCACAGTGTGAATGGACTAATTTTTTCTGTTATGTTTTTATTCGTCTTTTTCCGTAAGAGAATTGCCGAATTGGTTTCATTTACTTATTATTCTTAGGAGCTCCGTATTCTCAAATTGTTTACCACTCCGTCTGTTTAAAACTAATTCCGTCTGTTTTCCACTTACTAGTAATTATATATTTTTTGGAAGTACAGTCTTCGAAAATATGTTTTTTCCAATCCAAGTAAAAGGAGTAAAAAAAAAAATTTTTTTTAAAAATAAATAAGCAATGTATCGAAACAATTACTATTTTAAAACAGTTTACAATTGAGATCTAGTTAAAGTAATGGCACTAATTTCCAAGCTATTTATTTTTTTAAAAAAAGTCTGAAACTACTGGTCAAAACTCTTGCAAAAATTTTAATACCTGCAGGGGTCTGTTTAGAAGAAATTTGGGTCCGTTCACAATATATCTTTTCATAAAAACGGACCCTTCACAAAATATTTTAACTTAAAAACGGACCCTTCACAAAATAATTTATTTTTTAATCGGACCCTTCACAAATTTGTTTATCTTCATTATTGTTTTGTTAATCGAATAAACCCTTCCCAGGAAGGGGGGGGGAGAAAGACTAATGTAAACGAACTAAGTTTTGTCTTCGGCAGACGCTTCTTCCATTATTCGTCCGAAATGAATATTCTGTGCTGAGCAGTATAGGCTAAAAACCAAATATTTGCATATTGCATCTCTAGTTTAGTAGCAGCAATTGCTGTTTATTTTTTAAAATTTAATTTTTTTAATTATAATTTTACAGTGTTGGGCATAATCTTGTATGTCTTTACAATTTAAAAACTCCTTGAAAAACTTTTTTGCAATAACAGGACCCTATTTGCAGAAATTCACAAAAGCCGGAACCTGGTTGAACGACTGTGACTTAACGTTTATTTTATATTCACAAATTACGAGTAATTTTTTGCACAATTTTACAGAAGCTGGACATTTCACAAAATGTCTGGACAGACCCCTGATCTGATAAAAATTGAAAAATAATAAATTCAAAAAAAAAAAAAAAAAAAAGAAGAAAAATTTGCAGTTGTGATTTAACCTTAGGTCGTGTCTCGTTTTCATTACCGCTTTTTAAGCCCCGTGCTAACAATGAAATTGCATTGTATAGTGCCCAAGCCTAGAAGATTATTTCGCTTATTTGTTTGGAAACAATAAATTCGATATCTAATCGGGGTGGATCAATTGATTGGTAGCTTCGCCTCTAAATAATTTATTTATTTAATCGATTATGACACTCACCATATTTAAATTTGAACATCGGCAATAAAATGTTCGTAACTTTATGGTGAGAGATTTGGCATTTAAGCAAAAATTTGCAATTAGCACCTCTGTCGGTAATAATATATTTTAATAGGCAGTGTAATCCAGCCATCCGATTCAGAACGTACCGCCGATTTTCAATAATTCCGTCTTATTAAATATCCTGCAGCTGTGGAAGCAATCAAATGCTAACTAGCGATTCCTTCCAAATAATTTAATTGGTTTTCGTATTTAAAGTCTTGAATGCAATTAACTGTAAAAGATACGCATCCTTTCTGCACGGCTAGCTATAAATCACTACTTTCACTTATTTACGATCTTGTTGGAGTTTTATTAATGATAAAAATGTACGGGAAGTTGCTTTTACTGGAACAGTGTTGTCTAATTGTTATTTTGTTTCTTCAAATTGTAACAGTTTTGTTTAGTAATTTTATTTTTCAAAGGAATGTTGTGTTGTGTGTTGTAGTGTACTTTATCATCGTGGTTATCCGTCTCTTTGGAGATCGAAAGTATTCTAATGAAATTCCAAAATTTATTTTTGTATAAAATAATCTGGATGTAAAAGTTTTTATTAATGTAGTTTTGTTGTCAATGCATTAAGGTATTTGCGTTTTTGCTGTTTGTTTAGAAACTAAAATCTTCTGTTCGATGAAGAGAAATACTAAAGTTAGCTGTTCGTTAAAGGTGGCTGGGTGGCGCAGTTAGTTTGTCATCGGCCTTCTGAGCCCAAGTCTGCGGGTTCGATCGCCGGCCCAGAAAATCCTCAGCGGCTATGTCGTATGATTATCCGACATGTAAAAGATCCCTGGAGTGCCTTATTGGCTCTTGGCATTTCCGGCAAAATTAAGTTCCTAGTGCACTTCAGCATCCAAATAGTCTCGGTGCTGCTATCTAGTGTTGCAGAAACTAGACGTCCAAATTAACATGACCAACGGTATCTCACCCATTGTGGTGGTCCTGAAAGAGTGGATACCACCTCTGGAGAACGCACTAGGACTGCTCATTGGCAATACCGATTGAGCAGCTCATTGGAAATTTAAAAAAAAAAAAAAAAGCTTTTCGTTGAAGTTTTCTTACAAGGGAAACTAGGGAAGTGTGACTCGCCAATTTTGAAATAAACTAGTGGGATGCATGTCTTATGAGGAATAATTTTAGGGGGCAACATTCGTTTCGGCCCATAGAAGGTTCTGTGACATAAAAAATAATTTAATATATAGAAAAATCGGTATTTTATTACTTCAATGCAGACTATTAGTTATTGTAATTGTCTCATACTCCAATTAATTTATAATTAATTGGATAATTAATTAATTGGATAATTAATTAATTTGCTAATTAATAAATTAATAAACATTCGTTTCGGCCCATAGAAGGTCCTGTGAGAGATAAAAAATAATTCAATATATAGAAAAATCGGTGTTTTATTACTTCAATGCAGACAAAAAGAAATTGTAATTGTCTCATAATCCAATTAATTTGGAATTAATTTGTTAATTAATGAATTAATCAAAAAATTAATTAATTATTAACTAATTGTTAATTAATTATTAATTGATTGTTAATTAATTATTAATTAATTAATTGATTTGAAATTACATACTCCAATTAATTTAGAAAGTTTTTTGAAAAAAAAATTTAAAAATTTGATGTCAATTATTTTTTTAAATTAACGTAACAGGTTTTTCTGAAAAACTACAGATATATAAAATTTTCGAAATCAATTTTGACAATAAATATGCATTATATAGAACGTGAAAGTACCACAAAATTAATTGGAGTATGAGACAATTATAATAACTAATAGTCTGCATTGAAGTAATAAAATACCGATTTTTCTATATATTGAATTATTTTTTATCTCTCACAGGACCTTCTATGGGCCGAAACGAATGTTTCCCCCTAAAATTATTCCTCATAAGACATAAATCCCACTAGTTTATTTCAAAATTGACGAGTCACACTTCCCTAGTTTCCCTTGTTAGTTGCTTTGTTATTTTGTTTACTCCTTATGAAGAAGAGTGGGCAATTGATTCATGTTACGTGAATTTTTTGCTAGGTTGTTGTTGTATTACTATATAGCCTACAATAATGGGCCTTGGCCAAAATAGTAATAAGCCACAATTTTTCAAAAAGTGTAATTTTTTTAAAAGTCAAACTGTTTCTTAATAATGTTTTGAGATACTTTATAAGTTTCTAAAATTTTCACTTGATAAAAGCACAGTAACAAAAATTTTTTTCTCCTTTCATGGAAATGTTGGTGTTTTTAATCAGAAACTCTCGCCTAAATAATTTGTATATGGGGCTTATCATTCAGGGGTCTGTCCAGACATTTTGTGAAAGGTCCGTTTTTCGTGAAATTGTGAAAAAATTATTCACATTTTTTCAACTAGGGTCCGCTTTTATGAATTTGTGCAAATAGGGTCCGTTATTGCAAAAAAAAAAAAACTTTTTCAAGGAGTTTTTAAATTGTAAAGACATACAAGATGATGCTCAACACTGTAAAATTATAATTAAAAAAATTAAATTTTAAAAAATAAACAATAATTGCTGCTTCTAAATTAGAGATGCAACATACAAATATTTGGTATTTAGCCTATACTGCTGAACGCAGAATATTAATTTCGGACAAATAATGGAAGAATCGTCTGCCGAAGACAAAACTTAATTCGTTTACATCCATCTTTCTTGTTTTCTGCCCTGGAACGGGTTTATTCGATTAACAAAATAATAATGAAGATAAACAAATTTGTGAAGGGTCCGATTAAAAGAAAAATCATTTTGTGAAGGGTCCGTTTTTAAGTTAAAATATTTTGTGAAGGGTCCGTTTTTATGAAAAGATATTTTGTGAAGGGTCCGTTAACGGACCCAAATTTCTTCTAAACAGACCCCTGTCATTATATTCCCCCGAGCCCTTATATGTATTTGTTGTCAGATAGTGACGTGTGTATACTATCGAAAAAGTACTTATTGGAAAGAATACTGTTGTTAGATGATTTTTTGTTTGGTTTTCTGACAATGCTTCTTTTTCTGCTTTACCAGATTATTTTTTTTTTAAAAAAAAGCTAGTAAGGATAAAAAAGAAAAATTTAATTAAATAATTAATTAAACAGTTAAGAATTCTAGTTTTCTATAACCGAATTTTATTCGAATTTTGTCTGTGTACAGTTTGAAAACATTGTTCCTGTAAAAAGTGTTACTATTTTTTTGCAAAGCAGTGACAAGCTGCTTCCTAATACACCATTCTGCTAATTTTTTTATACATAAAATGATAATTTTTTCATGTTTTATTTACTTTAAAATTTATTTTTAAAATAGTTGATGTTCGGTTAAGACAGGCATTAATGTATATTTTTATACTACTTGTCAAAAATGATGCCAAAGAAAAGAAAAAAAAAAAAAAAAAAAAGGAAAAAAAAAAAAAAAAAATACAGGTCGCAAATTAAAATTTAAGCGAGGGAAAAAAAACTATCAGAATCTGACAAATCACTACTGAAGAAAGCGACATGAAAAATATCAAGGATAGTTTGATTGTCGCCTGAAATTTCTGTTTGTTTTCGGTAGCTAAACGTGCTTAGATGTTTTCCGCTTGCCTTCATCTTTAGTAATTCTTTAGATTTCGATTGCGTTTTTGCTTTTTCCTCTCTAAAATATTAATTTTCAACCCGTAATGTTTATTTTACAACGATTTTAACATATATTTTAAGTATAATCATGATGGAACTATCGATTATTTTACGTTGATTTGTGAATATTCTCTCTCTCTTTTTTTTTTTTTTGATCGTATGAAATGCGTCAGTTCTTTACATTAAAATCCTAATTACTTCCTTTAAATCTTTTACTTACAGTTTTGTCCAATCGCGTCTTTTATTTTGCTTAATTACTTTAATTGGAATCATGCATTTGCATGAGGTAATGAATTTTGCTTTTAATTGGTCATAAAATAATTATACACCTCTCTGATTTTGACAGGAAAAGGTGAGGTTTCTTTCGTGATGAATTTAATAATGAACGCGAGAAGCTTTTCATAGCAGTATTTAATTTGCTCTTAATTTTTATTTTCTCGATTAGAAGATGTGTGAAAAAAGTAGCTTAAGCGCTTAATTCGTTGAATTGAAAGCTAATTATCTTTTATCCTGCCCCGCTAAAATTAGTCTGTTAATTCTCTTATAAATTTCATAAATCAAAGAGCTTTATAAATTATGCTTTAGAAAAATCGGTGAGACACAACATGGGGCAAATTTGATTCATTAAATTTCGTAAGTTTTCGTTCAAGTTGGATCGTGATATCATGCAATGAAATTTAAAAAGTTCGAAAATATGATTAGCATATTAAGATTGCGACAGATTTGAATGATATTATGGTTCAACGCGTACCATTTGCAGTTGATGTAGTTCAAATTTCTAATTGTAGTTGAAGTTTCATTCTCGGGGGTTTAAAGTTATATTTCATTTCTTTTAATTTAAATTAGGGTTAGCTTACATAAAAGTGCTACATTTGTCTAAAACAATTTTATTTCAGCACTTTAAGCTTTAACAAACCAGTTGATATGAAAATTTCCCTGATAAATAACGTCAATTTTGGCAATGTTAATTTAAAATGTTTTATGGTCAAAGAATAGTTGAGTTAAGTTTAGTTACTGCGTGTTTAGGGATTTTTATTTTCTCTAGTATTTTCTGCGTCTCTTATTTTCTTACATAATTCTAAATAATTACATAATTCTTACATAAATCTTCTATTTAAATATGTACTCTTATATTTAGTTGAATTATGTGTACTTTTATTATTTTCAACTTATTAAATCTTTTGTTAAAAGATAGAATAATCTAAAAAACAATAAGAAGTAAATAAATTTTTCTTTGTTAAATTAGTGATTCAAAAATTATATTACTTTAAAAAATTTTTCAGTTACTTACAATTTTATTGCAAAATAATTTTTATGTATTAATTTTGTTTTTAATTGATTTTTTAGAAAAGAAACTGATTTGTTTAATAATATAATCAAATAAAAACTAGTTTCTTTCCCTAAAATTATTAAAATTTTTTTTAGCTAAGTACTGTTAAGCTTTTTAAATGCAAATAAAATAAAAAAAAATGTTAGTTATACTATTTCTATTTGAAAACCTATAAGTGTTATTTTTGAAAATGAAATCACTAAATTTTAACATTATTTTTAGTTCAGATATCAAAAAAGCTTTAAAAATGTTTACCACCTTAATCTCATTTTTTAAAATTGATTTGAGAATGAAAATTCAGTTACTTGCGAATAAAAATATACTATTAAAAATTTAATAAACAACAATTAACTTATAATTTCATGGTTTGCTGTGAAAAAAATGCGATTTGTGTTTTAAAAAAAAAATGATTTGATAATATTACTTTAAGCATACCGTGTAAAAATTTTTTTCAGCATTCATACTTAACATCATTTAGTTAAGAAAAGCAATTTTGCATGATAGTCATCTCTATGAGTTACAATATGTGATTTATGTGATGTAACTCAAAAATATAATTTGATTACGATAGTTTAAAAGTTTGTTATGTAATTATAAAATAAGGTTCTATTATACTCCTTTATGCGAAACATTGAAAGAAACTACAGTTGTTTTAATTTCATAAGAAATTCATTAAATTTATTTATTGTGTAATTTTTGCACTTTTTATTTTCACTTTTTTAAAAAGGATATATTTAATGATTTGAAAATAATACTATTATTCAAACTAGATTGCAATTATAAATTGTTTAAAATTTTAATTTAATGCTTGATATTTCTTAATTATAGTTTTTTCCATTTCCCCTATTTGGGTTCGAGAAAAAAAATCTTCCTTCCGGGGGCAATTTTTTCCGTGTTTCTTACCACCGTTAAAGAAACTTGTCATCCCTGGTTGGGCTAATAATTAGGACATAATAATGACATATTGAGCTAATAATAATGACAATTGTAATGCGATTTTTACAATTATGTCATAGTGTGTAAGGGATAAGAATATTTGAAATGAATGGCTTGGGAATTATACTATTAATTTGATAAAGCACATTTTCTTTCCAAAGAAGGCAATTTTACATCAAACTGTTCTTTAGTATTGTTTACAGGTAGGTACTTTTCAAGTTACCTGAATTTCCACTTGATGACAGTACAATGCACAAAAATATCTTATTGATTTCTTGGATGTTGTGTGTTTTTCCCCCAAAACCGCTCTACTGAACAATTAACAAATGTTGCTTTATTATACTTTCCCCCAAGTTTTTTAAATTATTATAATTATATCAATGTTATGATATTTTATAAGTGTTATAATTTGTTATTATATTTTAACTTGAGATTTTAAAACAGTTAATTATATTTCTATAAGCTGGAAAAATTATTCTTGGTTTTAATATCAACGCACAATTCATTAATTTTTTGAAAAAAAAAATGTTTTAACATGTTGTTTTACCTAGAAACAATGATTTTAAAAAAGCATCTTTTAAATAAATTTCTGGTATATTCTTCTTAGTTTTTTCTTTTTAAATTTAGCTGTATAGGATAGTACCTGACATTTGCATTTAAAAACGGGAGAAAAAAAAATGTTTTTCCTTTGTCTTCATCATTTTATCATAAATCATTTTCTTCAGAATCAGGAAAAATGTCTCTATTTTCTTTATTTTTTTTATAGAAAGAGAGGAAAAGGGAAAAGATAGACTGTATAGAGACAGGAGAAAGTTGAGTTTTCAAAATAAATTTATTTACTCGAAGTTTTCATTTAAAAGCGAGCGAAACGATTTTTATTTTCCGGCTCTTTATTTTGGAATAAAAACTAACGAAATAAGTTTTTTTTTTTTTTTGTCAAGTCTTTCCTTTGCTTTAAAGTTTCTGTTAGTAGTTTATAAATAATTGTATTGCATTTTGTCTCGATTTTAATGTAGCTTGTGAGCACATTGCATGTGGGCTTCATAAAATTACGCTCTTTAGCTTTGAATAATTTTTTTAAAAAGAAATAAAATAAATAAATAAACGAAATTAAAATATAAATAAAAATTAAAATATTAAGAATAAAATAAAACGTTAAAATAAAAAAATAAAAACCAACTAAAATTACTAAAATAAACTAATATTAGATTAAAACTAAAACAAACCTCAACTAAATTATCAACTAAACTAAACTAAAATTAAAATAAATTTAAAAATTGAAATAAAAAAATAAAAAAAGGGATACTGAAAATTGAATAATGAAAATTGTATGTTAAAAATTAAAAATAAAATTGATTTAAAGATTGATTGTGTTAAAGTTTCTGTTAGTAGTTTATAAATAATTGTATTGCATTTTGTCTCGATTTTAATGTAGCTTGTGAGCGCATTGCATGTGGGCAACATAAAATTACGCTCTTTAGCATTTGAATAATTTAAAGAAAATTAAAAATTAAACAGATAAATAAACAAAATTAAAGTATAAATAAAAATTAAAATATTAAAAGTAAAATAAAAAAGTTAAAACAAAAAACTAAAAGCCAACTAAAATTACTAAAATGAACTAAAATTAAATTAAAATTAAAATAAACCTCAATTAAATTATCAACTAAAATGAACTAAAAATTGAAAATAAAAAAACAAAAAATTACAATAAAAAAAAGGGATACTGAAAATTGAATAATGAAAATTGTATGTTAAAAATTTAAAATAAAATTGATTAAATTAATAAAATTAAAATAATAAATAAATACGAATAGAAATTTTTACCCGCTATTCAGAATAAATTAAATATGTCAGACAACATGAAGATAATTTTCAGAGTTATACTTGATGAGTTAGTTTTTACTATCCAGCATTTGTAATTTATTCGTTTTAAAGTTGATTCTTTATTTACTTGATATATTTATTATAAAAGTTTTGTTTGACTGTAGTAAGATATTTCTTATATATATTTAAACGCAGCATTTTTCTACTTATTTAACAACACAATTTAGGATTTTTTTTAGAAATTAAATTCACTCAGAGCACAATGATCTGTTATTTCTAAACTCAAATTCATAAAAACAAATTCTAGAAAGAAAAAAAAAAACTTCGAGCACCTTAAATACTTTTACAAACTTGTAAAAATAAAAGAATGTACTTTGAAAAATTATTATTACTATTTTTTTTTTTTTTAACTTATCGGAGTATCTATCATTCTTCAACTATTATGAAAATAAAGTGAAATCTGAAAAAAACGTTTTTTTTTTTTTTTCTCAAAATTCTTTCACACGCATCAGTTAATCTCTTTAATTAAATATTTGAATAAATTTTCTGTTCTAGACAACATTCAAATTTGTAAAACGTTTGGAAGAATCATCATTTAATTTTTGTTCTTTGCCGGTATTTTAGTTTCTAGAATCAAATCAGTCATGCGTTGAAAAAATTGGTGACTTCCTTCTCCAAGTTAATTGCGCTTTTTTTCATTTCACAATTCTTTTCGAAAAAAGAAATTATAGTAATTAACGTGTCTCCCTAAGTCTTTTGTTTTTATTTTTCTTGGCACTTCGTTTGAAAAATTTCTATTTATTTGGATGGATGTAATCGTTTTAGAATATATTAATGAATATTTTCATTATGTTGTGAACAGCAACGTATAATTTGTGAACTTTTTTTTTCTTCTCCTTTGAAATATACGATCTTCGCTGCCTTATATCACTGATTAGCTTATTCTGCTGTTCTTTGAAGGCCTTGGCGTCATATCAAAATAATATTTTTTTTTAGTGGAGGCTATACTATTTTTTATAACTGTGACCATAACGTTTTGACCATCTTCAGCTAGCACTATCTTAGCAAACTTGTGTCCGCAGTGGACTAATCGTTAAGACACTGTTCCCAGCAGATCACCGAAGTCAAGCATCACTGGCTGCGGACAGTGTGTGGGTGGGTGACCACCTGGATTAGTCTGCATAGGGACCGAGGGTGTGCAGTATTGGTCCTCGTTGAACTGTTCTACCGTAAAGTGCTCGACTTCGCTTGCAGGTCGTCGAGCTACCGAAGCGGGGATGCCATCCCCTCTGCAGAGGATCAAAATTGTGATGGCATGCCATTGGATCATCCTCGGGGATGATTCCCAGACCGTCGCCAATAGCCCATTGTGCAGCTCTAGTGCGACGTAAATGAATTACAACAACAACTCTTAGCAAACTTCCAATGCCCATCCGATTGACCCTTGTCATACAGGCAAGGCAAATTTGTTGGCCACTTTTTCAAGGGCAACATATTAGATGGACTAATGTTGCTCCCACAGTAAGGACAGATAGTACAGAGAATGAAAAAAAACAGCATCCATGCCTTGTCTGGGATTCGAACCCAAAACCTTTCTGATGTGAGGCCAGCTCTCAGACCACTACACTGTCCGGTCGGTATTGTCAAAATGAAAAGAGTTTGTCATTGAATTTTTTAATAATTAAACAGTTTTATCCAGGGATGCACAACCTATGGTATGTGTGCCAAAACTGGCTCTTAAGGCCTTTTTAGGCTTTTTCAAATATTAATTAAAACATAAATGGAAAAAAAAGTAACAGAAATGTTTTTTCAGTGACAGATCTCGCTTACAGCCTTTCTCTTCTTAAAATCTCAGGATGTGACCATTTTATTATGAAATTGCCGTTTATGCAACGGGTTCAGATTTTGTAGTTGAAAGTAATTACTTATGAATTTATACAAATTAACTGTAAGGAAAGAAAAATAAATTTCATAAGTCATTAAGATTAAAAAAAAAAAAAAAATTCAAAATTCTAGTAACAGTCAATGTAGTAGTAAAAAAAATATTTTCTGACTTTAGGGTGAATATAAATTAAAGTTACCTTTTTTGATGTATGTCTATAAGTGAACCACAATTTGCCTTTCAATCTAATAATATTACTTTAAAAGTTTATTTACATTAGTATTTTTATTATCTGGACGGGCAAAAAAAAAGCTTTTTTTTTTAAGCTTAAAAGTTGTTCATATTCCTTTCAAGCAAAATTGAAATATTCCTCGCATTTTTATGGTTAAAGCTTTATGTTTCAAAATTGTATTTTGCTGTTTTTATGGCCCACTGCCCGAAAATGGTTGTGCATTCATGAGTTGCACCATTAAAAATAAGACTCCTTTGAGATGGTAAAATACGCAACAAAAAAAAAAAAAAAGAAAAAAAAAACATTGATGGTCCTAAACTTTTGACTGATCTCGTGACTCAGCATATATTTCAGAGATTGTGTCGACCAGATATTTTTGTAAGTCAAAAATCCGAAGTCGACGGTAAAAGAAGTATGTTTATTCAGAGAAAGTACGATTTTGTGTATGATTTCGTACTTAAAATTTCGTCTACAATTATTAATTAGTATATTTTATAACCGTCGTTGAGCAGCCGATCCAATTTTGGGTTTACGACTACTAATGTTCAGCTCCGTAGTCTTGTAATTTTGAACCAATCCAGAATACAAGGAAACTCCTAGATCCGTATCCCCAGATGTATGATTTGTTATAGGAACATAGAGGACTTTGGGACTCGACAGATTTAACGTGTATCAGTCACCATTTACTACACGGGGAGTCTTCGGCCTGTCTGGGATCGAAATCAGGACCTCTTGGTCATGGGCCTAGTGCCCTACCAACCAGGCTATCTCGGCCCTAATTAGTATATTTAAGGTAATGCTCTCGAATAGGGCTGGGATAACCTGGTCGGTAGGGTGCTGGGCCCATGTCTGAGATTTCGTAAGTTCGAACCCTTCCGACTGAAGACTCCCCTTAAATGGTGACTGATGCACGTTAAATCTGTCGAGTCCTCCCTGTTTCCGTAACAAATCAATACCTCTGGGGGTACTGGATTGGAGATCGATCGTTCTCTGATTCTGGTCAAAATTACGATCTGTGGATGAATGAATGGACCCGTTCTATAAATAGGTGTGACGAATGATAGTGGAAGAAGACGAATTCTTGGCCATAGATGGCGCCACTTGAAAACAAGAACAATCGCACCCCTCTGCCTAAACAGACATACGTCAACAACAATGCCCTCGAATATGATTTGGATTGAGATACGTGAAATTCCAATCATTATCAGGGGTCTGTTTAGAAGAAATTTGGGTCCGTTAACGGACCCTTCACAAAATATCTTTTCATAAAAACGGACCCTTTACAAAATATTTTAACTTAAAAACGGACCCTTCACAAAATTGATTTTCTTCATTATTATTTTATTAATCGAACAAACCCTTTCCAGGGCAGAAAACAAGAAAGATGGATGTAACGAATTAAGTTTTGTCTTCGGCAGACGATTCTTCCATTATTCGTCCGAAATTATTCTGCGTTCAGCAGTATAGGCTAAATACCAAATATTTGTCTGTTGCATCTCTAATTTAGAAGCAGCAATTGTTGTTTATTTTTTAAAATTTAATTTTTTTAATTATAATTTTACAGTGTTGAGCATAATCTTGTATGTCTTTACAATTTAAAAACTCATTGAAAAAGTTTTATTTTGCAATAACGGACCCTATTGGCTCAAATTCAAAAAAGCGGATCCTGGTTGACAGAATGTGAGTAATTTTTTCACAATTTCACGAAAAACGGACCTTTCACAAAATGTCTGGACAGACCCCTGATTATATATTTGAGCATTAGCTCAAAAATTATTATTGCGCATTGCACACTTAAAAAGACCAAAATATTATCTTTTTCCGTGCCCCGAGAAATTTTAATTTTTTTAAATGTCGTTTTATACCTTCTTTCATCAAATATTTCAAATATTTGTCTTTTGTTAAGTTGAATTTGTGAACTGTATCTAACAATATTAAAGTTACCACACATTTCAGAAGTCTAAATCAGAACGCTAAATCTATATATCTACAAACGTAAAACTTATAGGAGTAGGAACAAAATTGAAAAATGTTTTTTTTCTCGTAACAGAAACTTTTTTTATTTTTTTAAAATTTTTTTTTGTTGTGAAAAATGTCTCAATATTGCCAGTTATCAACTAAATGGAAAAATTCGCTTTAACTACAAGTCTTCAAATAAATACTTGATTATTAAAAGTTTAAAAAAATGAACTGTTTTATGAATTTCTTTAAGAAGAATAAGTCTTTTTTCGTCACAAAATATTTTTAGTCTTAGCTTTTTCCAAAATTTAACTTATAATTAAAGAAATTTAAATATTGAAACTATTAAACATTTAAAACTAAATAAAAATTAATAAGTCAATGTTATATTGTGTATCTCTATCAACGCATACTTAAGAAATACATTATCTGTTGTAATATAAGCGCAAATAATGTATTGTTTGTTTTTGGTTGGCAAGAGCTGAATCACCTGTTTTAAGAGAGAAATATAAGTCACGAACCACAAATGGGTTTTTTACGCAAAAAGTGATATCTTTGGCATGGCATGCTAGCAGTGACTTAAATTGAGCTCTGGTTTTTTAAAAAAGATATATGCAATGGTACATTTGAACTGAGACAAATGGCTATAATAATGCTAGAAAATTATTGAAAATTATAGAATGTTAATTTTGAGGATCCGAGTAAAGTTCCTTTTAAAATTAGATAATAATTATTCTTCCTTATGACACACCCATACGTCACACCCGTTTATGGGGCGGACCCATTCATACATCCATTCATTCGTCCACAGATTGTAATTTTGACCTGAACCTGAGAACAATAAATTTCTAATTCAGTACCCCCAGAAGTATTGATTTGTAATATCAACATGGAGGACTTTGTCACCCGACAGATCTAACGTGCACCAGTCACGATTTACTAAACGGGGAGTCTGGCGCCCTGCCAACCAGGCTATCCTGGCCAAAATATCAGTTAATAAAACTTTACTAAAATAAAAATATACGAATTTACATGTACAAACCAAGTGAAGAAACTCTTGAAATAATAATGTTCATTACTTCACAAAATTAAAATGACGTCTAGAACGTTTGACGTCTGACGTTTTTTTAAAAAAATCAAATCGCCTAGCTTTATTTAAATGCTGATTAATTTAAAAGTTTATTTCAATAACTTTAAATTTCATCTTTTTTAAATCTCCCTGTACTTCAACTCGCTGTCTTTTTCTGGGACTTCTTTTTCTGACTTTTCGCTGTCTTTTTCTGACCGTTTTTAATTGGACTATATTTTAAAATATAAACTGAATCTTTAACTACAATTTTTAAGTTTCGTACCAATTTGAAATATAATAAATATTTGCCATTAATAAGAGTGTATTTAAAATGTAATAATAGTAATAATATAATAATGTATAAATATTACTGTTAGTCGGCTTTTAAAATATAAATAGGATATTAATATCAAACTTTTAGTTCGGAAAAAGTCAGAAAAAAATAAAATAGTTGGATATAAAATTCTTATGGTAAATCTTGGAATAGTCAATCTGATCTGATTACAGAATAGAATTTTCATATTCAATTTATGAATGCAAAAGAAAAAAAAAGTTTGAATAATTATTAAATTACAAATAAAATGTGCATTTAAATCGGAAATAAAATATAATAAATGTTAGTTTTAGAAAGTTTGGAGAATTATTTTTTAAATTTTTTTGCGAGTCAAACTAACATAGCAACTAACACAACATAACTAACAAACTAATATAACATGTCATACTAGCATAATAATGTTTTTTTACTCCATTAAAAAAAAAACAATACTATGTTAGTATGACATGTAAATTATAAAATATAGTATATAATGACCTCTAAGGTTAGAGTATACAATAATGGTTAAAAAAAAATAGTTTCTGCTGTGATTATAAAATGTAATTCAATAGCATTACATAAATTAACTAACGAAACAAATTGTAACTCACAATCCTAGTTTTTTCAGTTTTGACTCGTACATTTCTACACCAACCGTTTCTTTATATTCTTCAACGCTAAAATATATATTTTTTTGATGCATAAAAAATCTATTTTGAGATTATGGACGGATTCCAGAAACATCTGTGTTTTTCCAAATGATTATTTTCTCACCTTCACTTAAAAACATAAACATATTGGTCCTTTTTTCTTGGAAATTTTTCTCGCTTTCTGGGAAGTATCACGGGAATATGGTGTTAAATCTTTGAACAATAGAGTTCTTGTTTCCTTTTCTAGTATCGCGTATGGTTATTCTTTTAAAAAATTATAATGCCGTAATTGTTTACGTCAGGGTTAGTCGGTAGCTAACAGGGATCGAAAAATCTCTGAATTTTTACGTACAAGGCATGTTAGTATATGAAGTACATGCCCGAACATCTTTTTCGATTGTTAATTAACCCACAGGCATCACGTGACGAGTGAGACTCGGATGAATTAAAAGTGGTAGCAAAAAGTATGTTGCGATTTCAGAAAGAGATAATGCATTGATAACTATCACATCATACAAATGATAATGTAGGTAGGCATCAAATTTAATTTGGTTACTCGATTTAATAAAAAGAAAAGATTTTTTTTTTTATCAAAAACTTACTACCAGTTTTAAATTTAGCTGTTTCCTCTCCGGTATTTATTAGGTTAACGATAATATTTAAATTTGCTACAACAAACCATTATTTTTTTTAAACAAATAAGTAATATTTCTCTATCAGCAAGTTACGTTAAAGCAATATTACAAACTTTTATTATAATTATTTTCTTATGCACATGAATTGGGGGAAACTCTTTTGGGGTAGTTTTATGCCCCCCCTCCGACTTCTTGGGAGATTTTCGGCAAAATTTGTGGGGTTAATCTGTATTTCACGATATTTTTGATTGCATTTTTACATGCTCCGGGCCTGTCGGCAATATAATTTTTGAGATCTGGTTACTTGTCATTGATAGACTACGACTTAAAAATATACTTTTTTTAATATATATATTTTCTTTATTTATTCCAAATAAATAAGCGAATCTCAAGGAAAATATTTAACGTTTGCAATCATTGAAAATATTAAAGGGTCAAGAACATCCCGATTTCGCAAAACAGGTTAAAGTCCAAAATATATTTGAGGAATGCTTAATTGTCTAGGGTTAAATTGGTGAATATAATTGACATCAATAACCATTCATTTTCATCTTCAAAATTCTTTTTTCTGAGAATCAAACTCAATACGTTTTATTCCATAAGTAACCCGATGAATCACGATTCTCATTTACTTAATGTGGCAATTAACTTTTTAATTTATTTGATTTCTTAAAGTGAAAAAAGAAAAAAAAATGTTTGCAAATACTATTTTTTGCATTCTAATACGTATTTGTTCAAGCGATTCATAAATAATCTTTCTTTTTTTCTTTTTTAAGGGATTAAGTATTCATTTAAAAAGTAATAAAATAATAGCTTGGAAAAATATGTATTAGTAATCGAAAACTGATGTTTTTAGAATATCATTTAAGCTTTTAATTTTTTTTCTGTATATACAGTCCCTAGTCAAATTATTGGACGCACTGTAAGATTCTATGTAAATTCTTAATTATCAGGTGATAATATACAGCTTTATTGTTTTTATGTGACTGAAACCGGTTTGCACTTGTTTACATTAGTGTATCAATGGGTTAAATTAGACTATATATAATATAAATTTGACGATAGGATAAATTAGACGATATATTATATAAATATAAAATATTTATTATATCACGTATTATATTAGTATAGTATAATAATTAGATCAAATTATTATACGCACTGTAGTGTTTTAATAATTACATGATTTGCACGAGTTTATAGGCAATATTTTTTTTATTTAAACATACATGTAATGGGTTTTTATTCAGGATATTTTTTATATACTTATATACTTCCTTTTTGTATTTATTTTTAACGTATTGTATCACAATGTTAACCAATTGATACAGTAGCGGAAACAAATGCAAACTGGTTTCATCCGCATAAAAACAATACAGCTGTATAGTATCACCTGATAATTATAATTTTACATAGAATCTTATGGTGCGTCTAATAATAAGGCCAGGTACATACATAAAATTTGAGCATTTTATTATATGTTGTATTTATTATATGTTTTGTATAATGGTATGAAAAACTTGCACACACTAAAAAAAAAAAAAAAAAATCACAAGGTATAAACTACAAAAAAACTAGCATTTTTTTTTTCTTGTGAAACTCGTTGAAACTATTATTTAAATTTTAAAAATTAATATCAGGAGAAAATCGAAATTATTTTCTTCAGTTTTTCTTTACATACGTTTTAAAAATTTATTTCTTCACAAAATTATTGAAAAAAGGAAAATTTTGTCACTTTTTTCTCATTGTGCATGTAAAAGTATCTCAAATGTGAATAATCACTTCCTCGCCTTAGAAACAATTTTACGTGGATAAAAATGACGACACCATTTCTAAAATGTTTCGTCACGAGTGTCAGCGAATTATTTGAACTGTTTCAATATTTAAACAGTTTTCCGGTTTTCTGAACTGGGAGAAAATACTGCACTCATTAACTTAACATTATGGATCGGTGCCATATTTATTCATTTTTTAACAACTGTAATTATTTAAAACAAGCACTGTATATATTTTTTTCTTCATATAATGCAGTTTCAGGGTTTCATCATAACATAAACCTTGAGAATTCAGCGAATTTCACAACAGCAGAAATGCTGGAAAACTATGGTTTTTATATACTTAACACAGTGACTGATCTTTTCTGATTAATGTAAAAAATAGAGTTACAGAATTAGAAGTAGTATGTTTTTAATTCTTCTTCTTCTTTTTTTTTATAAATGTATTCACTTTAGATTGGGTAAACAATTTTTAGTTGCATTTATTCAAGTACTCGATCTTACATAATTCGGGTTGGGGATTTAAAATTTGAAATTAGTTTTTGTCGAAAAGCTACAGGATTTTTTTGAAAATGGTATTTTTTGTATTTGATTTGTTTTGTTTGAATGTACAAGTTTATAAAGAACGTATTTGTTTACATATATACATATACACTTGTCTGCTTCTTTGGAAACAACACTAAAACAAAAACTTGTGGCCTTTAGGTATCGCATCATAAACTAAAATGTTATCACTTTCTTCCTACCATTCCTTACGTAGCAAAGAAGTGAGGGTACGCGAGTGATTAGGAAAAAAAAAATCCTGGCTAGGAATATATTGTTAAATTACATAATAACTGACGACTCGTTCAAAAATCTCATGCAACGAGTGAGAAAATTGTTCCCTATTGCATTTTTACTTAGTTCCTCTATAAGAATTTACTTTTATAAGAATTTACTTTTTTTCTTCCTGTTTTTTGTACATTTATGAAATTATATTTTTTAAATCTTTCGTTATAAATTCAGATTGTAAATAATTTTTATTGAATACTTACGTTCTCAATTTTTATGCACTCTTTTTTTTTTCTTCCTGTTTTTTAAAGGCATGCTTACTTAATCGGATTTTAATGCATACTTTTCTTGCTCAGTTTTTAATGCATACTTAATTATTTAGCTTTCAATGCATACTGACTAGGCTCGATTTTTAACTCTTATTTTAAAATATTTTTACTTAGTTTCGTAAAGTAATAGACTAGATTTTTCAGATGGATGTGCCATTTTTTTTTTTTTTTTAAAGTGTATGATCGAAATTTTTATACCTTGTTTTGATTCTAAACAACAATACTTTTCGAGTGCAACAGTTTTCTTTATTCTACGACTCGTTCGATTGTTCTTTTTCAGGAAACTAACCTAAGTATCTTTCGGGTTGCTCTAAATGAAGTGCCAACGTTAGAAAAGGAAACCGGTACTTTTGCACGTGATGTGACAATTAATGGTTCTGGTTGGTTAATGCTTCCCCCAAGAATAGTACTCCAGAGGGACCTCTACAGTAGGTTCTTCTGCACGTCTGGCCAGATTTCTTTGATTTCGGAAACTCTATAAAATGTCCTCGTAATCTTCCCTAATGAGTTTCTCTAATCTTGATACCTTCTTTCCGCATCAACTCTTGATGCTTTATTGGTGGAATTTTCTTTGGGCTACTGAGTTTTGTGGTACCTTATTTAATGATGCCTCGTGGAAGATACCGATTTTAGATTCCACTTAAGTTTGTTTTTACTTGCAGGGGTCTGTCCAGACATTTTGTAAAAGGTCCCGTTTTTATAAAATTGTGAAAAAATTATTCGTCATTTGTTAATATACAATAAACGTTGAGTCACATTCTTTCAACCAGGGTCCTGCTTTTGTGAATTTGTGCAAATAGGGTCCTGTTATGGCAAAAAACTTTTTCTAGGAGTTTTTAAATTGTAAACACATACAAGATTATGCTCAACACTGTAAAATTATAATAAAAAAAAATTTTTTTTTTCAAAAATAAACAGCAATTGCTGCTTTTAGTTTAGAGTTGCAACATACAAATATTTGGTATTTAGCCTATACTGCTGAACGCAGAATATTCATTTCGGACGAATATAGGAAGAAGCGCTTGCCGTAGACAAAACTTAATTCGTTTGCATCTATCTTTCTTTTTTTTTTTCCCTGGGAGGGGTTTATTCGATTAACAAAACAATAATAAAGATAAACAAATTTGCGAAGGGTTCGATTAAAAGAAAAATCATTTTGTAAAGGGTCCGTTTTTAAGTCAAAATATTTTGCGAAGGGTCAATTTTTATGAAAAGATATTTTGTGGAGGGTCCGTTAACGGACCCAAATTTCTTCTAAACAGACCCCTGACTTGTATTTACTGTTGCTTGTTTAGGACAATTTTGAGTCTGTTAATAGGCTATTCTCAAATTGTTTTATTATGTAAATAAGCCCGTTTGAAAGTGCTTTATTGTTAAAAAAAAACCTTCACATATTGTTTTGTCGCATAAGTTCTCTTTAATTATTAAATTTTTTTTTATCCTATAAATGATGCATCGCAAAATACTTAAAAATGGAAAAATGGCCTTTCACAGTATTTGTCATTTTAAATACGAACCTTTCAATAAATTCTTCCTTTGAAAAACGGTTCTATGACGTCATGAATTTGCGCTCTGCAAGTAGTTGTTACCAATAATTTAATGGTTTGTAAAAAAATGTTATACGTACTCCCTGGACGTCATGTAAAATTTAATCTTTTAAAAAACAAATTCTAAACTATATTAGTTTGTATTTGTACTTAATTTAATGATTTGTAAATAACGTTAAACGTACTCCCTAAACGTCATGTGAAATTTAATCTTTTAAGAAACAAACTGTAAATTATATTAGTTTGTATTTATGGTAAAATACAAGATGAGTGGTAGTAGTAACCATAATGAAATTAGCAGTTAGTACTTCTACGTAATACCTCTCACATGCACGTATGTATGTTCTGCGCAAATTCTATAGTAAATTGCGTTGTGTAGAATACACAAGCGTTGACATGATGAAATATTACATGAAAGTGCTAAACCTTTTTTTTCCACCTCTTTGGTATAGTGATTAGAGATACGTGATCGCGCGATTCTCCCTTCAAGGCCCAAGGTATCTTATATGAAAAGAGCCTTTCTGATTCTAGCGGCCTAAAGTCACAAGTCGCTGTGGCTCAGGGGATAGAGCGTTCGCCTTCCATTGAGGTGAACCGGGTTCGAATCCCAACGATTGCTGGTCGATACGAATTCCGTATCCGACTTGCACCGACCACAGTGAAGTGAAATATCATCAGTGGTAGACAGGATCATGGGTTAGAGTCCCCTTGCCGTCAGACTAATCGTGGGAGGTTCTTGTGGTCTTTCTCTCCATGTAAAGCAAATGCGGGTTAGTTCCATCAAAAAGTTCTCCCCGAAGGCAAGTTTCTCCCAATACTTGATTCAGGAGTTCCCTTGTCTTCTGGACTGGGTTCAAAATTACAAGGCTGTGGAGTTGAACATTAGTAGTCGTAAACCCAAAAATTGGGTCGGCTGTTCAACGACGGTTATAAAGTAAAATATAGGACTCTGCTTTAAAGTATCAATAGTTCTAACATCATGGTTTGAATCTTGTTTATTATACATAGGGGATATTTGTGAGATTAGTTTCACTCACAAAAATACCTCTACGAGTCTACTAAAAGGGAAGTTTTCTTTGATATTTGAAAGGTTATTGAGTTGAGCAATATTTCTACTATTCTTTACTGCTTTATTTAAAAAAAAAAATATTATACTTGTAATATTTTTAGTTGAACATATGTACCTTCATTATTGTTTCGAGATTTTTTGTTCATAAATTTAAAAACAATTTTCATTTTGCATCAATATTTGATTTGATATTCAATAACGCATCTTTTATCATGAAGTAATAAATTTTTGAAAGTGGAATAAGTACATTTGAAAAGTGGCTTAAGTCCGAGGCTTTACGTGTTTGAATAAACTTCAAAATAATGACAAAAGCTTAATCTATTTGGGTGATGTTTTTAATTCCTTTAATTTGATGAAGCAGATAAATGAATCGTAAATAAATAAGACTTTTTCAATTTTCAAAAATGACCACTCGAATGACAAAAGCTAATAAATCCTTGGGAAATGACAGAATAAGTCACCCACGTTGTTGCATAGCAAACATTAACACAAACTTCCAATATTCTCTTTTAATTTCTCATCCTAGCCCATGTCAATACATTTCAATACCATAACTCGCTAGTTGCCATCGGGGAAATGGGAATAGTCTATTTCGAAAGATTCGTTATCCTGTCATTGTTCTCGGCCGTCGAGGATTTCTCAGATGAAAAGGCTTTCCGTTCACTTTGAATTGTATCTAGCCTTTTTCCATTTTGGGCGACTGCCAAGCTCTTCCAACGTAGCATTTCTCATTTGTCGGGATTAGTTGCGAAAACAATTTGTTTGTTTGGCTACGCAGAGGGGGATAAAGTTCACTAAAATAAAGCGCTATTGCGTTTCTTCAAGGAAATTGAAAATTCCGAGAAATGTAATATCCTAGCTTTAAAGTGGATATTTTGTTCATTATGTTGCCGTTTTGATTAAATGTACGCTTTTATTTATTGGATAATAGCTACGCGTAAGAATCTAGAATTCAGATTTATTTTAACACCATTTATTTTTTACAATTAATGCAAAGCTGTTAGCACAATTTTGCAATAACATTTCACTAAATTGTCTTTAATTTTTAATTTTAGATTGCTTACCATTTACTGCAAAGTAAACTCTTCCAGAAAATGAAATAGTTTTGATTTTTAATATTATTATTTTTTAAATATTAAAGGATTTAACTGTTGGAGATTGAAGGATCGAGGAAAGTTATTTTTATTTCGATAAAATGTTTAAAAATTTCGACAATCAACAAAATGATCAAGTGTTTACTTACAGATTCCACGTAATTAATTTATGGTATCGCTTTTCTCTGCACCGTGCCTCCAAAAATTATCGCCATTGTGAGAAATTAATCAGAAAAAAAATCGTTCTTAAACAGATTCATAAAATCAAAAATCTTCTGTTTCAATCGAATTATCATCTGTTTCGTTTATTTGTGCTATTCACTTTGTTTCTACGTTACTTTTATGTAAGAAATTATTTCGTATCTTTTTATATATAGCTTCGGTGTTTTCTCCCCCCCCCCTAAATATTATAGTATGAAGTGTTAATAAATAAAAAAATAAAAAAAACTGCTGTAAATGGTGATATTTTGAAAGTTTTACAATTTTCCTAAGTTTAAATTCCAAGTATAATATTCTGAGAAAATATTTCTACTTTTGCAAATATCGTGTGCACATTCTTATTGATATTAAATGGTAATTTTTTTATTTTTTTTTGTAAATAAATAATTGATCAATTTATATTTATTCGTAAAATTAATTAATAGAATATTATGTAAATAAATATTAATTTCTGGCAATTTTTTAAATAAAATATTATAAATTTAAGAATTGTTTAAGTTTACTTAATGCGTAACATATTAAAAGTGATACATTACTAAGTTGTGTTATTTAAAATACGTCAATTGAAATTATTACAATGTGAGGGATTTTGTTTCCATTATTCGTCCGAAATGAATATTTTGTGTTGAGCAGTATAGGCTAAATACCAAATATTTGTACGTTGCATCTCTAATTTAGTAGCAACAATTGTTGAGCAAAATCTTGTATCAATTTACAATTTAAAAACTTCTTGAAAGATTTGTAGCAATTTTTGCAATAACAGGACCCTATTTGCTCAAATTCACAAAAGCAGGACCTTGGTTGAAAGAATGTGATTCAGCGCTTATTTTATATTCACAAATTATGAATAGTTTTTCCACAATTTTACAAACACAGGACCTTTCACAAGATGTCTGGTCAGACCCCTGATTGCAATCGTTATAAGTTTATTAGTAAAAATGTTAACAAGTTTCAATTCTTTATTTTACACTAATACTGTTCTATAGTAATTAAAAGAACATTAATTTTTTCTGTGAAAATGGTAATTCAAATATCGTTCTTTTGGAATTATTTTCCAATTTTCAATTTTGTTGTTTATCATTATTATTTTTTTAACATTTAACGAATAAAGAGGAAAATATGTGCTACAATTTTGTAGATTTGAGTAATTTTTTCAGAATCCAACACATTAATAACTCTAGCGAAATAAAGAGAAAGTATTCTAAAAATTTAGACATCCAAAACAAATTTTTGTTTGCTTGGACTTTAACATCTAATTAAAAACACGAAGTCTGTATGTTCAATTATGTACAATTTTTATGAATTCCATCTAGTTTTATTACTTGCACTTTTACAAAATCTTGGTTTTATTTTGTTTTTTCTTCTCTCCCATTTTTTCAACCTTCTCCGCCTTGAAACATATCGTGTAGTAAAACCAGTTTTACAGGGGTCAATCGAAATCGTGTGAATTAAATTTGGAATATACAAATAGTACTGTTAAGTTTTAACATCCGAAATCAAATTTTAGACGACTGTGCTTCTATTTTTGGTTATTACCGCGTTAAAAGGATTTTTTATTACGAGAATTTTTACAAATTATAACGCAGATTTCATTAGGCCTTCCAACTTCCCATCTCCTTTTAATATTTGAATTTTCTCTGTTTGGATGCATGTCTTGTAGTAAAACCAGTTTTACAGGGCTTATTTAAATCGTGTGTGTTAAATTAGGATGATAAAAATAGTTCTAAAAATTTAGGCACCAGAAATAAATTTTTAGGCAAGTGTGCTTCCCACTTGCTATGTCTTTTTATTATTTGAATCTTCTCCGCGTAGATAGTTATCTTGTAGTAAAACCAATTTTACAGGGGCTGTTTAAAATTCATATGCACTAAATTTAGATTATACAATTGTACTAAAAGTTTAAGTTCCATAATGACTGTGCTATATCTTTTTTTTTTTTTTTTTTTTGTATCTGAGTGTTTTTACAAATTGTAGTGTTTTTTTTTTTTTTTTTTTTTTTTTTTTTTTACCATTTGAATCTTCTCTGCGTATTTACGTATCATGCAGTTCAACCAGTTTTATAGGGGCTAGTTGTAATCGTATGTATTAGTAATTATTTATTTTTTTAAAATATACTTAAATAATCTAAATTTTTTATTCCAAAAAAAAACAGTTAATTTTTTTAAATATTAAATTGCAATCATCATAGTTTTATAAATATCTTTTATTCATATTAGTTAATGCTGTTGATAATTAATATGTCTGTTCTAATGATATATCTGAAACTCGCAGCTTTTTCTTTTTTTTTTAATGTTAATTAAAAAGGTACTCCATATCTCTTTTAAGAAATGTAGAGTAACATTAAGAATTAATTACTTAAAAAAAACTTGCTCCTTTCTTAAATTCAATTATTTTTTTGAAAGTTTATATATATAAAAAGCCGTTTGAAATCAAACTTGAAATTATTGAAACTACTAAAGGAAATTCTAATAATAAAATCAAAGGTGTTAAGTTTTTACAATATTTATTGCTTTTTATTTGATATTTTCTGATCTAGCGTTATATATATGCGTTTTTCATTCCATACTGGTCTTTAAAACAGAGGACAGTTATGCTAAGCAAATTATTTTAATTTTTCTTTAATTATCCCAGCTAGATGTTTTTAAGTAAAATTTGTTTAACTACTCAAATCTATTCATCTTAATTAAAACTTTAATTTTTATTCTTAACTTTCTGTGCCAAAATGTAACTTTTCTAAAATGCATTTTTTTTTTTAATTTTCTTACCGCCATTAAATGCTGCTCAATTTAAGCAACTGCTCCATCTAGAAGAATTCTTTTTTTTACTCCATGAACATTCACACCACCACCCCGGCGTCATTTAAAATTTTTATCTTATCATTTTTTTTTGTTGCATTTTATTTCACAAAATTTTCTCTCATTTCCCTTTTGAATTATCGCCATTTTGTGGCATTTTGACTGTCATTTTCTCTCTCTACCTTTTTCTATACACTAATCTCCTTTACTCTTTTCCATCTCTTCATCTTTTGGCGAAAAAAAAAGAGTTTAAAAAAAATGGCAACGAAGCATGAAAAGAACCGTAAAAAATACATTTATTCCCTATCTGTCGACATCCCCGCCAGGCTAAGCGCTGATAAGAATTCGCGATTCTGTAAGTATAAATCAACTCAACTCGGCTTTGAGCATGTTCACGCGTGCGTCTGTTCTGCTTAAAGATCAAATATGATTTACTTTGACGTGCTGTTGCTTTAAGGCGACGGATTATTAGTATATTTACACTTTTTATTTCTCTTTCCTTTTATCTTGTTAAAGCGTGAGTAAGGTTTGAAGTATGTGTTAAAACTGTTCTTTATTGTTGGCGATAAATATATGATTAGTCCTCATAAGCTGCGGTATTTTGTAATTTTAGCTGCTTATCAAAGTAATAACTATAAATGAGGATTAATAATTTAACAGCTTAAGTAATCTATTGTATTAAAGTAAATATTCTAAATATTTCAGTGATAACAATTTTTAAATTGGGTAAGAGTTTGTTTTGTTTATAATCTTGTGCTCAATATTACTCTTTTTTATAGTTATTTGTTATATTATGATATTCTGCATGCGAGGCATTTTTTTCACGCAAATTTTTATTAATGTATAATTTTAATTTTTCTTATCTTTTTCTTTCTTTCTTTTTTTTCTGTAGAAATACTAATTCTTACATTATTGAGCCGTGATTGTTCAGGGGATAGAGCATTTGCCTTCGAATGAGGTGAACCGGGTTCGAATCCCAGCGATGGTTGGTCGTTACGAATTCCGTATCCGTCTTGCACCGGCCACAGTGCTGACTTAAAAATATCCTTAGTGGTAGGCGGATCATGGGTTAGAGTCCCCTTGCCGTCAGGCTGACTTTGGGAGCTTTTCGTGGTTTTCCTCTCAATGTAACGCAAATGCGGGTTAATTCCATCAAAAAGTCCTCCTCGATGGCAAATTTCTCCCAATACTTGATCCAGGCATTCCCTTGTGTTCTGGATTGGGTTCAAAATTACAAGACTGCAGAGTTAAACATTAGTAGTTGTAGGCCAAAAAAATAGGGTCGGCTGTTCAACGACGGTTATAAAATTAAAAAAAAAATTCTTTCGATATGACTATCTTGTTATTTATATTTGTATTTTCTGGTAATTTTAAGATTTCCGAATCATTCGTCTTTGTATTTAGAATTTTCTCTTAATCTTATGATATCTTAATCCTATGATTAAAAGGGAAATGGATGAAATGGAAAATGTTTTTGATATTTTTGACTTTCTTACACTTATATCAATAAAAGTAACTGTTTTACTTAGATATCTTTTTGAATGTCTGGAATTTTTCTATGAATAATTGGTGTAACCTTCAACTCTGTATTGTTTAAATATTACTAGGACATCAACGTTTTAATTGTGAATTTCCACTTTTTCATACCGTTTTAAGTTTGTATGATTTTAAAAATACGTATTAATTATTTTTTCTTCATAATGCCAAAATAAATTAAAATTTTAATCCTTCCCAAACTCTTTAATTCTATTCAAGTTCGTTTTTTTTTCATGCCTTTTTTATTAATAATCATATTTAACTTGAAATTAAAAAAAAAAAAAGATTTATTTTTAATTAACGTAAGAAATTTATTTGCAGGCAAAAAATATGAATAGTAAGGTGAAAAGTTATTTAATTTATCAATACAATCCTTGTAATACAATAGAATTTTTTGAAACAAAGGACATTCAATCGATATGTTACCGGTAAAGTATATAATGCAATTATTTCATAGAATACCTAGTTATTCCATGAAATAACTGATCGTGTCCGTTAAAGTGCGTAATATATTATTAATTTGACACTTTAACTAGTTATTCTATGAAATAACTAGGTATTCTATAAATTTACTAATGGGACACAGTTAAAGTGTAAAATAAACAATTTATCTAAAATGAAGTAACTAGGTATTCTATAAATAAACTAATGATAGACAATTAAAATGAAAAAGAAGCAATTTATCTAATTTATGCAGCGTATAAATGGTATTTATGGAAACGTACCAGAAAATTTTTTGTTACAACAAGGATTACTAAAATGACACTTGGAATTACAAAGAACATTATTTCTAAAACAAAAACATTTTTTGTTGAATAGTTCATAAATGCAGTAGGGGTGGAAGGTAAATGTATTTGTCGTGTGAGATATATGATTATGATATAGATTATTTTACACTTTAACGGGCTGCAGATCGTTATTCTATGAAATAACTAGTTAAACCGTGAAATACAAGAGAGTTTTACACTTTAACGGACACCATCAGTTATTTCATGGAATAACTAGGTATTCTATAAAATAACGGATTTCATACTTTAACGGTAACAGATACATTGAAATTCAATAAAATGCAATCAACAATAAATCCGAATAAAATACAACAATATAATGAATCGAAATAGTCCTTAATATACGAGTGTATATTCGTAAAGCAAATACTAAAGAATTCATCGAAGGGAAAAATATTCTCTCAATGATGAGGATCAGATTAAGCATCATCAGGACTAGGAACAATATCTTAGTGGCGGTGCATTATGATCCCTAGTGAAGATCTACTTCCTGAATCTCCAATTTGAAGATAGGCCTAAGGAGACAGATGCGCGCAGATAAACCATATCTTCTGATTACGACAGAGAACTTTCATCTCCATCCTCCAGTTGTAGTATCCTCTTCATCTTCTTTATCTTTTCTTGTCTAGATGAAGTCTCGATATCTTATTTTCTTTCTTTATTATTTTTGGTATATATATTACTCTTGAATATTGGTTGGCTTGTGTATATGAAAGTTGGGATGGTTGTTTTACTTTGTAGATTAATGAAATTGATCAGGAACGTTTCTTGTGATTTGTCCTTTGTGATATGGTGTTTTTTGGAGAATATCTTATTCTTGGAGAAAGTTTGAGTTCTATCTAAGGATTGCTCATACCAGGGCTCGAAAAAACTCAGAAATTTTACTCGTCCCCGAGGACGGCTTGTCCAGCAATGTACCCGTCCTCCTTTGAAACTAACCCGTAGCTTCTAAATAAATAAAAATATAATTTTCTCTCATTTATTACAAACATTTATATAAATTGCACAATGAATTAGTAGTTACTAGGATTACAAATATTAGGATTACATTATACAGTAATAAAAGAAATACTAGGTTACTAATAGTAACCTAGTATTTCTTTTATGAAATAATTTAAATGACAAAGGTCAAGTTATCTGGAATGTCAATTTATCCGAGCGTACTGCGTTTTTTAAATGAATCAAATATGACGTTTGCCAGTTTCACAATCAAGCCAATGATTTACAGAGGCTTCTGCACAGAAATCTGAAAGGGGTTTTCCATTTAGGTAGATGTTCATAATTGCGTTTAACGCTTCTTGTTTAAGACCAGTAAGTAATTTTTTTTTTTTTTTTTGTAAGTTTATTGCTGAAAAGCCCCTTTCAACCATTGCTGTACTCCCAGACAGAGAAAACATCAATTCTAATAACAAATATTGAAAATGTATCACGAACATTAACGGGAAAATGGCCGTCCGCGCGGACGTCGAATTCGAGAAATTCGTTGCGTTTCGATTTTCGAGCCCTGGCTCATACCATTCTTTGTGGAAATTTTTAAGTGAAAAGGATTCTGACAATTTGTTGTGGAGTTACGTTGTGATAAGTTATTTTTTTGAAATTTGCTTTATTACGATTTAAGAGACTTTTTAGGAGATATATATATAAGTTCCTAACCTAAGTTCCACCATATAAGTTCCTAAACTAAAATGAGCAGTTATATAAAAGCCTGAAATGTTTAGTTGACTTACTCTATTTTTGTTCATTTTGAATTGCAGCGCTTTAAAAACTATAGAACGATCTTTATCACTGGATTCTGGTCTTGCACAACAGAAATAATATGGAATAGCATTGGTTTTAAAATGCTATAGAAATACGTGAAAATGAGACTGACTTCATTCTTTTTAATCAGCGGATGAGATCATTACTCAAATAAGGCTTAAGTACTCATTTATAGGTTCACATAAGCACCTATAAATAGGTACCTAGTAAAGACAGGCTCAGCCTGAAAGTTAGAGCTCGCACTTATGATAAATTTTTTATTAACTTTTATCAACTTTTAGACAAATGTTTGGTTCAGTTATTGAATGTAAAATTAAGTATGAATAATGTAATATTTATAAGGTTAAAAAAATCACATCGATCTGCTACTTCTGTTCGAAGAATTCGGTTTTACAATTGAATTAATGTCTTAATTTAGCTCAATATTTTAATTTTTGCTTTAACTATCTTCAGTTGATACTATACCAGCCGTTAGCCGTCGTTACCCAAAGTTCTAACCTGAACTAAATGCAAATAAAATTAGTGTGGCGAACTTACGGCTTTCAAATGACACAGTGAGAGATTTAGTTCAGTCTGATTATAAAAAGTAATATTCAATGTATTGTGAACTCCATTCGGGAGTTGGCGAGTGGCAACGAGCAAGCGGGAGGAACCCTCTTGTCCGTGAAATACGTGAAAAGAGCTATGGCTCAGGCTTACTCGGGCTTTAAGTAATTCGGATTCCCTATGTAATTCAGATGGGCTCTGACTTACAAAAGCGAGCCCGACTTCCTCTCTAGTACCTAGTCCAGACTAAACGATGCATTGAAATTATTACATTCATGAGTTCAACGCAAATTGAATTGTTGTGTGATAAATAACCAACGTTAGAGTGACAATTCATGAATGAGTTCCCAGCCAATTGTAAACATTCTTTCGGGGTTAAAACAAGTAAATGAATATTGAAAAATTAATTATATCACCGTCGAAAAAGGTTGTAATTGGGACAGAAATATATATTCAGGGGTCTGTCCAGATATTTTGTGAAAGGTCCGGTTTTTGTGAAATTGTAAAAAAATTACTCACATTCTTTCAACCAGGGTTCTGCTTTTATGAACTTGTGCAAATAGGGTCCGGTTAGTGCAAAAATTTTTTTCAAGGAGTTTTTAAATTGTAAATAGATATACAAGATTATGCTCAGCATTGTAAAATCATAATTAAAAAAAATTAAATTTTCAAAAATAAACAGCAATTGCTGCTTCTAAATTAGAGATGCAACAAACAAAAATTTGGTATTTAGCCTATACTGCTGAACGCAGAATATTCATTTCGGACGAATAATGCAAAAATCGTCTGCCGAAGACAAAACTTAATTCGTTTACATCCATCTTTCTTGTTTTCTGCCCTAGGAAGGGTTTATTCAATTAACAAAGCAATAATGAAGATAAACAAATTCGTAAAGGGTCCGATTACAAGAAAAATCATTTTGTGAAGGGGTCCGTTTTTAAGTTAAAATATTTTGTGAAGGGTCCGTTAACGGACCCAAATTTCTTCTAAACAGACCCCTGGCATTGTTGAACACCAACGTCAACTCTTACATATTTTTCAAAAATTATTTACCAAGCTAAGTACTCAAAATGCATAGCTAACAGTTTTTGCTTTCCTTTTATTTGGTTTTGAATTGTAGTGATGATTCATGACTAGTAATATTTAGGGTTGGGAAGGAAAAAAAGAATTCCGAAAAATTGTGTTACATACATTTTGTTAAAGCTTTCGAACCCTAACTGTGTGGTATTCAAGTGAAATATTGTTTCGAGTTCTTTTCCCAAAACTTTCATTTTTATCGCCAATGTATATCTTCTCACTGCAATAACGTTCTTAACCTATACTTACAACGATCCCTATAATGACCTTCCTAATGCATTCTTTATCATAAGCGCAATAAAGGATAACATATTGGTGGTTGGAGACATTTTTATCCTCTGACTGTTACCTTGGCTTCTTAAAGTGACCATTTGGCACAGAAGCTTGAAACTCGAACCATAAAGCGAAAAAGCTTTCGTCACTCTATCGCGGGCCAAGCATGTGAGAATCGATTTCCTCAGTAATGGCGCGTGTCTCTGAAAGCAGCAGCACACTTTTGTCTCAACTCTCTGATGGATTGATGAGAGAAGCGATAAGTTGAGGTGAGATGCTCCTGCTGCTGTGCTTCTGAAATTTATCTTGTCTCATCTTGGAAGAGAGGAGAACTTTATCGTTGAAAAATTCAGTTTGATGGTTTATGATTTTGACTTTTTTTCTTCAGATGTAATAAAAAGCTTTTCTTTTTGCAAGATTTTTTTTTTCAAGTCTTATACAACTTTAAAATGGTTTTTTGTATCTTATATGTTTTTGCTTTATGGAATTGTTTAATTTTATTTATATATATTTTGTCTTTGCTTTCTATATCTGGGAAAAACTTTTGTCGTATTTGTAGCTGGAATATCCGAACATTGTAATTTTTAGTAATTGACATTTAATAATTAGAGTGTAGCTGTAAGTTCAACTTTTTAGATTACAGTGTATAACAAATCATGTCTTTATTATTATTAAATGAAACATATTCAATGTGAATTATCAGAAAGCAATATTTTTTGTTAATGTTGGGAAAAAAGATGTGTTAATTATTTTATACAAATGTTTTCACCTAAAAAGATTTTTTGACATAGAAATCTTTTTGTACAAAGTTTTTGTCAAATCTGCGATAGAAAAACTATTTAAAGTAAAGTTTTTGATAATATATATATTTTTTGATGTAAAATTGAGAAAAACAGCAAAGAGTGGTTCCGAAATTTTGGTAGTTAATTCCATTTCGTCAATATGAGAAAAATTATTAGGTTATGACCTTCATGTGTTGCCAATAAGATATAGAAAATTATTTTAAACTGTCGAGATTTATTTGTTTTTAAGTTTTAATTTATCCGCAGAATATGAATTAATTGAAATTAGATCTTCTTTGAAATTTCGAATTATTTTCAGTTTTTAAAATTTTGGTGTTTTTTTCATACAAACCCGAGAAGATAACTAAGTTTTTATTTTTATTTTTTATATAATCCCGAAAGCTTAAATGTGTGTGTGTTTTTTTTATGCAATCCCGAAAAGTTAAAGTTTTTTTCTTATACAATCTGGAAAAGTTAAAAGGGTTTCTTTGATACCATCCCAAAGGGTTTATAATCTCGAAAGACATTTTTCTCATCTTGGGAACCGAACCAAAACCATATAGTATTTTCCTTTCATATTGGGGGTAGATGAGCAACAGCGAGCAGCAGACAGAGCTTCCTGGGTAATTAAAATTTACATAAAGTGCATGAAATATTAGAATTTTGCTGTTTAAAAAGTTTTTTTTTGTTTGTAGATTAATTTTTATTAATTAGTTTGAAAAGATCGCGCTTCTCTATCTTCATCATGTGAGTTAATAAAAATTTTGCATAAAACTGGAAGGATCCTAGTTGTGTCAGAAACAATAAAAAATTTTGGGGTGAAAAAATACAACAAACTTTTAACGCCTAATTTCCAGAAGTCCGACAAGAAAAAAGGGAGCAAATTTAATGATTATTCCAATTACTGACAGGACTCAAAATTAACGGTGTATGGTTGGTTCGGGACCCCTAAAATTTGACTCGTATAACCCCAAAGGAAACTATCCCTGGTTCCCGGGACCAGCAATCGATGTAAAGAAATGTCCTGTTTTAGTTTTTTGAATTTTGGTTCCGTGTTTTGGGCAATGTTTTTTTTCTCAAAATATTATCCCTAGTAAGAATTTTACCTTGGCCCCAATTGGGCTCAATATGGATCCTATAAGAATATGCACGAGGAATCCAATATTGGGCTCTCTAGATTTATTAATATTGGTCCTAGAATGGCCTATATAGGGCCTACATTGGCCAATAGAGAACCTATGTTGGCTAAATAATGGTTATGAAATATCAGATGAATCTGACAACTCTATATAGAACCGATATTGGTTGTAAAGTGGCTGTAAAATATCGTGTAAAATTCTATATAGGGTCAATATCGGAAAAATAACGGCGCCCTTTGAACAATTATTGAGCCAAGATTTATGAATATTGGCCCAATGAGGGCCCAAATTATTTTGCTGCTAGGGATATTTCATCCTAATTGTGAGCATTAAATATTCTGTGTATTGTAATTTTTAACTTTATTGGCATTTTTAAAAAAAAAAAAAAAATTCTAATGTAGGCAAATTAATGAACTAGTAAAAATATCGATAGTAGTATCTTTTAGTTACAAGTGACTAAATTTTCTTAATTTTTATCCCTATTTGAAAAGATGAACAAAAAAAAAAAGTTATCCAGATCAGTGAGTAATATGCGAATCATCATTGAGTAATCTCGGTCATAAGCCCCAACAAAATTCTACTTTTTTTTCTTCCTTCCACGCCATTCTCGAAATGCATGCTGTTCTGTTTTTAAACGTATGCTGTCTACCTTTTTTGGTTAAGTTTAGAATACCTCTTCAATATGTAAACTAAGTAAAAGGCTGTGGGAAGGTGTGTTATCGACCTATTGTTGGCGGGAAAATATAGCTTGATTCATATCAAAACCTACAACGTTCGTTCCGTGAAGAAATAAAATATTCAAGATAGCTATGTTGAGTTTAGTCGAGTTTCCTGTTTCATATGCGAACTTCCGAAGAGGAAGAACTTTATTTTTTTTCCCTCTTCCATTCAAATTCTACACATTTATGATCGCATGCAAATTTGGATTTCGAAATCCAAAATTTTTCTCTCTTTTTATTTGTTATCCTTTGTCTACACGTTTAAGTGAGGATGTTATGGAAATTTTCTAAAAAACCGACCTATTGAAAATAGGTTGTTGTTGGATACCGGTTGTGGAATGCGCGCTTTAGTAATAGTTTTTCCTGTTTTTTCTTTCATTTTTTTTTAATGCATAACAAAAAGATTCATTGATTAATAGAATTAAAACACGTTATTCCAGCTGTTGTTTCATTGTTTTTACTAATCTGCGTTTGTTGTCTTTGAAAAATTTTCAGACTTTTCACGTTTTATTGAAAGCGTTTTTCTTTTTATAAAATGCTTAAAAATGTTGAACGTGTTTTAAATTTTAATATTACGACCTATTTTAGTCTAATTAAAAACGCGTTGAATTTTATTACAAAAAAGTGTTATGACTTATCTAAATTTTTTATTTCATGGAAAAAGTTTAGGTTTTAACAATTCTGAAACAATTATTTTTATTCATGCTTTATTAAAAGTATTTTTTTTATTTTTTCAAAAGTATATTAGACGTTCGTTAACATTGCTACTTGTTTCTTTAGTTAGCTTTCTTTTAATGAGAGCATTTGTCTAAATATTTATTAAAAATATTTTATCAATGTACTTAATTATTAAGTTTTTCTGGGGAATTTTTATCTGTGTTTTTTTTTTAAATCTTCGTACCGTATTAAATAAATGGGGGATATTTCCGTATCGTGATCTGTCGCGCCAACTACAATCGCCAAGGTGCCAAATAGATTTCAAACTTGCAATTTTTTTAAAATACAAAACATGTAGATGTTTGCCCGGGGTGGCTACGAATTATACTTTTCGAATTGGTCCCTTTCAGTGATGTTTTTTTTAGTTTCTCGCGGGCCACTGCCCGGAAGTTTCCAAGACTTGGCGATTATTCTGCCACAGATCACGATACGGAAATCTCCCCAAAAGCACAGTATTTTTTTTCTAAACGAAATTATGCGATTTGCTGATTCTTGTGCAATTTTGCAAGTACGAAAAAAAAAGTTTAATTTTTAAAGTCTATAACAGTGAAAATAAACTCAACTTACTCTCTCGAAAAATTTACATTTGTAAATTGTAAACGCTATGGTCATTTTGAAATTTTTTTTAGTAAAAAAAAAGCACTGAATTGGAATTATATTGATTAAAAAGGTATCATTAAATGGTAGCGGAGACTTTTTGAAAATGCAAATTTTAAACCGATAAACTATACACACGCTAAAGAAAACAATATTCTCTAAGAATCAATGCCCCAAATATCCGTAATGCCCCCGGCGTTAAATCTTTTTCAAACGATTTAAATCAGCAAGTCACAAGTAAAGTACATAAAAGATTGATTATCGATATTTAGATGAAGATTTCGTGAATCGGCATCAAGTCCCAAGAATACAATTCTTCAAATCAAGAATTTTTCCCCTCGCTTCCAAAAATAAATAAAATGGCTGGTATTTCAGTAGAGCGTATGATTTATTTCTCCCTCTTAAGATATTTCAATGCGAACAAAACGATTTTTAAAGAAATAAATTCGAACATTTTGTATTGAAGTTAATGTTTTGTGTTACTATTTGTGGAACTCAATAGAGATTCGTGATGAGTTACATTAAGTCGATCGATGTGAAATGCTTGTTGTATTTGGTAATGATTAATGCATTTTCTGGTTTTTGGTACAAATGGTTTTAAACTATTTCGTAACATTTTATCTTTTTTAGAGTAGAATTGAAATGAAGTATTTGGAGTTTATTTTTATTTTGTTGCTGAGAATACATTAATTTTTAAATATGTAGCATTTGGCTTCTTTTTGACTGTTTCATTTTTCTTCCATCGAAATGAATTGTGTTTGCTTGGAGATATTTTTTTTTTCCAGATAAAAGCAATACTGAGTTGCAAACCCTACTTCAAGTTATGAATGACTCTTTTTAAAATCTTATTATTAGATTTATTATATTTTAAAATTTTTATTTCATATTGATACTGATAACAACGTGAAGCCGCGAAGTTGGGAGTTCTTATATGTCAGAGGTTTCCCACTTACATGAGGCCGGGGGCCGCAATTAAAAACACCAGTCAAATGACGGGCCGCAACTTTATCGAAATTTTATATAGGACTCTTTTATGTTTGAAGGAGCATTAAATATAGAAAATTTCTGATACGCAGATGCTAAATTATGTTCAAAAACTGCAAAAAAAAAAAAAAAAAAAACGAAATAAAAAAGGGCGACATACACGATTATTTTTGTATTTGAACAAATATTTTCTTGGATGCAAAACCTGAGAATTTCAAAATCTGGAACATAAAACCTGAGATCAAAAAATCTTTTGCACCGTTGGTATGTTGAATTTCATAGAAACGAAGAAATTAGTTTTTTTTTGTTGGAACGAAAGAAAAATATTTTAAACCCATATAGATTTTTTACGAAAATTGTTCGCAAAAAAGGACATATATTTTAATATAATATTGAACTAATATATTTTAGTTCACGGGCCACAAAAAAAGTCTTCGCAGGCCGCCAGTTGGTAACCACTGTTATAAAAGTCAAATTTGCTTAAAATTTAATATTTCAACGAGGTAAACCATAATGCCTTTTTATAATTTAACAATTTAATAAAGCTGTACCAAATTTTCTTCATTCTGGTTCAAAGTACCGATATTATCGTTCAACGAAGAACAGAGATTCAGTGCCGAAACAATTTCGATGCTCCATCTCCTGTCTCTAAGAATAAGCTAAGACTCTGGTAATTTTTCCATATATTTATGCTTGCTTTTGAGTTTCAGATTTTAATTTGAAGTTTTTTATTACAAAAAGGAACATTAATTATAAAAAAAACATTGTATTTTAATTATAAAAATGAAAAGGAATTTTAGATTATATTATGCCATAATTATAAGATGTTAGAATGGAAATAAATAATGCATAATCCCCTAGCAGCGAAATAACTTGGGCTCTCATTGAACCAATATTCACGAATCTTGGCTCAATAAGGGTTCCAAGAGCCCGATTTTTCCCGATATGGGTCCTACATAGAATTGTCCGATTCATTCGATATTTTTCTGCCACTTTAAAACCGATATCAGCCCTATATGGAATTGAAAGATTCACCCTATATTTTATAATCATTATTCAGTCAATATTCGTCCTTTATTAACGCTATATAGGCCGATATTGACGCTGCATAGGACCCATATTAAAAAATCTAGACATCCCAATATTGGTCCCTCGGAGCATGTTCATGTAGGACCCATATTGAGCCAATTGTGAGCCCAACTGGGGCCAAGGTATAATTGTTGCTTGGGAAGATTTGAAATTAAATCAAATAAAATATATCAGCCACTATCTACACGAGTACGCATCTGTCCTTGCGGACCTACATTCGAATTGATTTTTTCTCTGGATGATAGCATTTACCAGCAGGACAATGCGATTTGTCATACACGTGTGCTGTGTAAAGTTCGGGAGAACTCCTACCGACATCAGTCTCGCGTCGTGGCGGGTACCATGGTTACGAGGGAAAGTCACTTCGAATAGGGGTGTGGGGTAAATAGTTTTGTCGTGATCTTTGCATAGGTCAGCGTGAGTAAACCAATCGACACCTTCATTTCTCCATTTCACCCCCATTAGAAATGTGCTCTCGCTTGTTACCATGGCAGCAGACAGCCCCAGACTTTTCGTCTGGAGGAGTTCTCCTCAAAGCCGCATTATACGTGCGTGTTTCAAAGAGCACAAGGATGAGTTTACCCTACTTCCGTGGCTACCAAACTCCCCGCACTTAAACCCAATTGAGAATCTGTTGAATCTCCTCGATCGCGCTGTTTGCGCCATAGATTGTCAACTGCGTAACCTAGCGCAGCTGGCCATGGCACTGGAGCCGGCATGGCTCAACATCCCAGTGAAGTACCTTCTAGTACCTAATTGACTCTCTTCCTGCATGTCTTGCTGCGATCCACTCTCTACGAAAAATGGTTATTCTTACTTTTAACTGGTGGTTACATTAATGCGATTGAACTATGAATATTTGAACTTAAATCAAGCACGAAACGCAAGAATATCTGTCCTTAAGACTACATGAAATGTAGTGTATATACTGACCAAAGCCCACATCTAAGATTCATTGTGTCAATTTTAATTTATTTATATATCAATGAAAAATTCTTTTATCTAATAAATATTTATGTAAATTGAACTTTGGTAAATTTTTCGGTATTTGGCTCCCAAATTCTTTACTCAATATCATGCACATTATACTTTCCTAGCAAAAGTATATTTAAAAGTAATTAGAAGGAATTTTTATTCACTAACCTCAAGGCTAAACACTTTACTAGTTTTTTTTTTTTACTTTTTCAATAATTGTTCTTTTCTGAAAAAAGTAACATTGTTTTTGATTTGCATTTATTTTCGTTTAACTTCTTTTTCATAATTTGTGTTTTGCTTATTTTTTATTATTATTTTTCAGAACTAATTTACTCATTATGAACCATGTAATATTAAATAAAATTGTTTATTTTTTTTATAAAATGCTGTAATGTCTAATATATATGCTGTAGGTCAAACACATGCTATGTCAAAATAGTAATGGAATTTAAAATAAGCTACTAAGTTCGAAGTACCAGACCTTTAATTTCAAAATTTAGTATTCTTTTAAATTTAATTTTCTTAATTAAATTTTTTTTTAATTTTTAAATTTGTTTAAATTAATTTTTTTAAATTTAAATTTGCGAGTTAATTTACGGGTGGCAAAACAAAACTGAGGAGTGAAGTTCATTTTTGTGCCTATTTAGAACTCTGACCTAAGCTGTGTGATTGTTCAAAACGTTTTTAATTAAGTTGTTGCCAAAATGTAAAATAGAAAAAGGACGTCGATAATTACATGCTGCTTGGAGTGAACTCCTCTGCTTGGTTATAAGTCTGTTGTGGGTTTGGATAATTATTGGTTTGTTGCAAGCCTTGAACCCGCTGTCATCAGTTTAAACACCTTTTTTCTGTTCGATTCTAGCTACATGTTAATGACATTTGTAATTTTAAACATTTGTTTTGTCTTTTCTAAATGGTTATTATTCCTATTACCAAGCGTTTTTGATAGGTATAACACTGCGTATCATTTTTCTTCCAAAGGCTGCTGAAACTTTTTCTTTCTTCTTTTTGGAGACAGCTATAAATTCAGTTTCACGTTTTAATATCAGTTGATAAAAGCTTAATTATTTATTAGTGTATTAGGAATAAAATTAATTTTAGTGGTCTGAATTACGCGGTACAACTAACTAAATTACTGTAGTCTTTAATTTTTTTCCTTGTTCATGGTGTACTGCTTAACTTTTTGAAGGAAGTAGTACTGGACGATACATCGATGCTTCGGAAAATATCGATGTTATGTAATCATCGTTGATTCGATGTTTGGATTGGCAATTTTTAGAAGTATTCAAGATTAAGATTTACCGAGATATGTGCGATGTTTCACGATGCATCGTTGCCTACACGCGCGATGATAAGTATTATTTCCGATAATTCAACGATGGTTTCAAGTGCGTACGATAAGATCTTTTCCCGACTATGAAATGGATGACCACTAGCTCGAGCGAAGAGCTTTTTTTCTTTTTTTAATTATTGATAGTAATGAACTAAAATTAAGATGATTGGAAAGGTGCGTGCATTTTAGCTCCAGTGGTTCCTGAGTTTTCAATATATCTCAATTCATCAGCAATTTATGTTGATTTTTTTTATTCATAATTACTTTTTTAATGACATGGGCTGTGATGGACTAATTTTGCCCCATTAATTTATTTTCAATGTATCGTTTATTACAAGAATACAATTGCCTCAATTTATCAATCAAAAAGTGCAAGCATTCGAAATTGCACAATACCAAATGCAAAATATTAGTGTAACGAAGCATCGCGATGTTAGAGTGACGATACATCGCGATGACGAAATCTTAACATCGCCCAGTCCTAGTGGGCAGTGCGATGCAAAAAATTAACTAGTATGTAACATTTCATGGGAAATACTTTCAAGATTAGTACAGTAATGAAACAAAGTTCCAACGCAATTTGTCTTTCGAATCTGATTGGTGCTAACTATATGGGAGTTCATCAGCGGACGCAGCTCAGGGCCGCCTCGAAAGAAGGAGCCCTGCGCAGTTTTAGTGTCCCCGATGTACTTAATGTAGCTTTTTTCTTTTTCAGTCAAGGTTTTGTAAATACTTAAAATCGTCAATATTTGATTATTTTCTAGATTTTCTTGAAGTAAATATTAGCTGCTTAGAAGGCATAAAAAGATGAAGGTTGAAAGAAAAATAGCCACAAGAAATAAATTCTCTCATTTTTTTTTCTTCATAAATCCTTTTGTTACAAATTTTTTCTTTCAATATATAAGCCATTTCAATAAGCCATTCATATATTCTTTCACTTTGTAAGTCTACCATACATGACTATCCATTACCATATATTCGGAGGACCGGAAAGTAATATCGTTACGGTGCATTTGATATTCGTTATCAAGATTTTATTTTCAATCAATAATGTATTCACCCTCGCTAGCAACAACCTTTCAATGACGAAAAGAAAAAAAATGAATTGGTTTTTAAGACTAGCGAATATTTAATGCTCCGAAATAACATTACTTTCCGGTCCCCCTAATATATAGTCATCCATATGCCATATATGACTATACCATTGTAAGTCATCCACATACGATAACAGCTGTATTGTTTGTTTTACTTTGAGGATAATAAAATAAATATTTTATTATTAAAAATTGTTTTACTCAAACATCAGAAAACATTAAAATGCCGTCTTCATATAAAACTCCCTTTTAATCATAAAAATATTTTATTTCAAAATGTAAACAAACTATCAAGTGAAGAAACAGCGTTTAAATGGGGCGAAGTAACAATGTATAAACACCCAAGATTATATTCGTCATCATCTAATATCCCGCCAGAGTGTTTATCGGTCGTATCGCTTAACTCAAAGTTGACAAACCCCGCATTGTTTCCGGTTACACATAACTTTCAGAGATAAAAATCGAGCAGTTTTCATTTACAAACTATACCCCTATTTTCTGTTTTTTTCAACCCTCCCCTCAAAGACATATTATTGTTTTTAACTTCACTAGATTGCGAGGGTAATCTGAAGTTGACATTTTGAGTAACGCTGTTGACGACGCTGTTAGAAGGGGGGGGGGGAGGAGGGCGAAGTAGTAAAGGAGCCAAAAGAATGTAAGTAATTACGCGCCTGGTGGAGCAATGGATTTTTAGAAGATTAGAAGCCCTTTTCTTTACAAAGAAAGCTCTCTGTAAAATTAAATCATTTTCAAATGGTTATTTTTTTCTCTCTTTTGAAAGGTTGTTAAAACAAATTTTGTTAAAAGGTCTCGCTGTAATTGATTTATGTTTTCTTTTAGTTAGAATGAACTCTCCGATGTTTTTTCTAAGAAAATAATAACTACTTTTTAGTGCGATTTAACGAGTATAAGTTAGATTTTTATTTTTTAAGTAATAGTTATACGTTTGTAACTGCTATGTATTGAGCTTTTTTTTCCGTAATATTTTATTAATATTTCTCGTTTGAAGAGTTTATTTTATCGGAAAATGGTACGTCATTTTCAATGTTGCTGTAAGTAAAATTTAAAAAAAAAAAAAAAAAATTAACACAGTTATTTTATTTTTAGTCTGTTTTTAAGAGAAATAATGACTCAAAGCAGGAAAATGCATAATTTAGGTTTAAAATTCTTGTAATTTAAGATCTAAGTGGTAGTTAATTCTAGAAACTATCTAATTTGCTTTTCTTTTGTTCCTATTAATGTATAAGCCATTAAAAAAGAGACAAAAACGCTATCGTAAATGTTCAATCGTAAATTATCAAAGCAAGTTTGATTGTCCGAGGAAGCAAAAAAGAGTTGAATAGGAACTATGAAAAATACTTCCATGTTTCACCAGGCAATTTAACCAGTTTTGATGTTTTTCACACTGCCTTCTTCACTAGTGTTTCGATAGCATTTTTGTTATTTTCTTGGTCAAATATTAATTTGCAATCTCTGATAAATATTGTTCCTTTTTTTTTTTTTTTTTACTTCAGTTTTACATGACTGTACACTGATCTCAATTATCAAAAATAAGTTATCTGTTTGATTCGTATTCATTATTTTCTCAAACTCAAATATTAATTTGCTATCTTTTATATTTTTTTTTAACTTCAGTTAATAAATTTAAAATTCTGACTGTACACTGATCTCAATTATCAAAAATAAGTTATCTGTTTGATTCGTATTCATTATTTTCTCAAACTCAAATATTAATTTGCTATCTTTTATATTTTTTTTTTTTAACTTCAGTTAATAAATTTAAAATTCTGACTGTACACTGATCTCAATTATCAAAAATAAGTTATCTGTTTGATTCGTATTCATTATTTTCTCAAACTCAAATATTAATTTGCTATCTTTTATATTTTTTTTTTTAACTTCAGTTAATAAATTTAAAATTCTGACTGTACACTGATCTCAATTATCAAAAATAAGTTATCTGTTTGATTCGTATTCATTATTTTCTCAAACTCAAATATTAATTTGCTATCTTTTATATTTTTTTTTTAACTTCAGTTAATAAATTTAAAATTCTGACTGTACACTGATCTCAATTATCAAAAATAAGTTATCTGTTTGATTCGTATTCATTATTTTCTCAAACTCAAATATTAATTTGCTATCTTTTATATTTTTTTTTTTAACTTCAGTTAATAAATTTAAAATTCTGACTGTACACTGATCTCAATTATCAAAAATAAGTTATCTGTTTGATTCGTATTCATTATTTTCTCAAACTCAAATATTAATTTGCTATCTTTTATATTTTTTTTTAAACTTCAGTTAATAAATTTAAAATTCTGACTGTACACTGATCTCAATTATCAAAAATAAGTTATCTGTTTGATTCGTATTCATTATTTTCTCAAACTCAAATATTAATTTGCTATCTTTTATATTTTTTTTTAACTTCAGTTAATAAATTTAAAATTCTGACTGTACACTGATCTCAATTATCAAAAATAAGTTATCTGTTTGATTCGTATTCATTATTTTCTCAAACTCAAATATTAATTTGCTATCTTTTATATATTTTTTTTTTAACTTCAGTTAATAAATTTAAAGTTCTGACAGTACACTGATCTCAATTATCAAAAATAAGTTATCTGTTTGATTTGTATGCATTATTTTCTCTAAAATTCTTTCTTTTAACCGAAGTGTTATATCAGTACTAACCAGGGTTGGGTTTTTGCCGTCAAAAATAGTTTTTGACATGACAGTGGTAAAAACCGTGTTTTTACACGTAAAAACCTACTGTTTTCTTTAATTTATGGCATACAGCGGACAATATATTATTTTCACATAATTGCCTTTATAAATGAATGTTGTAAATGATTGCTATTGATTTTGCAACTATATACATGTATTCTTATAGAAGGATATACATTCACATAGAAATATTGTAATATACTTATTGAAAATAGTGATACTTACTTTTATCATTATAGCTTGATTTGCAAAGGATTAAAAATTTTGCACTTCTTAATTGTTAGAAGTAAACAAACAAGCAAAAAAGCTTGGAATTATTAATAAATTTAAGAACTAAAAAGAAGGATTTAAAATTTGGCATTTCTCAAATATTAGAAATAAGCTAAACAAAACTTTCAAAACTTATAACTACGAACAAACTCTAAGTCTAGAATGACTTGACATTCTTCAGTAATGTAATATGCCAAACAAAATGATGCTTGGAAATGTTGAAAATTTTGTTAAGTATCCTAATATTTTACTTCAAATAGTATGTTTTGATATAATCATGTTAGGAAAATGCAAGAATCTGTTCTTAAATATCTTTTAACAACTTTTTTTCTAATTTTATTGCCTAAAAATGAATTAATTTTAAATTATAAACAGTTAAACTCAAATAAAAATACAGTTTTACCAAAATTATGGGTTTTTGACAGTTTTTGACACGACGGTAAAAACCATGGTATAAACCGGTAAAAACCGTCATGTGTCAAAAACTTGCCAACCCTGGTACTAACTATTTTAATCATTTTATGTACGATTATTTTTCATTTCTTTGGGAGATATTAAATTTTTTGTATTCGGGGTTTTCTGGAATGAAACCAGAAACAGTCCCTGCACATTCTCAGAACGAAAAGAAAACATCTTTCGTAAGATATGGAGGAAAGGGAATGTTTTTCGAATGTTTCGAAAGCTTTTCATCCCTTCTCTTTCTATCTAGATAATGAATGCGTATTATATGCTATGCCGTTAGATGTGAGGAATGTATGATGTCTCTGTTTGTAGTGAAACTGATTTATTTGCTGCTAGCACTGGGAAATATTTAAGAAAAAAAAAATATCTGCTGAAATATTTTTTACTCTTATTTGTGACTACACTGATGTAAGAAATTAAGAGAGCAAACTTGGTCGATTATCTCTAGAACTACTGGACCGATTTTAATGAAATTTTATGTGTACATACGTTGATACAATACAAAACAAATAACCATTCAACACTAGTAATACACGCGATCATAACACTGGTTGGAGTCGGTAGGCGGTTGCAGAATAAACAAAGAAAAAAAAAGTGTTAATAGTGAGTTTTGCCCCTCTTTCAGATATACAGACTTTGAAATGTGATTTCACACTTGAAGTGTGATTTCACACTTGAAGTGTGATTTCGTACTTGAAGTGTGATTTCGTACTTGAAGTGTGATTTCATACCTGAAGTGTGATTTCATACTTGAAATGAGGTTATTTATCATTTCCTGTGGTAATTGACCTGAATTGTCCTGTGGCAATTTCATACCTTCATACTTCAACGGTTGTTGCGCACGATCATGAGTGCGTATTACAGTTGTTGAATGGGTATTTGTTTTGAATTGTATCACTGTATGTACATATCAAATTTCATTAAAATCGGTCCCGTAGTTCTAAAGATAATCGACCAAGTCTGCAAATTCTCTTAATTTCGTACACCAGTGTATTGCTCAACGATTAATGGAATCGTTAGGTTTAATTTAAATTTAATCGATTTGATAACTTTGTATACTAGTTGTATTTTTATTCATAACAATGGTTGAAAGTTCGGAACATTAATTTTTTCAGAGAAAAAGATGATCTGTAAACAGCATCTCATTGTTTGTCCGATTTGTCTCAAATTCATTAAAATGCCACGTAACCTTCTTCTTCATCTTTAATTAGAATTTGGAATAAAACACGCTGCTTTTATTTACTAAAGCGATATGTTAGGGGCCGTTCAAAAAGTACGTACACAAAAATGGAGAAATTTCAAACCCCTCCCCCCCCTTCGTACATTACCGTACATAAGGTCTTACTCCCCCCCCTTAGAGTACGTACATTTTATTAGTCTACCCCCCTTTTTCATAAAAATTAAAATAATTATGTTTTAAATAAAATTAAATATTTACTTAAGGAGTGTGTAGGATAAAGTCAAATTTAAATTTGGTCTATGTTTATAAAGTACGTACTTTGTATAATACCTCCCCCCCTCCCCATCGTGCAAAACCGTACATAATAGCAAATCCCCTACCCCCCCTTCGGGATGTACGTACTTTTTGAACGGCCCCTTATTTAACATCGTTATTTTTTAATAGTTCGATATTATTTTGAAATATATTTACACGATACATCATGAATATTATGTCTGTACTTGATAACGCAATCATTATCGCAAATGATAATTATCGAATACGATAATATAATGAATGTCAAGAATGATAATTATTAAATGCGGTAATAAGGAGAGAATTATCAAATATGATATTATAATGGCCAGTAACGATAAATATCAATAATGATCATCAACTACAATAATATCACGATCATAATTAATAGCGATAAATGATTTGATAGTATCTAGTTAAATATAGAGTATTTTACGATTATATAACGATCATTATCGAACACGATGTTTTGCTAACTATCAAATACTATAATGTTTTGATAATTATTGAATATGATGATATGACAATGATATGATAATATCGAGAAAATCAACAAATATGATTTCATAGTAAATGTGTTAGTTTTACGTTTTTTTTTTTAAAATTATAATTAAATTTATTAAACATAATTTCGAAAAAAAAATCTTTTCTCTTTAACTTTATAACAAAGATGCGGGCCAATCTAAAAATATAAATACCGATCTCTCGCCATATAAATACCGATATCTCCAATATTTATATCTACATGTTACATCATTTCTTCCAAGGCGACATTATTAAAGTATGCTTTGTTCTAAGTGATAAAAACCTTTATTTATTCATTTGATTTTCTGCCTCAAAAGTTCATCAATTTATTTTTTTTAAGTGTTATGCAGGAACCTGTTAAAGTGTGATGATTAAAATTTAATAACACGATGAAAAACATAATTCGTATTACAAAACTGTTTATCTTTTCCATTATCGCTCTTACCCGACATTTTCCATCATCAACTCATTTTTCTTCTTTGAGTATATTTTATTGCTGGATTACTGCGTTAAACGAAGCTGAAAATTGCCATTTTTTTTTTCTTCTTCCTATCGTTGTAGAGAAATAGCTGTGGCGCAAAGAATATTCCCTTGATTGATGATTTGGGAGAAAACTATGACAAATCGATACTTTCCATGTCTTCTTGCGGATGAACACTGAAGATGTATTTCAAAACTTCTTTAGTTCTCAATTAATCATTATTTCGTCGAGCGTAAACAATCATGCATTGTTCCTTTTATAAAATTGTTTAATACTTCTTTAAACTGTTTATAGGGTGTCCCGTAATCACCGCCCTTACTGTATGTTTACCACAATATTCTATAACTTCCAATAAGTCGCTATTAAAATGAATTCCTACGCAAGCAATCACTAACCAGTCGCGCTAATTTTTGTTTCATTGGTAGAATGTTAAATACCTTGAGTTCCTAATGTAAACTGTATATAGGGTGTTCCGTAATTACCGCCCTTAATATATCTTTACCACGCTCGTGGTAAAGATATGTTAAGGGCGGTAATTACAGTACTTTCGTCCATTCGCTATCAAAATGAATTACGACGTAAACAGACACTAACCAATCGGGATTATTTGTGTTTCTATAATAGAATGTTAAACTGTTCGAGAGGTGTCCCGTAATCACCGCCTTTTGTCAAAATATTTGTCAAAAATTAAGTCATAAAAATATATATATTATAAGAAACAAATTATTTTGGAAGAAACAAATGGAAACATATTATTGAAATCTAACGATTATCAATTAGACTTAAGATGAGTTTAAAATCAATCAAAATGAAACCAGTTTATCTGTTAACTAATAGTTATTAAACCATAGCTGTTAGATGGAATTGGCCGAAAAATTAAGTACTGGAGGTAGTAACGAAACTCGAAGTTAATTTGGATACAGAGTTATACAATATGAAAGGATTTTGGAAAGGTTTTTATTATATGTAAGGTAACAATTTATCATCATATTCTTGGCGAAAAATCATTAATCAGTATTACTTTTTTCTCAACTGTTTCACTCCATCGATATAAAAGCTGTTTTATTACCTTTCACTTCTATTGTTTACAACTTTTTTATTTATTTCAACATAGTATGAAATTAATGGCTTATGAAAAAGCTCATTATTGATTTGAAGAATCAGCCGACAGCGACAAAAGAGAATTAGTCGAATGTCGTCGTCAAGTGAGTTGTTTATAAAAGCTTTTTACTTAAATATTTACTATTGCGTCTTGATGAATAATTAAATTTTCAGAGAAAAAAATGTTACATAGATTGCAAAACAGTTTTTTTTTTGCGTAGGTTAAATTTTATTGTCTTGAATTGTTGTAAAATATAAAAAGAAAGTAAATAATGTAGTTTTTTTTTAAAAAAAAATATTTATTTCAAGGTTTAAAAAATATTTGATTCATTAGAAGAAATTGTATCTCTTCAAAAAGATACTCTGAAAATTTAAACGAATACTTATATTTTTTTTAAATGGATACTTTTCATTTCGAAATGGTTGCTTTGCACTATAAAACAGGGTTTGTTGATATAAATCAATTTGATTTAAATCACGATTTAAATCATGATTTAAATCAAATGATTTTTAAAAAAAAATCATTGATTTAAATCAACTGATTTTTTGTAAATATATATTGATTTAAAAAATTTAAAAAAAGTGTTTTAAATTATTGATATTTTATTATTTTCTTTTCTTAGTTTTAAAATTTATTTTAAATAAACTGCTCCATTAATTAATTTTAATTAACGAAATTACTCTCTTTCTTGGTGTGTGTTAAATTCCAACACATTTGGAATTACATTTTTAAAAATCTTTCGATTCTTGAGATTGAATGTACAGATTAAAGTAAACATTTAATGCTGTCATAATATAGACTTGCATAGATGTGGAAAGTAATTAATAAACATGAATTTTTTCACAAAGAAATAATGCTAATTAAAATTCTACCTTTTAATTGAAAAAGCATGGAATTAAAATCTACATTATATTTTATTGGTGGAACATGTATATTTTTAAAACTTGAGGTTATCTTGAAAAGAAATTACCCTAAAATCGAGTTTAAATTCTCTATTTCATCTAGTCTTTAAATTTCAATCATGCATTTGTTTCAAAATGGTTGCTATGCATTCAAAGCTGTGTATTATAATGAAAAATTGTTTTAGGTAGTTAGAGCTTCTAAAATATTGTTTTAATATAGTTTTAATATTAATTTAATTTTGATTAAACATTTATAAAGTTTTTTTTTGATCATAAATCAAAGTTCTTACAGTGTGTTAGAATAAAAATCTAAAAAATCTGATTTAAATAAATAAAAAAAAAAATCCGATTTAAATCAAAAAAATCACAAACCCTGCTATAAAGCGGATATTATGTATTATATATCATACTATGCATTTTATAATTAATACTTTACATTAAAGAATGGTTACTTTGCATTATAAAGTGGATATTTTTTACGATAAAGTATTTTGAACATAATACTGTTCATTTGTTTTGAGAAATTAATGCTGTGCAATTATGGAATATTTATGAATATCTTAAAATATTATGAATATTGTATGAAATTAATATTATGTTTATCATAAAATAAATATCTTGTATTTTAAATGGGTTTATTGTGCTATAAAAACATAACTATTTCCCATTATATAAAGCATTGAAGGTACGGATGAAATTTATTGTGCATACCAAGGGGTTTGCCAGGTCCCATTAAATTTTCTTACTTTATTTTTCAAAATTTATTTATGACATCGTTTTATTATCTTATCCAGTTCTTGCAGCACTGTTTTACTGTGGCGCAGTATGGATTAATTGGGTTCCTTCTGTAATTAAACTCTTCATTAGGTTTTTCCGAATTCATAGTGCTAATACTGCAGCTATATATTTATGTATCTTCATTTTTAAAATCCTGAAACCAACTGCTTGTTTTCATTTAAAACACAGATAAAACAGAACTTAAATTCAGCAGTACGTAGTTCAAATTACAGTTTACATTACAAATGTCGTAACTTATGAAATTTGTAATGCAAAGTATTTTAGTAACATTTTACATTGCAAATATCGTAAATTATAAAATTTGTAGTGCAAAGTTTGTAACAATTTACATCAAATATAATCATTATGAAATTTTTACGGCAGAGTATTTAAGTCTACATTTATTTTTTCTAATTTTATAACCGTTGTTAAACAGCTGACCCAATTTTTTGGGTTTACGATTGCTAATGTTCAACTCCGTAGCCTTGTAATTTTGAACCCAATACAGAAGACAAGGGAACTCCTGGATCAAGTAGTGGGAGAAATTTGCCTTCGTGGAAGACTTTTTGATGGAAATAACGCACATTTGCCTTATGTGGAGAGGAAAACCTCCCACGGTTACCCTGACGGCAAGGGGACTCTAACCCATGATCCGTCTACCACTGAGGACATTTTACGTCAACGCCGTGGTCAATGCAAGCCTGATACGGTATTTGAACCCGGTTTACCTCATTGGAAGGCGGCCGCTCTAACCTCTGAGCCATCTCGACTCTGAAAGGGGACATTGTCAATAGCGAGAATTAAGAAGTTTTAACTAAGTATTCAAGTTGCTGTTAAAATTGCAAATAGCATATACGAAATTTGTTGTGCAAAGTATTAAAAGTGACAGTTCACATTGTTTAAAGCCTAAATTATTAAATTTATGATGCAAAGTGGTCTGGCTACAGATAAAAATCGAGTTATTTCTTCGAATTATTTTCCTATGTATCATTGTAAACAATCTGAAGTGCAAATATAATTTTTTAGGACGATCTATAATTTTAAATTTTGTGAAAGAAATTCATTATTGTTTTTTATAATTTCATTTATTATTCATCATTACTTACATTTAGATTTTTTCACTCATGTAATGATAAAGTAAATAAGAAAGAATAAGATTTTGGCTGATTTTGTCTTCCTTAACAGGGGTCTGTTTAGAAGAAATTTGGGTCCGTTAACGGACCCTTCACAAAATATCTTTTCATAAAAACGGACCCTTCACAAAATATTTTAACTTAAAAACGGACCCTTCACAAAATGATTTTTCTTTTAATCGAACCCTTCACAAATTTGTTTATCTTCATTATTATTTTGTTAATCGAATAAACCATTCCCAGGGCAGAAAACAAGAAAGATGGATGTAAACGAAATAAGTTTTGTCTTCGGCAAACAATTCTTCCATTATTCGTCCGAAATTAATATTCTGCGTTCAGCAGTATAGGCTTACCAAATATTTGTATGTTGCATCTCTAATTTAGAAGCATCAATTGTTGTTTATTTTTTAAAATTAAATTTTATTAATTATAACTTTACAATGTCGAGCATAATCTTGTATGTCTTTACAATTTTAAAACTCCTTGAAAAAGTTTTTTTTTTTTTGCAATAACGGACCCTATTTGCACAAATTCATAAAAGCGGACCCTGGTTGAAAGAATGTGAGTAATTTTTTCACAATTTCACGAAAAACGGACCTTTCACAAAATGTCTGGACCGACCCCTGCTTAAAAAAATTATGTTAAAGAAATTTGAATAGCAATTATTTTTAATGTTTACTGTTTTTTGTGCATAAAGAATTAAAAGTAGCTTTTTTGCTCCCAAAAAACTTATATACTGTTGTTTAATTGAAAATGCTACAAACTTTGCAAGTGGTGAAATCTTTCTTTATATTTAAAACTATATTATATTTTGTTTAATTATATTATACTTTATATTTCATGTAAAGAGTGGTGTTATGAATTATTAAATTCTAGCGATAAAAACAATGCATTTCTTTTTATAGATTTTTTTTCTATTTGAGCCCTCGACTAAAATCCGTTATTCAATTTCCATTCGAATGAAATTTACGAGTTTTGCTGAAAGTAAAATTCCTGTTCCGGAATCGCGACTTTCGCCCTTTCTTCTCTTTCGGGAAAAAGTCCTGTTTTCCCGGTCATACCTGGAAAACCATAGATTATTGATTTTGAGCATCACCTGCTGATGACACATGTTCGACACGTCCTGGTATTAAGCGTGAAATGATGTGGCGGCTTATGTCTTTTTCTTTTTGCTGGTAAGAATTATTGATTTTAACAATGCCAAGGATTTTCTCTTTGTCCTAGTTTCCGAACAACTTTGGCAGATGTTTTTATGCTTTAAAAAGCTTTTCTCTATTTTTGTTAAAATTTCATTAACGAATTTTAAAATTTCAGCGTACAGAAAATAGGTTTATGCTTTGGAGGGGACAACCAGGATCAATTTCTATTTTTGTCCTTACGTAATTTTGTAAACTCCATTGCTTGCAATACGGCATAAAATGTTATCGATTTAACAAATCAATTTTGTTAACCATGAATAAATTCTGTAATTTGTTTTAGAAAATTCTTCCTAATATGGCAAAAAAGAATAACATTGCTGAAAAAACAGCCAGGACCAATTATTAAATTTGTCTTTTACTTCTCTCTTCAAAGTTCTCTCTATTGCTTATAATATAGTATTAAGTGTTTTCAATTTATCAAGTTGATAGTGCTTAGCATCAATAAATGCTGCAAGTTGTTTTTAGCAGTTTCTTTAAGTTCTTTTATAGCATTTTGGAATTCTATAAATTTACATGTTTAAAAACTAATTAAATTCAACAAATATTCGAATTACTTACTTGCGAAATGATTCAAATTTGTATCATAAAACTTCAATAATATTAAATAATACATGTAGCCCAAATAATCTATTCAAAGTTATGTCTGTAATTTCAACAAATATTTGAGTACTTATTCAAATCTATTCATAGTAATGTCAATAATTTGAACAAATATTTGATTACTTGTCGGAATAACTCTATATTAGACTAAATAATCTAATCAAATAAACGTCAACAACTACAAAAAATGTTCAAATATTCACCCAAAGTTTCTATTCAAGTTAATGTCACTGATTTCAACAAATCTTAGAACGCTTGGTCAATTACAAACTTATTCGAAAGAAATCTATTCAAATTAATGTGAATGATTTCAATTAATGTATGATTACTTGCCCAAAATAATCTTCAAATTAATATTAACTTTAAGAAATATTTGAATCTTTATCTCAGATAATATCAATAAGTTCATTTAAATGTTCTAAAACTAAATATTCCCCCAAATCTCCAGCGTGTCATATAATATTTTCCCTGTTTATGTTAACAAAAAATGTTCAAATGCTTTCCCAAATTATCTATTTAAATTGTTTGATGTCACCGATTTCAACTAATCATAAAACGCTTGGTCAATTACAAACTTATCCTTAAGAAATCTATTCAATTTTATGTCAATGATTTCAACTAATGTATGAATACTTGCCCAAATAATCTTCAAATTAATGCTATTAACTCTAAGAAATATTTGAATATTTGCCCAAATAATGTCAATAAATTTATAATGTTCGAAAACTAAATATTCGCTCAAATCTTCAGGGCATCATATAATATTTTTCCTGTTTATGTTAAATTATAAAATAAACTTTTGCGTTTAATCAACGTAAAAACATAATAAAATTTCAATATTTAATGGCTCAGGCGATAGAGCGTTCGATTTCCAATGAGGCGAACCGGGTTCGAATCCCAGTCGATACGAATTCCGCATCCGGCTTGCACCGACCATAGTGCTGACGTGAAATATCCTCAGTGGAAGACGGACAATGGGTTAGAGTCCCCTTCCCGTCTGGCTAACCGTGAGAGGTTCTCGTGGTCTTCCTCTCCGTGTAACGCAAATGCGGTTTAGCTCCATCAAAAAGTCCTCAACGAAGGCAAATTTCTTCCAATACTCGATCCAGGAGTTCCCTTCTCTTCTGGATAGGGTTCAAAATTACAAGGCTACGGAGTTGAACGTTAGTAGTCGTAAACCCATAAAATTGGGTCGGCTGTTCAACGACGGTTATAAAATAAAATAAAATATTTAATCATCATATACCTTTAACTTCTTCGAACTTCTGACATTATTCAAAATTTATTGAATGAAATTTTTTTTAATCTCTTAGTCATTCCGTATTTTCCTCGAAACCAGGCACAGCTTTAACGATGTCTTAGCTTGCATGATTTAAGAGTTCTTCTTTTCCGATTCTGGAGTCTCGGAACGCAAAACGCTTCTAATTTATAATTTTTGTCTGAGGTCGAGAGAAAGTGGGAGATAAATAGGGGTGATACATAATCCCCCCACCCTCCCGTTTCCTGCTAATTATTCCCGTGGGAGTCGACATCGTGATATTCCATGCACCCTTATAAACTTTTCCGACTTGTTTTCCGTGTCGGATAATGTGTGCGCCATTTGTTTTAGAATGTGTCGTTTGTTTGAAGGGGAAACCTTAGTTTGAAAGAGTGTGAAGGGATTTTGCGAGATAAGAGATTTCTTAGGCTTAATTTTATATGAAGGTAATATGTAAGTTTAGTAGGTGATTATTATTAGAGATGAATTTTTTAAAAAGGTATTTTCAAACATCGATATTTAATCGTTTTATGAAAGGAAACCGAAGTTTAAAAAAGTGTGAAAAGATTTTGCAAAATAAGATATTTTTGTGTGTTATAATTTGTATTGTAATTATATAAATTATTTAAAGGTTTTAAATTTTTTTCTTCTTTTGTTCATTTTTAAGCTTGTTTTTTTAATGATAAGTTTTTTTAAAAGTATATGCTGAGTTGTTCTATTCCCAACAGCTTACACAAATACGTGCCAGCATAAAACCGTATCAATCAGGGTAAAAAGATAAAACTGGTAATCAAAGTAATTCTTTAGCAGTTTATTTGTGGGCAGAGTTATAATTGTTTGATTTATTTAATTCACCATTACTTTGTTCAAAATAAAACTATTTAGTTATACTTTGAATTAACATTGATTATACGTATGATTAAACTAACAATAATTAAAGTAAAAGCAAAGTAAGTCTGTCAAATTAGCAACGACTACATTTAAGTTACCGTTTTTAATTTAATTACAACTTGATTCTGATTTTGTAAGAATGCTTTTCTGAATCACCCGTTCCCAAGGGGTTAAGCCACATATTTATATATTTTGACAGCAGATATAGCGAGGCCTGCTTGTGACTTTTAAAACCAGGTCTTAAACAACTTCAAATCTGCTATTTAAGCATAAAATTACCAAAAAATAAATAAATAAAATTGTTAGTTTTTTTTTTCTTTAAATGCAAAAAAAAAAAAAAAAAAAAAAAAAAAAAAAAAAAAAAAAAAAAAAAAAACAGCATTCAATTTAAATTAAAATTTTGAGAAACATTTTGCATCTTTAGGTAACTCCGAAAATCTGATCTTGAAGTTATCTCTTTCTTTCGTATTTCTTAATTTTATTGAAAATGTTCTACTATTTTTTTTTCTTAAATTAAACAATTTTAGTGAATCTTAGTATTTTTTTTTAAATTAAACAATTTAACTTGTTTGTGTTGGTTTAAATTTTATTATATTACTACTTCAGGTTAAATGTTTATTCTCTTTAAATCGAATTTTTTCTTGTTTAGTCAATCGTTGGATTTAGAGAAGTTTTAGGAATAAAAATTCTCTATCACAGGAAATTCGATTAGAAACTCGTTTAATATTTGTTTATTTACAAAATATTAGAGTAAATGCATCGCTTACCGCCATCATCGAAATTTTGGCGCGGTCGTCCTATTGATTTTTTTTTAAATAAGTCAAAATCTGAAAAGTTCATCTAAATTTACGTAGGTGATACGAAATTTCTAAATGGAGATTGCTAATGATTAAAAATGGCATTATTAATGCGTCTTAGGTGCTAGATTTCATTATTTTTTATGAAGCTTTATACTACATAAGGCTTGAGTTTATGTTAAATAATTGAACAATTTAAATTTCATTGATGATAGCTGGTAAAACCAACTTACTGAGAGGGCGCTGTGAGCGCAACAACAAGCAGTGAACTTGCAGACATGGAAGTGTCAAGTTGTATTAATTCTTTTTTCGTTATTAAATAATTGTTTTGTTATATTTAATTTCGACGATGACTTATTTTTTGTACTATTGTGATACAAAAGCACTGAACCTACCTTAATATTGATTTTGAACACTGATTATATTGATTTGAAGACGGACCAATAGCTTTAGGAGAAAGAAGCCTTTAGGCCTTGTCAAAGTATTGGAATGATTTAGAACCCTTTTTTTTTCTGTTTAACTTCTCTTTTTCAGTTAAATAGATCACCAGTGCGCAATCTCCGTCGGGCCTACAATTACTTCACGCATGTGCATTATGGATCAAGTACAATGAATAGAAATTATGTGACTAGTTAAGGTAACGTGAAATTAACTGGAAAAGGAGGAAAATTTTATATTTTAATGGTGCAAAATCTATCAGCTTTACTCAGCATGCTCAAAACTGCGTGTTTGATGCAGCAAGTCCTTTTTGTACCGTGTGCTATTAAAACTAACTATTATTCAACTTTCTATGCTATCTGTAAAAGTTTGTTACCATCTAAGATATATTTTTGTCTGTATTAACTGTATTTTTGTGTCCCGATATTTGGCGATTATTTAACTGTATACTTTCCCATAACAAAAAGTTTATTTCTCACATGTGTAGCCTGCGTATAACGAGTACAATTTTGTCCAGTCTCAGACACTTGGAAAAAATTTGGTAATTATTCATTGAATGTTTTGCCTTATCCATATACCAACTAAGTAGGTGAAAATATGATCATTAGAGCAAAAGTTATACACGTGTTCCTTTTATAATTTCTGTCCATAACATATTGAGAATATAATTTTCCCGACAGAATTGGAATTTTTAGTTACTTCAAGGAAGTAGACAACAAACCTTTTTTTATTTTATTGTATAAATATCAGCAGATAGACACATCATGTTGAGACAAATTACATTTATGCCAAAATATATATATTTTTTTCTTCATTTAAATTTGTAATTTTCCTTAAACTTCATGCAGTAAAATCTTATATAAAAAAAATGCATCATGAAATATAACCATAAATTTCAGACATAATCTTTTCTTTGAAATATGCAAATCTATTTTAAACATGCTGAAGTCTTCCATTCTGAATGCGTTACGTAGCTGAAACATGTTAGGACCTGCCTGTGGAATTTCCATTAAGAAGTTTCGGAAAGTAGGTATATCTTGGCGAATTTTCCATTTCCTATATCAAACAGCAAAGCATGTTTATTTATTCAAGAAGGTTTCTTTTCGTGCATTTCGATGTTTACACTTTATGTTTTCAATTCGGAGTATGAATATTTAGTCAACATTATTTATGTGTATCCTTTTGCGCGTCTGAGATGGTACGTCTACATTTCCGCTTCCTATTCTTAATTCCGTTTGTGGTTTATTTAGTCTTATCATTCGTTGTGATTTATGCTCCTATTAAATTGTGGGATGCATTCTTGAGTCATGTGACAAGAAGAATACTTTGCTACATGAGTTGTGTGAAATATACATTTGTCGTTGAAGTTAAGTCATTAATTGTTTGGAAAGAGGGTTATACTTGCCATCGCAGGTATATCTAAAACGCAGTCACTGGGTCAAGCATATATAGGGTGACCAGATTTTTTCGGGCAATTCCGGGGACACTCATTTCTACCCCCCCCCCCCCAATTTTATCGACAGAAAAAATTGAAAAAAAAAATTTGATCATTTATCTTAAAAAATATTTATTTTTTTTCGTTTACATTTTTTAATAATTTAGTTTATAAATTATATCGTTAAAATCGTGATCATAACATTTTTACACAATTTTAAAATCTGTTAACAAAACAATTGTATTGCTTTTAAAATTATACTATTTCTAAACACCGTATTTTTTTGAAAAATGAATCTTCTTTAAAATTTCAGGATTTTTTTTGAGTAATTGAGAAAATATGTCACATGAAAAATCAAAATTAATCAGTACAGACAAAACCGCTTTCACTGTATTCACATCCATTCGAGATTTTTCTTTAGTCCAATACTTATTTATGCGCAAAAATACCAGTTCTACAGGTGCATTGCTGCTTGGCCAGCACATTGCAAGCTCAACAATTCTTCTGATATTTGTAAATGGTATATTGTTTTTTTGAAAATAGTTGTTTATTTCGCGCCATTTGTCTGTTATGTGTACGGATTGGTACTATTTATCGTCTTTTGAATCCAAATAACCTTCAGGATAAGTAAACTCGTCAAATAAATCGTCGGAATTAACATTCAAAATTGCACATTTTGAAGAGAGAGACAGAACTGCCTCGTCGAATTCAGACCGTGAAGGCTTACAATCTAAAAGAAGGCACTTCAAATCAGACATATCATCGTTGTTATCGTTCCAAGCTTCTAAATATGAAATCGCAGCTTCATAGAATTCTTTCGAAACTTCTAAATAAGAATCTTCAGTAATGATATTCTCAGCAATCAATTTAGTCAATTCAGGTTTTACAGCAAGTGGAACAAATTTGGCATTCTTTCGTGCTTTCAATTCAAATATCAAATCCTTGACAACCGCTCCAGATTCAATAACACATTTGTCATAGCTTTCAATTTTCAAGATGCTTTGATTAAAAATTGCTGCATGCGAATGCGCAAAAAACAACCATAACTCGGTTGTTTCACTCTCAAAATAATTCTTCAAGATTTTTGGGCACTTTTTTTCAGACAACATAAATTCTTTAAGAGATGAATAAATTTTAAGAATTCTTTCTACAGCAGGAAGTAATGTCAACCACCTAACATGAATGTGTCCTAAAATTTGATGATATTCTTGGTCAGCATACTCACAAAATTCTTTCAGTCTTTCAATTCGGACTGTGTAAATTTTGAAATAACTAAAAAGTTTAGATACCATAACTTCAATATCTACAAGCAAACAATCAAAAGCAGTTTTAGCACCATTATGTATAATATGCGCATTACACCCAAAACCAAAAATATCTCTTCCTAACTCAGTTTGAAGTTTAGTATGAACATTTTCTGTTCCTCTTCTTAACAATCCTCCAAAATTAGTGTTAGTATTATCCGCAGACAAACCAGCCCTTTTATCCTTCAATTGGAACTCGAATAGTGCGCTTAATAATTCTGAAGATAAAATCTTTGCAGTTTCTCCTTTAATTTCGTTTAGTGATACAAGTTTATTATTAATTGGATCTTTAGCACAGTCCCACTGAAAATACCGCACTAAAATAGGAAGTAATTTTACATGATTGTGATTGGAAGTATCGTAAGATATTGTTACAAATTGAACAGACTGTAAATCTTTCCTCAATTCAAGAAATGCCCAAGGAGAAAAAACATTGACAGCGATAGCTTCGCATTTTGTTCGGGCACAAGAAAGTTTCTTGTCTACAAATTTCTTTTGTAAATTTGAAGTACAGTCCATGCTGCGAAACGATTGGTTGTGACGAATGGTGTGAAATGCAAGCGTTCCTTCATATGTTGCTAAGTCAAACTCTTCTTTGGATGGTTCCAGCTTACGAAATAACTGTTTGGCGGATTTCGTTTTTGTTTTTGCTGCCAAAGCTTCTTTGTGTTTAATTGTAAGAATCTGATCTGCCATAGCTGTTCGTCCTCCACTTCCAACTGAAAACGTTGCTCCACACATTGTACATTTTACTTTGGAAGAATTAGCAGGATTCGGTTCAATAAATGGAAACTCGTTTTTCCAATCATCCAAATAAAAGCATTTTCTTTTTTTTGTTTCTGTAGCTATATTGACATCTATTTTAAAAGAAATAAAAATATTTTTCTAAATATCTATTACGATAACAAATTATGAGGTTTTCAAAATGTAGATTCGACTTCGCGTGCAGGTCGTCGGGCTACCGAAGCGAGGGGTGCCATCCCCTCTGCAGAGGATCAAAATTGTGATGCCATATCTTTGGATCATCCTCAGGGATGTTTCCCAGACCGTCGCCAATAGCCCATTGTGCAGCTCTAGTGCGACGTAAATGAACAACAACAACAACAAAATGTAGAATAATTAGAATTTATAAAAATTAATTAGTCGTAAGTGATAATAATAACAATTTCATAAAAAATGGTTTCATACTTTATTGGTTAGATATTTATAAAATGTTTACCTGATTATAAAATGTTTTAGTTATTTTTCTAAAATGAAACGGAAATGTAGTAATTGTTGTTTTTAGTGGAAATTAGCTAATATTGGCAGTTTATGTAACCCAAGATATTAATTGTTTTAAAAGCAGCAACTAATATTCACGTTACGTCTTGTTTTAAACTTCTTTTCTTATATAAACATGTCTGGCGCACAGCCTAGTAAAAATGTAAACATAACTAGATATTAAAGTTATGTGTTCCAAAATTTCTGTAGTATAAGTTATAGTGTATTTTTAAAAACTAGTTTACATTTAATTTTCAATGCTTACATTAATTTGTATGAAAATTTTTGAGAAAATAAAAATTACATATAACATATTTTTATCAAATATTTTACACAAAATTTTTCAATTTTATAACCGGGGACAAAACCGGGGACGCAAACCGACCGGGGACACGAGGTCCTCGCCGGGGACAATCCCCGGAAATCGGGGACGTCTGGTCACCCTAAGCATATACCTCCGACCAGTCAACTGCAATCGACCACGACTCTGATAAAAGTGTACTTTTACCAAAGTAAATAAATAAGCAGGGGTCTGTTTAAACGGACCTTCACAAAATATCTTTTCATAAAAAGGGACCCTCCACAAAATATCTTTTCATAAAAAAGGTCCCTCCACAAAATATCTTTTCATAAAAACGGACCCTTCACAAAATAATTTATCTTTTAATCGAACCCTTCATAAATTTGTTTATCTTCATTATTGTTCTGTTAATCCAATGAACCCTTCCCAGGGGCGTGGGGAGGGGGAAGAAAGACAGATGTAAACGAACTAAGTTTTGTCTTCAGCAGACGCTTCTTCCTTTATTCATCCGAAATGAATATTCTGCGTTCAGCAGTATAGGCTAAATACCAAATATATGAATGTTGCATCTCTAATTTAGTAGCAGCAATGGCTGTTTATTTTTGAAAATTAAAATTTTTATTTATTATAATTTTACAGTGTTGAGCATAATCTTGGTATCTCTTTACAATTTAAAAACTCATTGAAAAAGTTTTTTGTAATAACAGGACCCTATTTGCACAAATTCATAAAAGCAGGACTCTGGTTGAAAGAATGTGATTTAACGTTTATTTTATATTCACAAATTATGAGTAATTTTTTCACAAATGTACAAAAACGGACCTTTCGGAAAATACCTGGACAGGCCCCTGTCTTAAGTATAAGTATATGTAACACGCAGTCCCTTCCTGGGTCAAGCATAGACCTCTGACCAGTCAACTACGATCGACCACGATAAAAGTGTACTTTTACCAAAATAAATTAATAAGGAATCAGTTGTTGTCGTTGGCCAAAGGCAGTCTTGCTGCGATTGTTCTTGTTTTCCTGTGGCGCCATCTATGGCCAAGAATTCGACTTCTGCGGCACCCATATGTCACACCCGTTTATAGGGCGGACCTCATTCATTCATCCTCAGAATCGTAATTTTGACCTGAACCAGAGAACGATCAATCTCCATTTTAGTACTCCCAGAGGTATTGATTTGTTATGGAAACATGGAGGACTTTGTGACCCGAAAGATTTAAAGTGCAGCAGTTACCATTTACTACTCTGTCTTCGGCCGGCTGGATTCGAACTGCCTTTCTCACAAACGTGAGTCCAGTGCGCTACCAACCAGGCTCTCTCAGCCTAAGCAATCAGTTTAATTGTAAATATATTTCTGTTCTCGTGTTTTCATTCATTGTGTTTTTATTTTAAAATAGTAATGAATTCTTTCAATTAAAAAATTTTTTTTTTAATATTGAATACCTTTTAAACCTCTAATGTGGAAGTGTGCTCCCATCAACTTGATTGTTTCACCTGCTAATGACATTAAAAAGTACCAAAAATTCCCTTTAATCGATTTAAATTTTTATTTACATCGCCCAATTGACGGAGTTTTAGATACGGAAAACCACGGACTTTTCTGTCAATTTATATTCATTGGTAGCTTGTTGTTAGAACGGTACCTTTGTAAACAATATAACAATATAAAAAATAAATAATTCTTTTTATATTATATTCCTGTATGAAATTGGATCTTACATATTGAACCTTTAACTGCTACTTTATAAAATTTTATACATCATGATTGCTAAGACATTTTAAACGATTGTGATGTTTTTCCAAAATTAAGCTTATAATTTAAAAAATATTTTTATTTTTTTAAATTTAAATTAAGGAAGTTTTGGATAATCGTATCCATACAACTTTCTACAGTGAGCAAAAATTTTGGTTTTATTTTAAATATCAGTGATGATGACTTTTTTGTACGTTTCTTCTATCAAAATTTTCATTCGATTTTAATTATAACAATTTTTCGGCAAAATATCTTATCCCTTAAAATGTTTTTTTAATTTGTTGAAAAAATTAATTTATCCAATAATTTGCAAGAATTGTTTTCGGTTATTTTAATTTTTAAACGTGCTATTCAACCACGATTACATTATTTGACTAGAAAGAAAAGTTTCAGAATGACCTAATTAATCTCAATTGTAACCTTATTACAAATCATCACTCGGAATTGTTGATAATAGACGATGTATTATACAAGTAGGAATCTTCCCCGAGCAAATAAAAAAAATTCGAGGTCGTAAGCGACGATTAAATTGCTGCAATAAATTATCTTTTTATCTGACCCTTCGTTACTTTAAGTAAGTTTTTAGAACATCTTCCAATTTATCGTCGTTGTTTCTGATGTAAGTAACATGAAAATGTGATTGATCGGAAACATCTCTTATAATGAGGTTAAATGCTCTTGTTTTTTCAGCGTTAAAATGTATTTAATGGAATGAGCACGAGAATAATTTATACATAGCTGAAAAAAATTTTATTGTAGACCATGTTAGCATTAATTTTTTTTAATTTTTTGAGATTATCAAAATGAATTCTATTGAAAAACACTTTAAAATTTAATAATTCGTATATTTATAAATTTTTCGAGATTATAAAAATGAATTCCATTGACTTTAAAATTTCATAATTCGTATTTTTATGAATTTTTTAAGGGGAGTCGGTAGGGGAGGGCATGCAACAATAATGCTGAAACTGACTTTTTCGATGTACCATCTCAAAGAAACTACTTATGATATCGATTTGAAATTTTTGGGGGATGTTTGATATTATATCAGTTGTATGTTGTGATAATGTTTTAGCGTTAACGGGAATACTTTTTGAGTTATGAAAAATTTTGGATGAAACTTTTTAAAAAATTAAAAGTTCTCAGTTCATAATTTTTAAAAAAAATTTCCTGCTAAAGATATGTATTAACAGTTATCACAGTGTAAACATTTATGTGTAAATATTCTGTGGAAAAAAAAAATGAAGCAATATCTTGTTAAAAAAAGGTGCATCGAAAAAGGGCAGTTTTAGTATTATTGGTATATGCCCTACCGACTCATATATGCATACGACCCTCATATGCCCTACTCTCAAAGTCCGCAGTCTTTAAGACAAAGGAGTACATAACTGCAAAAAATTCTAATTTTGCTGCGAAACATTGTGAGGTTTTTGTGGTTTTCCTCTCCGTGTAACGCAAATGCGGATAAGTTCATCAAAAAGTCCTCCATGAAGGCGAATTTCACCCAATACGTGATCCAGGAGTTCCTTTGTCTTCTGGATTGGGTTCAAAATTACAAGGCTACGCAGTTGAACATTATTAGTCGTAAACCCGTAAAATTGGATCGGCTGTTCAACGACGGTTGTAAAATATAAAAAAAAACATGCGCAATGAAAATTTTCTGAAACTGTTACAGCAGTATCTTATTTTTTCAACATCCAGATATTACTGATTTTCTATATTGATATTAATAAAACAAATTTAATACTTTTTACAAATATATGAACTATTTAAGTACAATATATTTAATTTTATTTATTGCAGAAGAATTAACTATTAAAAAGATGCTATTTATAAGCCTTACCATCCCCAGCCTTGTCTTATTTTTAAAGTTTGTTGAGAAAAAATAAATAAATTTACGGTGTTATTTGCATTTGATTACTTCATGTGAAATCAAAGTTTATTTTTTGCGTTTTACTTAAAGAGATTATTCTTAGGGATTTAAATAATATTCAAACGTCTTCTTTGTCTTTTCGAATCTTGTCTTTGATAAATCCAATCGAATGTAATGAGGGAAGGACATTTTTTTTGAAGTGGAAAACAATGGCTCAGAGAAACGACTGTAATTTCAAGCTGTCAAGACTGTTGTCTGATGTCTTGTTAGCGACAGTATTTTCATCACGGTTACGAGAAAATTATGCAAATTAGCTTAGTTGGCCGTATTCATCGCTGATTGGCATATTTTAAATCTTGTCAGAGCAAATATGAATGTAAAATAGTTCTATTTGAACAAAGGTTAGTGGTATTTGGCGTGTTTTACTATCATTATAATATCTTGTATAAAGTAGAACAATCACAATCCCATTTTTCATAATAACTGTTGCTATATTCGACTTAAATAAAGCAGGAATATAAATCAATATTTTAAAGACTTAAGTTTTGTTTTGTGGGCGAAATTGGGTTAATCCTTAAGATCTGTGCGAACGTTTTCGCCCCCTCGTTAAGATCAAAAAATAAAAAACGAAATATACTTTGTTTTGTAAGAAAATTCTTATACTTGCAACTAGTGAAAAAGAATACGTGATTTAGACCAACCATGTGTTTTCGTTCAGATTTAATTGGATACCTGTAAGTGACGTCACACGTATTTGTTGAATCTGATTGGCTTCAGAATCGACGAATGCCACGATTTACCAAAGATGACGTTTCTTCTAGGTATCCAATCAATTGAAACATACTTCGGAAGTAATCACTGGGTTTGGTAGGCAGTGCTCTTTATTTTTATAAATAATGCTTCAATTTATAAAAATAAATTTAAATAATTTCTAAAATTTCTTTTTATCTCAATTTTTATTCTGATGATTTCTTTAATATTTTTTATTACCAATTTATTTTGTAGTTAATTTTAACTTTAGCGAAAAAGTACCATGCTTTTTGGGTAGGGTTAGATTACAATAAAATATGGGAAAAATCAGAATTTCAAAAAATAATTTTAATATGTGTTTAAATCTTTAAAATCGTGATATCTTAGCTTGTTAAGTATTAACTGATGTCTTTTGTTAAAACAAAACGATTAAATATCCTGCTGAAATTAAAACATCTTTATTTATTACTGTGTTAAGTACTTTCCATGTTTAATTCAAAGTATGATTTACTGGATTTCAGTATTAAAGCTAGTTTATTGAGTATAGCTTTAAATTTTAAATTATATTTCTTTGTATTATTCAGGGTTACTTTTTGTATGAAAATGTTGTCATTTTTAATAATATTTTTTATGATTTGTATTGATTTCATTTCCTTTTTAAAATTTGTGTATAAAGGTTTTACAGTTTTATTAACTTCTTTATTTTTTTTTCCACAACATTATTTGATCTTTTCAAAAACGTATGTTTTTAAATTGATTAGTAATCGGTTGTTCTATTTGCTAAAATACATAAAAATATAGTAATCTAAATAATTAAAAAAATATTTCGAAAATTTTATTCAATTATAAATTCATTAATTAAATGTAATTAATTCTTCTATTCCTATTATTAGTTCACACTCGTTATAATTTGTATTTTATTTATATTATAACAAATTAAATAAAAATGATCTTTGTTGATTTAAGTAGGAATTGACTTAACAATTTTTTATTATTTTTTTTATTACTTGTTTGAATAGTGGGCCTGCTCCTTTTTTTCTAGATACCTAAATTTAAATCGTACTGACTGTATCGTTTTTTTCCTATCTTGTATAATTTAGGGTATCCTTTTTTGACAGCAAAACAAGCTGGAGTGGTACTAATTTAAAAAAAAGGTATTAATGACTAGAATGAATTTTTTAATCCATTTATAACAGGGGTCTGTTTAGAAGAAATTTGGGTCCGTTAACGGACCCTTCACAAAATATCTTTTCATAAAAACGGACCCTTCACAAAATATTTTAACTTAAAAACGGACCCTTCACAAAATATTTTAACTTAAAAACGGACCCTTCACAAAATGATTTTTCTTTTAATCGGACCCTTCACAAATTTGTTTATCTTCATTATTATTTTGTTAATCGAATAAACCCTTCCCAGGGCAGAAAACAAGAAAGATGGATGTAAACGAATTAAGTTTTGTCTTCGGCAGACGATTCTTCCATTATTCGTCCGAAATGAATATTCTGCGTTCAGCAGTATAGGCTAAATACCAAATATTTGTATGTTGCATCTCTAATTTAGAAGCAGCAATTGTTGTTTATTTTTTAAAATTTAATTTTTTTAATTACAATTTTACAGTGTTGAGTATAATCTTGTATGTCTATACAATTTAAAAACTCCTTCAAAAAGTTTTTTTTTTTTTTTGCAATAACGGACCCTATTTGCACAAATTCATAAAAGCGGACCCTGGTTGAAAGAATGTGAGTAATTTTTTCACAATTTCACGAAAAACGGACCTTTCACAAAATGTCTGGCCCTGTATAATCTAAATCCATTTTTTAAAAGAGTGAAGTTATACCATTTTTCAAATCTAGTCTTTATATTGCGATTAAGAGTCAATAAAATGCTTTGAAATTAAAATTTAAAAACACTCAGAAAGTGAGGTTAGTTGATTTAGCGCGTGAAACATGCAATTATTAATATTGTGTATATATTTATAAATAATCATAAATTTCATATTATAAACATCCTTCACACAAGACGAAACATGATCTAAGGTTTATTGTTTGAAACTCCACTCTTTCAAGGTCTACCATAAAATTCAATATGAACTTTTAAAACAAGGGGAATTATTACTGTTACTTGCAACGCTACTTTTATTTATTTATGAATGCATTCTTTAAATCAAAGTTGAGGCACACGCGTTGGTAGACGAAACACTATCCAGTTAAAACACACTCACCTGACTCTCATACTAAATTTCCTCACGTGGAGGCCTATTAATTATGCATTCAAACTCCGTGGAGGTCGGAGAAATAAACAAAATATAAATCTCGAGCTGTTTTGACGTGTCTCATCATTTGACAGTTGCGCGTCCGGAAAGCTCCCATGTCAAGATTACTTCCGCTTTTAATTACATCTTTAGGATGTGGAAGGGCAAAGATTCCCAACATGTTCCATTGCTTTAGAATTTTTGAGGTATATTAACACGAATTCATTATTTTGTACTCCTGCATATTTCTTCGTTGTAATCTTAGGAAAATAAACTTAGGTCTCCCCTGTTTGCTGCGCTCGGATTACTTTCTTACGAAAATTTAAGGTGTTATTGAGGTTTGTTTGAAGTTGTTTTGAGGTGACATGGTTGATTTGAGGTTCATTTGAAGTTGAATTAAAAAAAAAACCTTAAAAGATCTTACAAAAATTTAAGGTGATTCTTACAAAGATTTAAAAATTTATTTAAAAGATTCTTACAAAAATTTAAGGTGTTATTGAGGTTTGTTTGAAGTTGTTTTGAGGTGGTGACAAGGTTGATTTGAGATTCATTTGAAGTTGAATTCAAAAACAACCTTAAAAGATCTTACAAAAATTTAAGGTGATTCTTACAAAAATTTAAAAATTTATTTAAAAGATTCTTACAAAAATTTAAGGTGTTATTGAGGTTTATTTGAAATTGTTTTGAGGTGTTGACATGGTTGATTTGAGGTTCATTTGAAGTTGAATTCAAAAACAACCTTAAAAGATCTTACAAAAATTTAAGGTGATTCTTACAAAAATTTAAAAATTTATTTAAAAGATTCTTACAAAAATTTAAGGTGTTATTGAGGTTTGTTTGAAGTTGTTTCGAGGTGACATGGTTGATTTGAGGTTTATTTGAAGTTGAACTCAGAACCAACTTTAAAAGATCAGCCTTCCAAGGTGTATAAAGTTTTATTCATACTTGAGGTTGATTGAACATGGTGCGTAACGTTTTAAAAAAGTACTTAAATTTTCGTTATTTAAAAGCCCTTAAAGGTGCTTTTTTCATTGAGTGTTTCTATAAAGCGCTTAATTTTCCCTTTTCAAATGAGATTTTGTTTTCTTTACCATCTCGAAATTCGCCACGGATTAAGCAAAAGCTTGCTTTTTACATTGTTCGATTCAACGTTTTTACAGTTCATTTCGGCGTACCGTCGGTCCATAGCGTACGAAAGCGCCAATCATTTTACGTTTGATAAAATACATGCGAGTCCGTAAGTGCGTCTACTGAGTTGGGTTCAGTAAGATTATTGAATTCTCATGTGCAACTCTGCTGCATTTTGCAAGATATTCTCAATTTCAAACTTCGTTTTCTGAACTCTGATAACGAACCGAAAAATCTCTCGATAATTTTATAACGGCTTATATAATCAAGAAAGATTTATTTTCTCACGATCATCTGAAGTCTTTCAAAATTATTTTTCATTTTGTCAATGTATATATTGCTTAAAAATATTTTTTGAGTGCTTAAAAGGTGCTTATTTTTTGTTGAAAGAATTGGCTACGCACCCTGTTGAAATCTTCTCAGCTAAGGGAATCAGCAATCAGCTAAGGGAGGTTGTTCTAGAAGTGCGGGTTATTTTTTCTACACTTCAAGCAAATAATTATATCTGAGGTGCGAATAATTTTTTCCCGATTTCAACTTAAAAGTATTGCTGAGGTTGATTATGTTGAGGTTGATATGAGAGAAATTTTTTTTCTCTAATATAAGATATTTAGCAGGATGTAAAGTAGAAATCGACTTTAATTTTTAATTTTATTAAAACTAAGGTTGTAAATTTCTCTAAACTTTTCATTCATTCTAGAAATATGTGTTTTGTTTGTTGTAAATAAACGCAATCAGTACTTTTCAGATAAGTTTATTTTTAGCATGTTGACTAATATAGCTTTGCTTTGACCCACTTTTATCTTTCTTTATATATTGTTACACCCTTTACATTTCCGTTCCAGCAACGTTTCTTAGTGGCTTGATTTGTGAATTTTCCGAATATTCACGTCTCAGACGCGAAAATACATGAAATTCATCACGCAATATGCGTGCGGACGTATCATTAACTCGACTGAGTCAATATAATGTGGCCTCTAACTTTTCTGAAGTTACTGGAAATCTGTCAACTTTGAAAATTTCTCTTCGAAGTCCAATGCATTGTTGCTATTTTTAGATGTGTTGCTATTCTAATAACTGCTTTTATGCAGAAGGCTAGAATGTGTTTTCTTTTATAATCCTTCTTTGTATGCTTGTTGTTTTAGTTTTTAATGTTTAGCATTGACAAAATTAACGGAAATATGTAGGTATTATATGTATATATGTGTGTACATTTCGATTTCTGGAAACTAGTTACATTTTTTTCTTCTATGAGTTAAAGATTCTAGAAAACGGGTAGGGTGCCATATGTAGGGTATCTGCGCACCTGGAAAGTCATGAATATCGGTATTGAACAAAATATGTCATGAAATGTCATGATTTTAACTATTTAAAAAAAATCATGGAAAGACATTGATTTAGGGTTTTGAAAAATCTAATTTTTAAAATAGAATTTACCCTTCCCCTCAAAATTTCATGGTGTTCCGAATATCTGAATTTGTAACAAAATCATATTTTATTAAAATATGAAATGTTTTATCATGTTCTTTAAAAATTATGGTGTTCTTATATTTTCAAACATCATTTTTAGAGGAGAATAATCTTTTAAACTTCTGTGATTTCAGAATTTTTGTTATTATTTATTTATTTTTATTTCATCAGTTTCAAAAGCTATCTGAAGCAAGCCAGTCATTGGCGAATTTTTTTTTATTCCGAAATGAGAACAGAAAAATTGGGAGTATTTCTTTCCTTTCCAAAGAACAAGAAGAGTATCTTTAGAATATGATTCTGCAGAAAAAAAAAAGAGGGAAAAAAGATTTTGCTTTTGTATTTTCTTCAGCTATTTTATTGCTTCAACTCTTTCTTTACTCTGTTTTTTAAATTTAAAATCTATAAATATGAAGATGCAGAGTATAACAGTTTTGGTTATACCTATCATTTCAATTAATATTATGCTTTTTTTAAAATTATTGTTGTGTTTTTGTCGGAGAAAATAGTAACTTCGTTAAGTCATGAAAAATTCTTGGAATTTGTCATGAAAAATCATGAATTTGAAAATATAAAATGTAGCAGATATCCTCCATATGGTCTGGCTGCATGTGTTTAGTGTATTTTGCTCGTTATAGTTGCACAGTAGGTAGAGGCTGGAGGTCGATCCTCTAGTCGACTAAACAACAGACGTTTTTAGGAAGCAGTGAGATTTGAATCTAGAAAAAGGGGAGAAAAAAACTTGTCATAGGGAGAAGGATTAGTCTTTTTCCCCAGAGGGGAAAAAACGAACGAGAACTGTGTTTTTTAAATTTGGAAAAGCAGTGCATATAGTGTTGTGCTCGTACAGAAAAGATGTGTTCGTGATTTGTATTTTATACATTGTTATAGTTGTTTGTGTTATTAAAAGAGTATTCTCAGTTGTCCGTTTTTAGGATAACCACATCAAAATCTTTACTGCAGCTAAGTGCTCATTAAATTTGACGTCATCGAGAGCCTTCTCATTGGTTGTTTTATTTTATAACCGCCGTTGAACAGCCAACCAGATTACGACTACTAATGTTTAACTCCGTAGCCTTGTAATTTTGAACCCTATCCAGAAGACAAGGGAACTCCTGGATCGAGTATTGGGAGAAATTTCTCATGGAGGACTTTTTGATGGAGCTAACCCGCATTTGCGTTTCATGGAGAGGAAGACCACGAGGGCCTCCCACGGTTATCCTGACGGCAAGGGGACTTTAACCCATGATCCGTCTACCATTGAGGATATTTCACGTCCGCACTGTGGTCGGTGTAAGCCGGATGCGGAATTCGTATCGACTGGGATTTGAACCCGGTTCGCCTCATTGGAAGGCGAGCGCTCTATCCCCTGAGCCATCGCGGTTCTCTCTTTGGTTGATGTATGGAAGTTAAGGTAGAAGGTTTGTCAGCTCAGGCGCTGCCCATATCGTCTGACCAGAATTAAAATTACGTAGAACAAACGAGGCTAGCTAAAGTTGTGTCGTGTGGGTGTGTGTTTTACAGTACCTGACGATTGTTCATAAGAGTTTCAAAGTCTATTTTTTAATGATTAATTAGAATTGTAGAAGATATTATTTTTGGACTGAAATGCCCCGTTTAAAAAATATATATGTTAGTAACTAAAAGATGGTATTTCAAAGTTCTTTCTCCCTATTTAATAAATTTTCACATTTTTATGCTGGCTGATTGACTGAGTCTATTGACTATTTCTAATAAAAACATTCTACATATTTTCGAAAAAAATTTCAACTATACTTCGTGGAAAAGCTAACCTTTTAAGCATTATCAACGCCACGAGCTACAACCGCCTGTTTACACCATTTTCTAATGGTTTTGTCAAATAATGCTTTTTATCACTATAATGTAACGCAATTGCGGGTGATTTCCCATCAAAAAGTTTTCTATAAGGGTGATTTTGTCCCGCTACTTGATTCAAGGGTTTCCTTGTCTTCTGGGTTGGAATTAATATTACATGGCTATCGCTTTGTGCAGAAAATCCAGTTTGTTTTACTCTGGTTGTAAAATAAAAAAATAAAATTGAAATAAAGCGGACGTTTAAGAATTAATTAAATTTTAAGCTAAACAAGAAAAATAAATTGCATTAAAATAATCGTTCTTAAACTCTTTGATCATCACTTTGCGATCAATCATTTTGTGTATTTATTGCTGATATATCAAGCATCTAATAGACAGACCACCGATAAATTTTTAAATATTTAATAGATACAAAAGCCCCTAGACTTTTTATAACATGCTCCATTCAGTATCATATATAATCATATTTAGTAGTTGATGAAATTAATTTACAATATCTTACCTCTTTTAAAAATCTGAAATCATTATTATTGCACCTGAAAGACCATTAATATGTTCGCGTAATTGCTTCAACAAACAACCGTAACAAAAATATTGAAGCTAAAATCGATTATATCAATCACTGTATTAATCTCCACTTTTTTATACCTGTTCCGTGTTCAAATCAACATAAAGGTAGGTTCAGTGGTTTTATATCAATAGTTCAAAATAATTCATCGGCGAAATCAAATCAAATATAACGAAACAAATATTTAATAACGAAAAAAGGATTAATACAACTTGACACTTCCGTGTCTACATGTTCACTGCTTGTTGATGCGCTCACAGCGCCCTCTCAGTAAGGAGGTTTTACCATTCTCCCCACTTAAATTTCGATGAAATTTACCACTAAAATAATTAAACAATAATTAAAAATTAATTCACAATACATCAAATTTTCTGAATAAAAAATACTTAAATCTGACTTTATCTAAAGTATTGAATTTTGAAATTAGCAAATTAAATGAAATTAAAGTTCAAATTGATTGAGTTTAAAAAGTTAGTTCAGAAATGTTCAAAAAGTTCCTGTGTCTGCAGGGCTATCTGGAATCGGCAATGGTGCTACTTTGTTGATGGCTCGTCGCAGAACACCTGTAGAGGTCTTGACGTCAACAACTCTAACTAGTCCATCTTTTCCAGGCAGAACGTTCACGATGCGCCCTAAAGACCAGTACATAGGCTTGGTGTTAGGATCCTTTAAAAGGACGAGTTGATTCACTTTCAGGTTAGGATTCTGGACTTTCCACTTTGCACGAGTTTGAAGGTGTTGTAGATACTCAGAGCTCCATCTCGACCAGAACTTATTCTGAAGATTCTGAACAAGTATCCACCTAGAATGAAAAGATAAAGAATCCGAAGCAGTATGGGGTTCAGGGAAAGATAAAATAGCATTTCCAGTTAAAAAGTGTCCCGGCGTTAAAGGATTAGTGTCATTGGGATCGGAAGAGAGGGGTGATAAGGGACGGGAATTCAAAACTGCTTCAATTTGAGTCACTAATGTGGTTAACTCTTCAAAGTTCAAAATAGCTGATTTTGTCACCTTTAACAAAATGCGTTTCATTGCTTTTATGTTTGCCTCCCACAATCCGCCAAAATGGGGAGAAGCTGGTGGAATAAAATTCCACTCAATACCCTCTTCTGCACTAAATCGTAGAACAGTAGTGGATTTACAAATTCTTTCCCACTCATTAAGGATATTTTTTGCACCCTTAAAATTTGTGGCGTTGTCACTCCAGATGATGGATGGTTTGGATCTTCTTGAAATAAATCTTCTAAGGCAAGCCATAAAAGCCTCGGTCGTCAAATCGGACACAACTTCGAAGTGCGTGGCTTTTGTGCAGAAACAGATGAAGATAGCGATGTAGGACTTTAGAGTAACTTTTGATCTTTTCAAATTTGGTTTCGTAATTATGGGACCTGCATAATCCAGTCCGACCCTTTCAAAAGGTCTCGATGGCACAATTCTGTCTCTTGGCAAATCTCCCATCATTTGGTTGATGGTTTGGTTTTTCGTTCTGAAGCAAGTAATGCACTTATTTAATATTCTTCTAACTTGGTTTTGACCAGATGGAATCCAATACAATTGCCTTATCAAATTCAGGGTAGTTTGTACTCCAGAATGCAAAGATTTTTTGTGAAAATAATCAATGATGAGTTCAGTCAGATGGTGATTCTTAGGCAAAAGTACTTGGTGTTTTTGAAATTCAGGAAGTCTAGAATGTTTCAATCTTCCTCCAACTCTCAATATTTCCTTCTTGTCCAAAAATACATTTAAGGATGATATTTTGCTATTTTTTGGAATAGGGTGATCCTTTTTCAAACACTTGACTTCAGATGAAAATTCAGATAACTGTACATGTTTTACTAAAATTTCCGTGGCTCGTTCTAATTCAGACGCACTTAAACACTCGGTTTTCCTTAATGTTGGTTCCATTTTACAATTATGCACAAATCGTAAGCATAAAGCTGTTATTCTAATCAGTCTACTGAATGATGAATATCTTGCGATCAAATCATCTGCTGGCTCTTTTTCAACTGTTGCATTTACAGTAACTGATTTCTTGATTTCCAATTCATCGATGTTCTTATCAGTTTGAATTACTGGTTCTAACGATACTGGCCATTCTGTTTCATTCAATGTTAACCAGGTGGGGCCATGCCACCATAATTCGTTGCTCTTAAGATCATTTAAGGATACTCCTCGACTTATCAGATCAGCAGGATTGTCCTTTCCTATACAGTGATGCCACTGGTCGGGTTTGCTCAGTTTTTGTATTTCTTGTACTCTATTCTTCACGAACACTTTGTGTTTATTCGGGTCTCTTTTGATCCAGTAACATGCTATTGACGAATCTGTCCAATAGAATCGTTTAAGAGGTAATTCTAGAGAAGATTCAATTTTATGGCTTATTCTTGCTGATAAAAGTCCGCCCATGAGCTCCAGTCTTGGGATTGATAGTGTCTTTAGAGGTGCTACTCTACTTTTTGAAGCTACAAATGAAATAATATTTCGATCAATCAATTCTATACGTAAATAAGCCACAGTTCCATAAGCTTTCTTGGATGCGTCAGAAAAACAATGCAGTTGTACGCTAATTGTACTTCCAGGTAACGTTTCTTTAAAGTAGCAACGTGGAATTCGTATCTTCTTTAAATACTCGATTTCCTCACACCATTTGTTCCAAGCAGCTCCTAATTGTTTAGGCAACATTTCATCCCAGTCCAGACCTAAACACCAAATTTCTTGTATCAAACATTTAACTCGAATAGTGTATGGACTAACAAAACCTATTGGATCAAATAGTCGACCTGCTACTTGTAATAAGTATCTTTTAGTTTCCTTTCTTTTGGAGAGAAATGCTTCCAGATTTTTAAAATCAAAATAAATTGTATCGGTTTTCTCATTCCATCCAACTCCTAGGACCTTAGAAGTTATCAAGTTATTGTCCAGTGCATTTCCAGATTCATCAACTTCAAAATTCAAATCCTTCAATTCTTGGATAAGTTCAGGTGAGTTACTCCTCCATTTTCGAAGGTCCATGCTAGCATCTTTAAAAATCTGTTCACTTTCTTTACAAGTTTTCAAAGCTTGTTGAACATTGTCCTCTCCGCAAAGAAAATCATCTACATACAGAGACTGGTTCAGATGGTTGTAAGTCGACGGAAATGCGTCCATGTATTTTTTCAGATGATGTTTAATTGTAGCTGCTAGTAGAAAAGGGCTTGATTTCACTCCAAACAAAACTCTGCACATTCGGAACACGTCCAACTTCTTGTTTTCCAAATCCAAATTTTCTGGATCTTCATCCCAGAAAAATCTTGTAAAGTTTCTTTCACATTCATTAATTTCAATCATCAAAAAGGCCATTTTAATATCTGCTACGAAAGCAATTGGGTTTTTCCTGAATTTGATCAGGAGACTAAACAAGTTTGGTATGAAATTAAGACCGGTGTGTAGACATTCATTCAAACTTAACTGTCCTTTATCATGTGATCCTGCATCAAACACAATCCGTACTTTGCTTGTAGTCTTATCAGTACGAATCACTGCTCTATGTGGTAGATAAAATGCATTTTTCTGCAAATTCTCTTCTTCAACTGGAATACGTTCAATGATATTCTCGGAAAGATAGTTCTTTAATATTGAGCTATATTCACTAAATAAAGTAGAATCATTTTTTAAAGTTGATCTTAATTTCATAAATCTCTTCTTTGCCACTTGTTCATTGTTTTCTAACAACGATTTCATATGTGGTTTCCAGGGAAATTTGACTTTATAGCGTTTATTTTCATATGAAATTCCAGCTTCAAATTCGGACATTATATCGTTATCATTAATTTTGTCGTCAGATATCTCTGCCTCAATTCCTAAATTTTCTAAATCCCAAAATTCACTAAGTTGTTTGGAAATGATCGACTCATTAACAATAACACTCATTGTAAATAATTCCTCGCAATTTGTGCTCCCCCCTTGTAAAGACCATCCCCACAGCGTTTCGACTGCTACTAAGTTTTTGTTTAATCGCATAATTCGCCCAGTAACTACTTCATAGTAATAGTCCCCACCCAAGAGAACTGATATTTCTTTATCATTAAACTCATAACAATCAGCTAATTGTATATTTCTTAAGTGTCTAAATTTTTTATCAATGTTTTCGGGAGGGGTCGGTAAATGTGAGGCCGTTATATTATCTGTTTCAATTGCTTCAATTTCGATGAATAAATTTGGATCCTGTCTATTTTGCAATTTAATTTTCACGACATTATATGTTTTCCCTTTGTTTTCATTACCGCCAAATGTGCAAATTGAAATACTTTCTTCTCTGATTATAGGAAAGTTAAATTTTTTGACAAGGGACGACAAAACAAAGCTACGCTGACTCCCATTATCTAGGAAAACGCGGCATATTTCCTTTTTCTTTTTATCCCCAATCACTGCAGCGCATGTATGTAACAAAATGTTATCGGATTTAGTATTATTAGCTTTTGTTTTAATAACTGCCGAAACGACGCTATCTGTTACATTTTTCTGATTAGGACTTTCAATATCCGAATCATTTTGTTTCCGAAAACATATTGAAATATGGTGGGATCCCCCACAAAAGGAACAGTTTTCTTTAATCGAACATTCTGCAACACGATGACGAGGTTTAAGGCATAAAAAACAACATCCTTTCTTTTTCAAAATATCTCTCTTTTCCTTAGCATTAAATGTATAACACGATTCGAATTTATGTGACTTATTGCAGAATAAGCATTTCTCATTGCCTGGCACCGATGAGAGGCTCTGTTGGGATGAGATCATAGAAAAAGTGTTTTCTTTTTTCAAGGGCATGCCCGTGGTATTACGTTTAACAAACCCATAATTCTTATTTTTTAATCTTTCTTGTGGGGAAAGGAAATAAGAGGGCGATGGTTTATGATTATTTATTTGAAGTGATCGTTCGCGGCTCCGTATTTCTGAATTGAGAAACATTAATAGAGCACTTAAATCAAATTCCTTATCATTTTGGGATCGATTAAATTGTAAAACAAATTCTGAAGGAATTAATTTCATTAAAATGGGTGTCAATAAACTGGTATAAGTATCTCCTTTTATACCCAAGCTTTCTAAACTGCGTATCTGTGTTTCCGCGCTGTCATATAAATTTCTAAGACTCATAACATCATTAGGATTTTTGACAGGCGATAAATTTAATAAATCACTCAAATGAGCGTTGATTAACATGTTTTTGTTCCCAAATCTATCCTTTAATAAATCTAGGGCTTTATCGTAATTCTCATCAGAAATTGCAAATCCGTTAATGCATGCAAGAGCATTTCCACATAAATACGATTTCAAATAATTAAATTTATCAACTTTGCTTAATTTTACATTATTATGAATACAACTTTCAAATAAATTGTAAAAATCTAACCATCCCGCATAATTTCCCGCATATTTATTTATATTTAATTTAGGTAGATTTATGTTCATGCATTCAGAATTATTTGAATCATTTGTTTCAGAGGTATTTGAAACTGTATCAGCTGGGATAGAATTCATTTTCTTTATTTTTAAAGAAAGTTTAGTCTTCCAAAAAATTATTTTTTCTTGGATTTCTTCAGAAGTTTCAACATCTTCAGAAATTGTGTCTTCAGACAAAAGATCTACAATTTCATCATTCAAAAAATTCAATTTGCTTTCTTTTTCATTCACTTGTGCTAAAAAAGCTTCAAATTGTTCCAGTAATTCTATTTCGTCATTAATCGATTCTTCAATTTTATTAATCAATTTTGTCAGTGCTGTTCGTACAGCGGTACGCTTCTTTTTCAATTTTGTAATATTTTCTGCCATATTTATTTCTATCCAGGTAATTCAGTTTCAATGTAAATAATAAATTCTTACCTGGATATTTCGTTCGCCGATGACGTCAAATCAATCAAATCAGTTTCAATTCTATTCAGCTTCCTTTGGCCGATAGCAGCATAAATGTTCCGTGTTCAAATCAACATAAAGGTAGGTTCAGTGGTTTTATATCAATAGTTCAAAATAATTCATCGGCGAAATCAAATCAAATATAACGAAACAAATATTTAATAACGAAAAAAGGATTAATACAACTTGACACTTCCGTGTCTACATGTTCACTGCTTGTTGATGCGCTCACAGCGCCCTCTCAGTAAGGAGGTTTTACCAATACCTTAACAGCATCTTATAAAGTTCTTCAACTTCGCCATTTTTCCTCGCTTCCTATCTCATAAATTATTTCCGAGATCTTTTAAAAGACGTATTCCCTCTATTATGATCAATAACCCCTATTGCAAAGCTTAATATTTGAGTTGTGTATTATATTAGTATTATGATACTCCAATAAATTGGAAAACCATTTGTTCTCTTTGCCAGTGTGCTTTAGAAAATCTCTAATTATTATGTATTCGCACGCGATGAAAAATAGTTCTTAGAAGAAATTACCCTATACCTTTCTCATTTGTCGTAGATAAATATTGTATGTTTGCACCTATTGAAGATCTTTATTGATGAGATGATTTGTAAAGAATATTCTTTATTGAACATATGTCTGTATGTTTCCATTTTAGATTTATTAGTTATGTTTTTCTTTGCTTTATGAAGCCTGTATAGAAATCATAAAAGTTCGTCATTGTTTTAGTTTTTTTAAGAGTTATTTATTGAATTCTTTTTGATTTTTTTATTTATTTGTCACTGGATTGCGTTGATTATTGTTCAAATTATGAACAAAAGATAATTATGGTTTTATTATCATTTAAATAAAATACAGTTAGATAGAATAAGTGTTTTATTATGAATTGAATTTTTTATTAAGTTATAATGAAATATGATTATTATAAATTGCCGGTTATAATAACTATATAATCTATAGTAATATAATAATTAGTATAATTATTTCAATAATTATTCTTTGTAACCTGTAATACGTAAGTTTACGTTGTGTGTAAATGGCTTACTTCATAAAAAGAGATAAATCAATAAAAATCAAAACGGTGCTTATTAATCATTTCATAGTAAGTTGTGTGAGAATTAGTTGTTGTTGTTTCTAATGCGACTTGCCATTACTAGGAAGCCTGCTTGATGAAACCAAGCGAATTTTTGGTAGAGGGTGCGTTTCTTGCTTTTCAGTGGCGCAGTGCATGGCCAAGAATACGACCTTAGCCGATTTACTGGCTGAATCCATCCATCTATAGATCGTAATTTTGACCTGAACCAGAGAACGATCAATCTCCAATTCAGTACTCCCAGAGGTATTGATTTGTTATGGAAACTTGGAGGACTTTGTGACCCCTACAGATGTAACGTGCACCAATCACCATTTACTACACGGGGAGACTTCGGCCGGCGAGGATCGAACTCCTGACCCCTGGTACATGGGCCCAACGCCTTACCTACCAAGCAATCTCGGCGTGAGAATTAGTTTAAAAAAAAATAATATTTTTTTATTATTTTTCAGAATTTCGAATCTCATCTTCAAAAATAATTCAAGCTGCTATTATTAAAATGAAATTAAATTGGATTCATTGAATTTGTAGTTTTCCCGATTTTTGAAACATGATCACTATTCAACGTTACAATCAGCTAACAATAAACATTTTTAACATTTCAAATAGAAAATGCTTCTATTTTTGTGTAAATATTTTTAACTATTTTGACAAATATTTCTTTTGACTTTGTGTATAATTGATTAACTAAATCAATATATTTTTCATAAAAAAAGCCGTAACCTTTGCATAAAAATACAGTAGTAAAAGGAGAAAAAATAAAATTTTTTGTTTCTTTTGTTTTTCAGAACTGTCGAGGGCGCAAAGAAATTTAGCCAACACCTTGAAAAATTTTCAGCTAGAGTGTATAGGAAGCAGCCAAACCGATGATGAACTTGTTATTGGTAAGAATTTGCTTTGTTATTTCTCTGAATTTGTTTAATACGATGGAAGCCCACTAATATGTGTTATAATCAGTATAAACATGGTAAAATTTAAATTTTTTTTCTCACCAAGTTATTTTTATTTAAATTAGTTGCGATAATATATGAAAAAAAGAAAGTACATATTTCAAAAATCTTTAATAATGCGTCTTAATATATATACAGATATACAGGGTTATTCATAATTCCCTCCGGGGGTTCGAAGCGTTATAGTAAAAAAACGGAGACGAATATGGCAAAAAAGAACATATGAAATTATTCCGAAAGTATTCAAGTTTTAATTTAAGCAGTTGCCGGTAGATGGCAGTAACATGTACCACTGAAGCCAGTTGTAGTAAATATAAGGTTGTAGTAAGCGGAGGGAATTATGAATAACCCTGTATGTTACCTTAAAAGCTCGAAATTTGGTAAATCTTAAGTTTTACCTGTAAAACTTAAGATTTACCAAAGTAACTTAGAAAAAACCCCAAGTATATGTTAATATGATTCCATTTCAGACTTTTCCAAGTCTTTGTGGTAAAACCGGTGAAAGCTCGAACTAGTGATTATTTTTAACTATTGCCAAATTAATTTTTATGTACTATTATTGAAATATCTTCAGTAGTTATCGAGAAAATTATGCAATAATTCAGCTTTTTTCACATGGGATCAGATTTGTGAAATGGCATAAATATTGCATTTGTTTTTTGGAAAAATAATTGTAAAACCGTTCCATCGACGCAATCTTAAATCATACCTTATTTTGATCACTTCTACAATTTAGATTTTTAGATAACAATGAAAGTGTGATGTAGCTGTTTTGAGACATACCGTATACAATTAACAGGGTGCGTAGCGCTTTTAAAAAGTGCTTAAAGGAGCTTATTTTCCATTTTCGTTTTTTAAAAGCCCTTAAAGGTGCTTTTTTCACTGGATGTTTTAAAAAAGTGCTTAATTTACCTTTTTTTAAAATGAGATTTTTCCTTTACCATGTTGATTTTCGTTACGAATTATGCAAAATGACACAGTTCACATTGTTCTATTCAACGTTTTCACAATTAATTCAACCACAATCTATTTCGGCGTATTGTCAGTCCGTAGCGTATGAAAACGCCATTCGTTTTAAATGATTCAAAATTTCATGATTTTTGACAATTGTCAAGAACAATACCAAAAGTTTTTTTTGTCGACATGACGGTTAAAACAAGATAAAACCGTCAATTGTCAAAAACTTTCCAATCCTGCCTAATTATATTTTTTTAAAGTGCTTAAAAATAATTTTTGAGTGCTTGAAAAGTGCTTAAAAGGTGTTTATTTTTTGTTGAATAATTTGGCTACGCACCCTGTATACCGTTTTCTTTCTTTTAAGGGAGCCGTTGGCGATGCTTAAATTGTTTTCGCCAAATCAAACACCAAACACATTAATCGATCAATTATTAACTCTGTTGCCGACCGGCCTGTGTAGGGGACAGGGAACTGTCCTTGCATCAGAAAGGTCCTGGGTTCGAATCCCGGGCAAGGCATGGATGTTTCTTTCTCTCTCTCTCTGTGTTCTATGTCCTTTCTCCTTTGTGTGTGAATGTGACCCGCCCTATAAACGGGTTGTGGTTGTGTGAATTGCGTGGCAGAAGTCGAATTCCTGGCCATAGATGGCGCCACTGAAAAACAGGAACAATCGCACCCCCACTGCCTAAACAGGCATACGACAAAAAAAAAAAAAAAATTTACCTCTGTTTATTATTTACAATAACCTGATTTATCAAGGTATGAGAGTGCCATTGCCCGACTTAACCTACACTGATATTTTTTTAAGATTAAATGCCACTACCAGTTATACCCTACATTGATGTTTTTTAAGATTTAAGTGCCACTACCCGGTATACTTTTGTCCGGTACACTAAAACAATGATTTTTTTTATTTTAGGTAAAGCTCCATTGCTCCTGGTATTCTGTATACTAACTGTTGAGATAAAAGTTTTTCATTTGTGCTCCCGAATTCGCTCTCCTTGATTTGGCAATTTTTTACTGCATACTTTAAGGTACCCAATATATCTGGAAATGGAAAATTCCATCATAAGTAATCCCTCGTTTCGGACTTTTATCGAACTTCTTGGTAACTTCTAGATTTTTCCGCAAAAGCTTGGCAAATGTCCGAAATGAAATTATATTAAAGCATATTTGATATTTTTACCAAGCCACTTAGGTAAATCTTAGGTTTTACCTGTAAAAATTAGGATTTACCAGACTTTCGGGTTTTACAGTAATATATCTATATTATCTGAATTTGAGTTAGGGTACAAAGCAAATCTGGGAAATAAATAAACTAAAGAAAATTGGCTTTAAAATTTTAGCTAATTGTTTGTAGTTATTGTATAAATTAAAGCGTGAAAGTATTACAAAAGTTACTTACCTTATGAATTTTGTACGACACATAAAACTAGATAATTTGTACTGCTGATTTGCAAAAGTGGCACATGACATACATACACACTGGTAAATATTTTGAAGTAATATTATCTAAGTTTATATGAAAGTACGTTGTTTGCCATTCTTAACGTACACATTTCTAGGTATATTAAGTTTTTATTTATTTTTTTTTTTTTTTTAAAAAAAGGTGGTTTATAGGCCGATGTTATTTAATTTTTCAAACATGTTCTACGTTGCAATAATTTTTTTTTTTTTTCATGAACATGTTATATTTTAAATTCACTAAATAGATTTTTGTATAGGGTCGGGTCATTTTCCAAATAAAGCTTTCATATATAATTATAGCAGTATATTTATTACATCAAATAGTTTTTGAGAAAAAACTCAGAATTTGAGTTCTGAGAATATGGAGAAAAAAAAACACTACAATATTTTTATTGGTATATACCTTTTGTCTTGGCTTTAACACCGTTGTACCTATTATTATGCACTCTAAACCTAACATTCAATTAGTCAATCAATTTAAAAATTTCTCCTTTATATAATTAAGAAAGGTTTTTTTTTTTGACAATTTAGTTGTGTCTGATATTATTTGTACTGATTTAATGTTTATAGATTGAGATGTACGTTTTGGAGGTACGTTTGGACGAAATCTAACTACTTCGGAATAATAATTAAAAAAAATACTTCAAAATTTTGGAAAAAGCTTAATTTGTTTACCATCTTTGATTTTTCTAAATTCCCCATTGGTTTTTTGTATAACTTAAAACCTTTACTTTTTAATTCATGCCAGTTATCTTTCGGATTTTCTGGGGGGGGGGGGAATTGTACCTTTAAATAGGAAAAGTTCCCCCAAAAATTGTGTGTTTTTTTCCTTCATAGATTCAAATGTTTTTGTCAAATTCTATTTAATTACGCTATTACTTTCATTCCTAAAAAAAGGTATCAAAAATTTTAAAAATTAAAGTAAGTGAAAATTGCAAATCAATAGGTTTGGTAAAAAAAATTGCCAGTTGGGCGTCGATTAGAGTAATCGATTACAAATAATTACTGCTATGTAATAAATTACTTGTAATCACGATTACAGGCAGTAGCGATTACAAGTAATCGTAATTTTTGATTACATCAAAGTAAGGCAAAAAAATAAAATTTTTCAATTACAATAATCAATTAATTGTAATCATGCTTACAAATTTTGATTACAACTGTAATCGTGATTACAATACTCAATTACTTGTAATCATGATTACAAACATTCGTAATTTTGATTACTACTGTAATCGTGATTACATAACCAATTAAATGTAATCATGATTACATGTAATCATATATTTTCATTACTTGTAATCATAATTACTTGTAATCGTTTACGTTGTGATTACTTTGAATCGCAATTGCTTGGAATCACGGTTACAGTTGTAATCAAAATTTTGGAGAATTGTAATCAAGAAGATTACAAGTAATAAATTATAGCAATCAATTACTGCAATAAATTATTGTAATCATGATTACAGCTGTAATCGAAATTATAAAAAGTTGCAATCACGATTACAAGTAATTGATTACTGTAATCGACAATTGTAATCGCGATTACTGCTGTAATCAAAGTTGTAATCACGATTACAAGTAATTGATTACAGTAATTGATTGTTCTAATCACGATTACAGCTGTAATCAAAATTATGGTATCTTGTAATCATGATTACAAGTAATTGATTACTGTAATCGGAAAATCTAATCGATTACATTTTTGCCCAACTCTGGTAGGGGCTTGTACTATTATGATATTTATCGACTCTATCAAACTTTTAATTCAATCACAATAGTACTGCTATTTTTATTAATTCATTTGTTCTTCAATGAGTGACATATTTTTATGAAATTGTGTTAGATAAAATTTTCTTTGAGCTGATGCCGAAAAGATAAAATACATGGAAAAGTATGAAAGAAAAAATACCTTGGAAGAAATAAAAATTTTTACTTTGAGAGCAAGAAAGAACTATCAATATTTTTCATTTCTTTCCCTTGGTACTGACTAATTCAATTACCGTGACTCTTTAATAGAAAATCTTTTGTTATGTTTAGTTTTTTTTCTTCTTTCATTCTTCTGTGCTTTTCAAATATGATAAAACATTCAAATATTCAATTATAACTTTCGATCCAAGCTTTAACCTTTAGAACAAACACATGCAAATGTTAATGGAATATCATCTTCCCTTGGCTGTAATTCCCTGTTCAATCTAAGAAACAGCAGATGGGGGCAGCTGCAAGTCTCGATTCTTGCTTGGCAGTTTCTAAATCGATTGGCTTTGAAAAGGATTTCAGACGTAATTTAATATTTCGACTTAAGTTACTCTCATTTTAAACGAGCTTTTGGAGACGTAAACTCGCGCCATTTAATGGGAAGTGCTTTAATGGCAAATTTGTGTAGTTTGCATCGTGTAAAGTCTGGAGCGTATCGAACGTTTCGTTTTAAAGCAGAGTTAAGAGAGGTTGTAAAGTACGTTAAGGGTTCGTAAATGTTTCGGGACGATCAAATTTTAATTTGATCCTTAGATTAAAGTGCTCTTACAACCTAAGTTTTATTGTTCTGTTGAGACTATATGCAACTATAAATGAATGAGCGATTGCAATTTTTCAGAAAGAATGAAATATCAAAGATATGATTAAAGTTTAATAATTTTCTCATTTTAGATGCAATTTTAGCCTTAAAAAGTTATTATTCAGTGTATTTGTCAATATGTTTGTTGTAGATTTATATTTTGTTGATTGGTATCTCTAAATGTGCATGAGAACGCATAAATAATTAAAATGAGCTAAGAAGTGTTAACTTTTATTCGATAGACGATATAATCAGTTCTTCAGGGTGGACTTAGGATAAACTTAGCGTTGGTTATTGAAAAGGTTATGAGTTCGATCTCTGTTCATATTCATTAGTGCGTTTTGTGTTATATTTGGATTTATAATACTAAAATCTAAATTTTCTGGTATTAATTGACTTAATTATAGTTTGTGTCGTAAGTACGATTTTTGAAATAATTTATTATACACTTTATGAATAATAATAAAAAACAAATTAAGTATTTTTTTTTATATCATACTGCTGCATATTTATGTAAAAATCTGTGTAAAACCTCATTTCTTTTTAAATTAATCCTTTCTGTATAATACATTTTGAAAAATGCCGAAAATTCATAATTTTACATGCAACATAGCTCATGAAAATTTTAATGAGAACGATTTTTTTTAAAAATTTGAATTAGTTCTTATAATCAAAATTTATTAAGCATCGTTAGCGTCAAAAATAATATTTTATAAATTTATAACCGCCGTTGAACAGCTGACCCAAATTTGAGTTTACGACTACCAATGTTCAACTCCGTAGTCTTGTAATTTTGAACCCAATCCAGAAGACAAGGGAACTCCTGGATCTTTACCCCTAGAGGTATTAATTTGTTATGGGAACTTAGAGGACTTTGTGACCCTGGTAGATTTAACATGCAGCAGTCACCATTTTATACTCGGTGATTCTTCGATCGGCTGGATTCGAACCCCTGTTCTCACGAAGCAGAGTCCAACGCCCTACCAACTAGGCTATCCCAGCTCTCAATAATAGTCTTTTTTTTATTACCGTCGTTGAACAGCCTACCCAAATTTTGAGTCAATAATAGTATGGGGAATTTTATGGTCTCCCTAAACCATAGTTTCGAAACCTTTTGAATCACCGCCTACTATTTGAATCACCGCCCACTATTTGAATCACCGCCCACTTTGCAAAGCAAAATATTTTTAACTCCCTCTGTAAAAAAGAATTTTTTTTTCAACTCTTTTATTAAAATTGTTTTAAATTTTCTTCACTTTTATCACTGTAAAGTTATTATAAACCTTCAACTAATATGGAAAAAATTAGTTATTTAATAAAAATTTCTTATTCTAAGTAGTCATTACTACTATTATGATTCTAAGTAGTCATTACTACTATGATTCTAAGTCAAAGAGTTGTATTTTGTAAGCCAGCTAATAAGATAAAAAAAAAACACATAAGTTTGAAAGAAAAACTGTGAAGTTATTATAAACCTTCAACTTATATCGAAAAAAATTTGTTATTTAATAAAAATTTCTTATTCTAAGTAGTCATTACTACTATTATGATTCTAAGTAGTCATTACTACTATGATTCTAAGTCAAAGAGTTGTATTTTGTAAGCCAGCTAATAAGATAAAAAAAAAAAACACATAAGTTTGAAAGAAAAACTGTGAAGTTATTATAAACCTTCAACTTATATCGAAAAAAATTTGTTATTTAATAAAAATTTCTTATTCTAAGTAGTCATTACTACTATTATGATTCTACTAAGTCAGAGAGTTATATTTTGTAAGCCAGCTAAAAAAAAAAAAAAATCAAAAAAAAAAAAGCGCAAAAGTTTAAAAGAAATACTGTAAAGTTATTATAAGCCTTCAACTTATATAAAAAAAAAATTTATTTAGTAAAAATGTCTTATTCTTAATTTCAATATTTAATAAAAAAAATTTATTGTGTAGGTTATTACCTCTAGAAATCAGTAGCTCCCCCCCTAGAAGTCTTCAACGCCCACGCTAGGCTTATGCCCTAAACCAGGGGTCGGCAACCTTTTGAAATGAAAGAGCCAAAAGTTACAATTTTACAAAATTTCCCCGATTTTAAAGAGCCTCTAAAAATTTTTGATTTAATATTATAGTTTTTTCTTATATATATTTGATTTTTCATTTAAAAAAAGAACGGTTTTAAATACGGAATAATGTTTATTAATATAAAAACTCAAATATAGATATTTACATCAATGCATCGAATAACTTGGGCAATTTATGAGTACAACGTTAACATTTTAATTTGCGTACGTTGTTTTAAAAATTTGTTATGAACGGACTATCCATACACTTGTATTGGTAATAAACAACTTCCACTAGTTTTAGTATTTTATGTAGATGAAAGTATCCTTTAAAGTAGTTATCCCGTTTTGTAGTGAAAAGTAGTCTATTTGTAATGTTGAGTATTAATGATGGTATTTTTTCTTTTTTCTTCTTTTTTTTATTAATGCTGCTATAATTATTTTCATAGTTTAAGGTCGAATTTTTTTCCAGAAATATATTTGTTATGAATGTTTTTTCAATGAGATGAATGTAGGAAAATTTCACAGATAAGAATTGCTATTTTTTGTTGATAACGATAAATTTGTTTTTCACGTATAGAATTAGCTCGTTATAAAAAACAAAACGATCCAAGAATTATACTGGCATAATTATTTGTGTCTTTTTTTCTGTTTTTAAAAAAGAAAAATAGTTTATTTTCGCACACAATATTAGTTTGGCAAAATTTTTCATGAAAAAATAATCTTGAAGAGTAAAATATAAATTTTTTTTTGAAAAATTCCTTTATTTATTCAATATTTATTTATCTTTAACTGTTTTGAAACAATACATATAAACATCGCAACGTGGAAATTGTGATTCATGGTCACTGCATCATGTTATGACATTTATGTAGGAATTCTAGATTGCTTCATTTCAGACTTCATTCGATAAAATAGTGCCGCCATCTAGTGCAGTTTAGTTAAGTTAAGAAAGAACTTCTCTCTTGCTAAAAATTTTGTTCTCTCGTTTTTTTTAGTTTATTTATTTAATTTTTTTTTAAATATAATATAATTGCTATTTTTAATTATTCATTGAAAAATGATAATAAAGTTTTATTTTCACTTTCTAGCTGGAGCCTTAAAAGAGTTCAGTAACTTGCTTAATGCTATTGAAGATGAAAGAGATAGAATGGTAAGTGACAAGTCCTTAACTTTACGAATGGAAATAAAATGAATTGAAATATAATAATGGATTTTAAAAAAAAAGTTAAATTGTATTTTGATCAAAATTTTAATCACATCTTTTGCAAAAATCTTTCATAAAGTATTAAATAATCATTAATATGACTTAGAAAATCCAAGACGTTTAAACATTTATCCTTCACAAGCTGAGAATCACTTTTCGATGTCGAATCTTTATTCTTACTAATATTCTAAATTTTTAAGTATGTTATTGCAAGTTTTTTTTTATATTAAAAATCAGATCTTTTTGTTGAAGTAGTTGGTATTAATAAAATTTTATTTATTTATTTTTTTAAAATTTTCTACTTTATATGGAAAAAATTCTCTTTGAGCATACAATTTTAATCTCTGTTTAAAAATTAAACTATTAGTGAAGTCTGTTCTGTTCAAATTAGTTTCTTAATCAAATTAAAAAATAATTAGTTCCATGCTCTCTCTCAAAAAAATTTTTTTTAACAACACATTCAGAAGCTCCATTTTTCTCAATCTATCTTTCTTACATAGCTTTGTCTTTTTTTATACTTTATCTATGCAGGATGCTCCTTAATGACTGCCTTTACTATATAATTTTTGAATCCTTGTCAAAAATGTAGTGAAAAAACATACATTACTTGTGAATAATTATTTAAGTGTGATAAAAACAAAAACGTTATCGAAATATAGTGAGATAGGTTCTAACTTATTTGGTTGCTGTGGAAACAAACATGAGCTGAAAGGTCATTGGTAGAAATATCCTCTAGTTTCATTAGACGATCAAATTTTATTTATTTATTTTTATCACAGCATTTTTACAAGTGATTTCATAGATTTTGATAGCATTTTTTTCATTGTTCTACTGTATATACCTTTATTTCATTCACATTTAACGAGGATCGGAAAAAATATATTAAGGGCGTTCATTATGGAACACTTAATATCTATTTTTACAATTAGTTTGAAAGCTCAAAGGATCCAATTTATGTATATTAAACTGAGATTGAAAAGAAATATGTTTAATAAATATAATATTTTTTAAAAATATTTTTCTACTGTTTTAATTTCTATTAAAACTCTATATTATTCTTTGTAAATAATTCTAAATTATGTAAAAATTCTAAATTATGTTTTGTAACTAAAAATTTGTATTTAATTACTAATTATCCTTTCAAAATTTTTTTAATAAATTTATGTACATCTTTGTATTAAAAGTTTAATATCATATTCCTTGTTAAAAAAAGATTTTCTTTTTTTCAAGTTGGAGAAAGCTCAAATCGCATTTGTCGATCCGATCGAATGTTTCCGAAAAGAATATATTGGTGGAGCCAAGGTAAATATAATTTATTTCAGATACAATTTATGAATACTTTTTAGTCAGAATACTATTTAGAATACTTTTAGTTATTGTTACTAAACAATATTAATTATTTTTTTCAGGATAGACGAAAGAAGTTTGAGAAAGATACCGCCAAATTCTTCCAGTCACAAGACAGGCATTTAAATCTTTCTATCAAGAAAAGTGGGAATCAGCTTCAAGAGGTCAGTTTTTCATAGTTTAATCTAGGGTTGGGCTCTTCAGCTTGTGGCCCCTCTGATGAAATTTTAGTGCCCACATGAACTACGTATCTCACTCAATTTAAAGCTAAAAGTTTGATTACAAAAGGTGAAAATAAACCGTAAGGTGGCAATCGGTTCAAACAATAGTTAAGAATGCCAAATTTGTGAATATTTTTCAAAATAAATAAATAATCCAACACATTAGACTGCAAGGCTGATTGTGCTCCGGAAAAATCCGGATTTCTGGAATTTTTACTAACAGTGATCCGGAAGTTTCCGGAGATCGAAGGTCCAGATGTTTAAAAAATCATTGATCACAGAAGTTTCCGGAAATCAAATTTTCAAAGGTGGAACTTAAAAACACAGTTTATTTTTTTGTTTGTAAAGGAGAGCTTGAGAGATACTTTATAAGCTTATATTCATGATTAATATTTATTTTTTATCAGTAAATAGTTGTTATAATCATAAACTCAAGAAAGAAAGACATATTTATAAATTTTAATTACTTCTCCAGGTCATCATAGGTATGTGTAAAATTTTAAATATATTTTAAGTAAACTAAGAAATATTGAGAAAAAGGAAGAAAAAAAAAACCTTGTTTAAATTTTTTTCAATTTAAACTGTCTTTTTTCTTTTCTTTTTCTTTTGAACTCAAGAAATTTTCCGGAATTTTGACTTGGGCTCACAATTACCACTGAGACTGTTTCACAAAAAATTGGAGCCATGATAGCCTGGTTGGCAGGGCGCTGGACTCACTTTTGTAAGAACATAGTTTGAATCCAACCTGCCCAAGACTCCCCGTGTAGTAAATGGTGACTGGCGCATGTTAAATCTGTCTGGTCACAGAGTCCTCCATGTTCCCATACCAAATTATACCACTAGGGCAGTGTTCCCCAACCTTTTTTTCACCGCGGGCCTGTCAACGTTTGATAATTTTACCGCAGCCTGCTGGGGGGGGGGGGTTGATTGCTTATATTTTAGATTATTTTGATTTATTAATTTTAATTTAATTGTATTTAAACATGTCTTCAAAATAAAATACAGTTACGCCAAAAAATAAATCTAAAGTGATTTAACATTTTAACTTACTAGAACGTTAAATCAATGAGAACCCTGAGCTTGTTTCTTTGCAATGAGACGGTTCGATCTGGGGGTAATCGGAGACAATGATACATTACAAACAATAAAAAATTTATGTCACTACCTTCGGGGGCCCCCTTTTTTAAATAAATAAAAGTTTAATGGAGCACAGATATATTTAATTTGGGGTATAAACCTAGGAATTTAAATTTAGTTTCAATGAAATGGGTGCCACTGAAGATAAAAATCCAAAACATCTGAAAAACTTGTTTTTTAAGTCTTCTCTTTACTTTATGCAGTTGTCATATTTCACATAAATTCATTAATTGTCTCATGCACATTTAATAATTTTTTATTTAATGAATTATTTGATTTCAAATTTTATTTTGTTAGAAATCTTACTCCTTAAGTTAATTTGATCTTATACTAGGAACTTTTTAATTCATACACGTTACTATTGATTTCTAAAATTATTATTTTCTAGATTTTTTTTATTTGTGTTAAAGGTTATTTTTTTTCCCTGTGTATTTGTGTTAGTAAAGATATTTTTTTCTTGTGTGTAACTGCAAGCAGAATTTTATATTTGTATTTGTTACTATTATTTTCATGTAGATGGCAGCACAATAGACTCAATCTTTCAGAACATAGCAAACTGGTGGAAATTAAATGTTTGTTTCAAATTTATTTCTTGATAATGCAGAAGTAAAATTCTAGCTATATTATTAAAATTAAGGCCAATTGTTATAATTATAGTTAAAAGTAAGTACGGAATGGCTACTATAAAATTACTAAAGGAAATTTAAAAAAAAAAGGAAAAAAAAAGAAAAGTGGATCATACTGTTTAATGCTAATCTTTTATCGAAAAGTCAATTAATACTGACTTAAACATTATTTCTATGAGTTCTAAACAGTGAATTAATTCTACATTTTGAAGATCTTAGCGTTATTTTATGAAACAATATGTCTGTGTTTTCCCTTTCCTTGCTAAACTATTTTATGAAGTTGTAAACGATTTTAATATAAAAATTGATTTTGCTAATTCAACTATCTCTTTTTATAATTAATATTTTTTATATTAATATTTTTGTATATATATAATATTTTTTTATAAATTTTAAAATGCTGTTTTAAAGGCTTAGTAAAAAAAGATTTAAATTATGTTTTTAAATTAATTTTAGTACAAGAAATTCACGTTTTTAAAGATTTTCCGGAAAATTGGCATTTGTATAAGAAAATCTGTTGCTAAATATGCGTTTCTCTTCATGTTAAGTATTGACCAAGTCGTTGGCATTATTTGTTAAAAACATAATTTTAGTTTCGTAAAAATATGAAACATTACATTTTTAAATAAAGTTATTTTTTTTAATTTAAAAAGTGATGAAGTTAATTTTATATTTTGTTCGGTTTGCGTGAGATAAAAGCTATAAAGAGATTTTGCACTTCCACGCAGCATCCCGTCAAGTAAAAGCTTCATTAGATAGATTTAGCACTTCACGTAGCATTCTGTAAAATAAATGCTCCGTCAATTTATTGAATTATACCAGTCAAGATCAACCATTGGTAACAACCAATTTGAATAATAGTGTACACAACTGCTTACCATTCACAACCACAAAATTACTTCAATTTATTGAATTATACCAGTCAAGACCAATCAGTTACTAGTAGCAACCAATTGCAATAATAGTGTCCACAACTGCTTACCATTCACAACCACAAAATTACTTCAATTTATTGAATTATACCAGTCAAGATCAATCAGTTACTAGTAGCAACCAATTGCAATAATAGTGTAAACAACTGCTTACCATTCATAAACACAAAATTACGTCAATATTTATTGAATTATACCAGTCAAGATCAATCAGTTACTGGTAGCAACCAATTGGAATAATAGTGTAGACAACTGCTTACCATTCACAACCACAGAATTACGTCAATTTATTGAATTATACCAGTCAAAATCAATCAGTTACTGGTAGCAATCAATTGGAATAATAGTGTCCACAACTGCTTACCATTCACAACCACAAAATTACTTCAATTTATTGAATTATACCAGTCAAGATCAATCAGTTACTAGTAGCAACCAATTGGAATGATAGTGTGGACAACTGCTTACCATTCACAATCACAAAATGACGTCAATATTTATTGAATTATACCAGTCAAGATCAATCAGTCACTGGTAGCAACCAATTGGAATAATAGACAACTGCTTACCATTCACAACCACAGAATTATGTCAATATTTATTGAATTATACCAGTCAAGATCAATCAGTTACTAGTAGCAACCAATTGGAATGATAGTGTGGACAACTGCTTACCATTCACAATCACAAAATGACGTCAATATTTATTGAATTATACCAGTCAAGATCAATCAGTCACTGGTAGCAACCAATTGGAATAATAGACAACTGCTTACCATTCACAACCACAGAATTATGTCAATATTTATTGAATTATACCAGTCAAGATCAATCAGTTACTGGTAGCAACCAATTGGAATGATAGTGTGGACAACTGCTTACCATTCACAACCACAAAATTACTTCAATTTATTGAATTATACCAGTCAAGATCAATCAGTTACTAGTAGCAACCAATTGCAATAATAGTGTAAACAACTGCTTACCATTCATAAACACAAAATTACGTCAATATTTATTGAATTATACCAGTCAAGATCAATCAGTTACTGGTAGCAACCAATTGGAATGATAGTGTGGACAACTGCTTACCATTCACAACCACAAAATTACGTCAATATTTATTGAATTAGACCAGTCAAGATCAGTTACTAGTAGCAACCAATTGCAATAATAGTGTAAACAACTGCTTAACATTCATAAACACAAAATTACGTCAATATTTATTGAATTATACCAGTTAAGATCAATCAGTTACTGGTAGCAACCAATTGGAATGATAGTGTACACAACTGCTTACCATTCACAACTACAAAATAAGAAATTCCAGGTTCGTCCTTTTTAATTAATCAGATACGCATACTAAAACTAAATACACTCATTCCTCCTGTTTTGAAAAAAAAATCTTAAATATCGTTTATTTTAAACGAAAAAATAAAAAATTCACGGAGAGAATTTTAAACAATCCTTTCACAAAAGTCATTAGTAAATTCCCAAGAAGATAGCTGGATTATTTTTATCTTTATGTAAAACAAAGCATCTCTTCGTTATTCTCAGCATCTGCATTTAAGTACCTGGTAATGAAATGAAAGATATTCTTAATTTGATTAGGTACGACGCCGCGAATCTTAATTGTAGCAGGAAATTACCATTTGCATCAAAGCAGTTGCGTCTTGCTAACTACGAACTGCGGGGATATCAGACGGGACTCACGAGACGTGCCAATTTAAATCATTCCGAGTTAATTCCGGACGCATTCTGCTAGACCTGGGCGTGCCTCTAGGCGATTCATATTTAAATTAAATTTTTGCCCCCGCATACTACATTTATTAAAATGTTCCTTGTTTTTGTTAGCTGCTGGAATTTAAAAGATAATTTGGAGGGTAATGCTTTTATTAGCTTAAGTTGCAATTTTGCTGTTTACAGATGTGTTGTGTTTATAATAATTAGTATTTTCCTTCAACGTTAGATAAGCAGTTATTTAACTACAAGGGTGCGTAGCGTTTTTAAAAAGTGCTTATTTTCGTTTTTTAAAAGCCCTTAAAGGTGCTTTTTTCATTGGGTGTTTTTAAAAAGTGCTTAAGTTTCCCTTTTTTAAAATGAGATTTTTCCTTTACCATGTTGATTTTCGCTATGAATTATGCAAAAAGACACAGTTCACATTGTTCTGTTCAACGTTTTCACAATTCATTCAACCCAATCTATTTCGGCGTATTGTCAGTCCGTAGCGTATGAAAACGCCATTCGTTTTACATGATTCAAAACTTCATGGTTTTTGACAATTGTCAAAAACTATGCCAAAAGTTTTTTTTTTTTTTTGTTGACGTGACGGTTAAAACAAGATAAAACCGTCAATTGTCAAAAACTTTCCAACCCTGCCTAATTATGATATTTTTGTAAAGTGCTTAAAAATATTTTTGAGGGCTTGAAAAGTGCTTAAAAGATGCTTATTTTTTGTTGAATAATTAGGCTACGCTTTCTGGTTGCAATTTTACTGTTTACAGATGTGTTGTGTTTATAATAATTAGTATTTTTTCATTCGACGTTAGATAAGCAGTTATTTAACTAGTTTTCTAGATTTCTATTACCGAGGAATAAATCACAAAAATGGGGAAGATTTAAGTAATTGTTTCTGATTCTTATCTACCACTTCACATTTTAAAAATCAATGTTAGGCTCGTCAAGTATCAATTCCCCTAAATGACACATTCTATATTCTTTCGCAAAGATTCCTTCACAAAGACAGTCATGAAGCTTTGTGGAACATAAACAAACTAATTATGCATCGAAGTTGCCGAGCAAAAGTATATCACGGTTACAATAAAAAACATAAACAAATAATAAATCTAAATCTTAAGTTAAGTAAAAGACGGAGACGAGTAAGAATTTTATTTTAACAAATTTTGTATGCTATTCGGTTCTGTATTTAATTAACTTCACTTTAATTAACATTCTAACTTATGTGGAGAAACTTAGCTTGACTTTAACAAGCCATTTTACTTATAAACGTTCAGCTAGCGCTGACGTCATACGTCACATGTGTGGGTATCCGTGATCTTCTTTTTGAAGTGCAAGTATCCAATTGAGAAGGAAGGTGTGTATATACTTTGAAATTAACTAATGGAAATCTCGTCTTATTTGTTGTTGTGACACCATGGAAGAAAAGTGTCTAACATATTAGATCACTTTGTCTTATTTATCTGTATTTGAAGCAGAACTAAAAATGTAAGGTTATAAAAACGAAACCTCCAAAAGAACAAAATAAATATAAAACCAACAAAATTTAATTGAACTAAAAATAAAAGCTTCGCGCCATAGTGTATCTCTATATATTAAAAGACGAATTGAAAGACTGAGAAACTTATCTAAGAAAATTTAAAATTATAAAATTAAATTATTATTCTTGAAATTATAAAAAAAGATGGTTGTATTTTAACATGTTCTGAAAATAACGCAAACACAATTGCGCTTATTACTTACTGATCATTATAATGCAAGATCTTTAAGTTAGAAATTTCTTCGGCTTACTCGAAATAGGGTTGAATGAACAGTTGATATCGCAAACAAATGCCACCTTGCAATAACCAATCAGGATCGAGATATCCACACTGCATCACTTGCAGATATATCATTGAAAAACTGACTATCTTTTTTAAAAAGCAGAAACGGAAAAAAAAGAAGAAAAAACATCGTAGATCGTGCTAAACCATAGCCGAACTGCATCAGAATCTCAAACTACAGCTCAAGAAATTTTTTTAATCGATCTGATCTGAGCTCTGTTGCTATGCTAAACTATGCTTGTTACGTTACACTTCGTTGATACATTATAAATTTTGATACTCCGTGTTCGGTGCAAATTAAATTTGAATTCGTCATATCATAAACTTGATTTTATCTAAGCTCTTACAGCGCATTCGTTTCGTCAAATTATACTTGGAGAGTTGGAGTTTTTTTTATACTCTTAAAGTAAAAAGTAGTCAAGTAAACTAAAATATTTTATTTTAAGGAAACCTTTTTATCACAAATAAAATCGATTTAAGCAGCAATTTTGATATCGATTTTTTTTTTTTTTTTACTCTAGTATTATTTCAACTTACATTTCCTATATACAATACAGTCCTATAAAAGCTATCAACGCTGTTTTCAAAGTGAATGATATTTATTTCGGTTTGAACGAAATTCAATACCCGGAAGACGCTTAAACCTATCATTTTACTCGGAAGTTCCATTAATCATTCATCTCATTTTTTCCACCTCGAATCGAAACTGTTAGTAAATTTCGCTTTACTAACGGGGTATATTGCGGTGTAAACAATTCCAACTCCACCCTGTTTGCCATAAATCTTTTACGTATACTTTTCAGCCAACGTTTTAAGCTTATGTATTTTTTGAAACTTTTCAGGTGAGTAATATTATCATTCTTCAAAAAGAAAAGCAAATTAAAGTGCATATCTTCTTTTCGGTTCTAAACATTGTTGTATCAAGTTGAGAACTTTTAGGGGGAATAACGAAATTTTGTTATTATCCGAGGGTAATGCTAGCGTATATTTGCTCGTTGGGCAAGCTGGTTTCCGATCTCGGAGCAGCACAACAGATTTTTGTACTCAGAAACATAATTGAACAATGTCTCCGATCTCGGAGCAGCACAGCACAACAGATGTTTGTACTCAGAAACATAATTGAACAATGTCTCCGATCTCGGAGCAGCACAGCACAACAGATGTTTGTACTCAGAAACATAATTGAACAATGTCTCCGATCTCGGAGCAGCACAGCACAACAGATTTTTGTACTCAGAAACATAATTGAACAATGTCTCTGCTCTCGGAGCAGCACAGCACAACACATGTTTGTACTCAGAAACATAATTGAACAATGTCTCCGATCTCGGAGCAGCACAGCACAACAGATTTTTGTACTCAGAAACGTCATTGAACAATGTCTCCGATCTCGGAGCAGCACAGCACAACAGATGTTTGTACTCAGAAACATATTTGAACTATGTCTCCGATCTCGGAGCAGCACAGCACAACAGATTTTTGTACTCAGAAACATAATTGAACAATGTCACCGATCTCGGAGCAGCACAGCACAACAGATGTTTGTACCCAGAAACATAATTGAACAATGTCTCCGATCTCGGAGCAGCACAGCACAACAGATGTTTGTACTCAGAAACATAATTGAACAAAGTCTGAAAAAGAATTCTTCCTTATACTTAAAATTTTATTGATTTTAGTAAGGCATTCGACTTTCTCAATTCGGGATATGCTGTGGACGATCTTAAGGAATTACCTTGTCTCTTAAAAATTTTTAAGTATCATAAAGAGTATTTATGACGGCAGTAAAGCCAGAGTAGAAGTTGATGGCACACTGACTGAATTATTTAATGTTCAAACAGGAGTAAGTCAAGGCTGCGTCTTGCCGGAATTCCTATTTATAATTGTCATCGATTGAATCATGAGGAACACAATTCCCAATCAGAAAAGAGGAATACGATGGAAATTTGACACCACTTTAGAAGACCTCGATTTTGCAGACGATATTGTCCTCATATCATCTAGTTTTAACGATCTGAATATGAAAACGCAAAATTTTAACAAATATAATAACGAAATTGGCCTTCAAATTAGTAAACAGTAAAACAAAAATAATGAGAGTAAATGCGAAATCTAACGGAAGCACAGAAATCAAAGTCGAAAAGATCAAAGAGGTTGATTCTTTAGTTTATCTCGGAGCTATTGTTAATAAATAGGGCGGAAGTAACGATGGTATTTCCGAGAGAATCAGAAAAGATAGATCTTATTTTAGAGGTCTTTACAATTTTTGGAGAGTCTTAAATATAAAATTAAAAACAAAAATAAGTGTCCATAAAGTTACGGTGCGTTCCATTCTTCTATATGGTGCCGAATGTTGGAGTTCGGAAATCAGAAAAAAAAAAACTTGAAACTTTTAAAAACTTCTTTTGGCCTAATGGCTTCTTTTTCTTCTGCCCCAATAGTATAACAAATAAAGACCTTTTAACAAATGCTAATATCCCATCTGTTAATGGAGAAATTTTAAAACGAAGATGGAGATGGCTCTGCCATATACTAAGAACAGATAGAAATAATCCTGCAAATTTTGCTAGCTCATGGGCGCCTGACGAAAAGAGAAAAAGAGGGAGACCGAGACTAACATGGCAAAGATGCATCAAGGAGTATCTTAGTAGAGCAAGATGAACTGGATGGGAAGAAGCGCGTTGCCTGGCCAAAGACAGGAGGAGTGTGTGCGGAAGAGGACTCGAAGCCTTATGTGCCAGTTAGGCACGAAAAGGATAAGAAATTAATGCTAGCTAAAGTATATACAAATGTATTTTATCAGAACACTATCTTACGGAATGCATCTATACAGCTTCATGGCATACTCGTGCATCGAATATCACTAATCTACCAACTTGGCAAAAACAATTCATAACTAACAATACACTAAAAACAAATTATTATTAGTAATGGATTTTCTTTCTGATAATATTCTAAAATTTTAAATATATATATATATGTAATAAGCGAGACAACAACCTCTATGTTATCCCGCCAGATGTCGCTCGTCTGAACGAAAGGCATAGAACTTTCTTGATGTAAATGAAGAGAGTCAATTGGAATTGTCTGTTGAAGTAGTTTCTAAGTGAAACGGGTAACCTTAGTGGTTAAGAGTCTAGATGACTATATTATTAGTTAATTGAAGTTTGTTTCTGTGTGAAACTTGGAACCTGTGTGGTTCGATCCTGTGTAACTAAATGTTTCTGTGTGAAACTGAGAACCTGTGTGGTTCTATCTTAATTGTTTTGAGAGTCTGTGTGACTCATATTATTATTAAAGAATAAGCATAATCATTAAATGTCTTGATTGACTTCATTAATGGTAACCAAGGCATTTACATATATATATATAAAAAAAAATTATTATATATTTTAGAATGCTTACCTATATGTTGTAAATACTGTACATATCTTTTCTATTTAATTTTTTATTTATTATTATAACATTTTAATTACTTTCTTTTTTTATTTAATACCTGGAAATCAAAATTTTAATGGAGAACTTAAAAAAAAAAAAAAAATTTTTTTTTTAAAATTAACCTTTTTTTCCCCCCTTCATATTAATTTACTTTTCAAAATTCATTTATTGTCACTTTCTATATGCCATATATATATAAAAAAATTTCTTGTTTAAACTATAATTAATAATTCTGTATATTTGTAAACAAATTAATATTTCTGTATATTTGTAAATAAAATTTTTACCTCCTTTCTTTTGAAACTTTAAATAATTGATTGAAGTTGGCTGGAAGTAGTGGCCAGACGCGGATTATACGGGTAAGGGTTTTGCTAACCTAGATACGTATCCGCGTCTGGAAGGAAAGAAAGAAAGTATATACAAATGAGATTTTTTAGGAGTTTAATATTTATATTTGTACAAATGGATTCTGTGAGAATTCATTTACTAGTACTGAATAGTTTATTGTACCTTTTTTTTCAATGAAAAACCTATTCCCGATTTTGACGTTCCTAAATCCTGAATTAGAAAATCTTCTCCGAAAAATGTGCGCACCAAACAAAGAGGTTCTACATTCGATTTTATGTAGGACAAAAACTTAAAGATGAAAAATAATCTCATATTTATAATGATTATCATATGAGGGCGTGGCCTGTTGTGAAGAAATCGAAAAATACGTCTGTATACAGCATGTTTCTTAAGCATAGGTGCCAACCATGGAGCTGTAAAGTAAGTCCGCTGTCATACAGTGGAACCTCTTGGGTGCGGCCAATCTGTTTCTCATCAAAATGGTCATAAATGGAGGCTGGTCGTCGTTCTTAGGAGAAACTCCATTGAATTCAAAATGTTATCGAAGGTACAAGATTTGTCGCTAACGATTTTATTTTAAGTTAATGTCATTTTCTTGGTGCGGAAATGCCACTTGGCGTCATGAAAGCCGAATCGATTAATAAAATTTAGCGTCAATATAAATGATCCCTTCTGATATAATTATGTGCAAAAACTAATTTACCAATTATGAGCGATAGAGCTATTTTAAATAAATGAACAGTTGTGTTTTCTGTTAATGTTTGCATTTAATTTCATGTTATGAAAATTTTTTGACTTTTTTTTAGAAAAAAGAAGAGGTTTGTTTATTCGAAGATGCTTAGTTTTCTCTAAAATAACTTTTGTCGTTCAACTTTAAAACTAATTCATTGATAACATCACCTTTAGTGCACTCTGACTGCAAAATGAGGTTGTGGATCAGAGATCATCAAAAAAGAGCTCTCGAAATAAGAGCCACACACAAATACTTTGAATACACTTTTAATCTACTTATTTGTCATGTTAATTATGATAGTTTTTCGCGTTTCCTTATTTGAACTTTTTCGCATTTGGTATGAAGGTTTGCCCGGTCGCTGGGAGAGGTTTTGATGGTCTCTCCTAAAAGTTTTCTTCAACACGAAGTCTATTGCAAAAATTTTATGCCTCCCAAAAATGGTCGTAAATAGAGGAGTAATTCCACATTTCTCTTCGTCCCTTACATCAGAATACCCTCTGTCACGTGTTGGCTCTCTTGGCGATTTGGAAGAGAAAGAAGATAGTTTCCAGAACTACCATATTTTCTGCTTGTAATAATAGCCCTTGAAATAACAAGAAGAAACGGAAAGCTGAAAATTTCTCTCTCAATTCGCCCTCCAGTCACGTGGTTTCATTCTGTGGACAAAAATTATCGTGATTCGCGTGTTCCACTTGCATTATACTTCAATGATGCCTTTCCTTAAGTCTTTGCACCCAATATTATTTAAAACTTTAGTGAAATAACAATTAAAATAAGCTTAATACGTTTCACACAAAAACTTCTTATTGTGATTATCAGGTCTTATATATTTGCTTAAGTTGTTTATAAATACTGGTGATAAAAATCACTGTAAATTAAATTTATTACTTGATTAAGCATAATGTTTTTTTTATCACTTTAGATAAAAATAAACTTTTTGTTTAATCGGGAGAAGTTGGCGTGCATGCGTAATCACCAATTTTAAAAGATTTTAATCCTTCCTTTGGTTTTCCTCTTAGTAATTTCAATAATGATTGCTCAAACTTTAAAAGTTTTTTTTATCCTATAAATTTTATCTAGAACTCCTAATGTATATACTTTTCTTTTCTTTTCTAGCTCTAACTAGCATTTTAAAAATATATAGGGTCGGATCTTACAAAACACCCTGCATATAAAACTCGGTTATTTAAATAGCATATTTTCAAGTCAATTTATGATTTTTATTTTTTTTACTCTCACCCAGTTTAAGAAACACTGTTTCTAGGAAAATTAATAAATAAGGTATGTAATGTAGCTTTTGTCATCTTAATACAAAACTTCTTTCCAACATTTAAGAAGTAATTAAAAATAAAAATATGTTTTCATTTTTAAATTTTTCATGTTTGGATTTTCAGTTTAATGATGTAATTATGTTGTCCGGAAAGTTTGTTAGGTGACATAAGGACAAAGCCGGCACGAATTTTCTATACAACCCAATAGTTTCAATATTGATTTAAAAACGTATATTTAATCCATGTAGAGAATAATATAATGCATTCATGGCATAATATAACATGGTGTAACGTTTTTAAAAAGTGCTTAACTTCCCCTTTTCGAAGATGGGATTTTTTTCTTTAGTATGTCGATTTTTGCCACGTATTATGCAAAAGCGTGCTTTTCTCATTGTTCTATTCAATGTTTTCAAAATTCATTCAAGTACAATCTATTTCGGCGTACCGTCGGTCCATAGCGTAATCCTGAGGGATGTTTCCCAGACCGTCGCCAATAGCCCATTGTGCAGCTCTAGTGCGACGTAAATGAACTACAACAACTACAATGGTCCATAGCGTATGAAAGCGCCAATCATGTTACATGTTTGATGAAATACTTGTGAGTCCGCATGTGCGTCTGCTGAGCTGGGTTTGGTGAGATTACTGCACTCTCATGTGCAACTCGTTTTGCAAGATATTCTCAATTTCTGGTTTCATTTTCCACCCTCTGATATCGATCCGAAAAATCTCTTGATCATCTTATAATGGCTAATATAATCAAGAAAAGAGTTCTTTGTCAGAAACTAGTTATTTTATCGGGATTATGTAAAGTCTTTGAAAATTATTTTGCATTTTGTTAATGTATATAGTGCTTAAAAATGTTTTTTGAGTGCTTAAAAATGTGTTTTGAGTGCTTAAAAAGTACTTAAAAGGTGTTTATTATTTTGTTGAGAGATTCGGCTACGAACCTTGTATAATATGTATATTTAATTCGTGTATGGCATAATATTGATACCTACATTTTCTTAATTCTATTCATAAATTGTATAGAATACAAATGATCGATTTTCAACCGTTTTTTTATTTCAATATTTGAATAGCTTACACTCAGCGCCAACAAAATAACTTATAGCTTTAAAGAACTTTTGTGCTTTAAAAGCAAGTCATTAAAATGGAAAGCATAAAATTTTCTCTCCGGCTCTCTTATCGACATTCAAGTTAATTACTTTTCTCCCCATCTGGTGCTCCTAATAGTTTTAATGAATTCCCTTTCTTTGTTATTCTTTGATAATTGTTATGGAAGTGGTCGTTGGAATTGTTGAACAAGCTGCTTGTCAGTTGACTTTTTTAAAGTTTAGTATTGATTTATAAATACCTTTCTGTTCATTTGATAATGAACGGGAACTTAAATATTCAAAGATTAACGAGCTTTTATGTAGTCAATGCTCTGAATGGATAACCGTTGTAATTATTTTATGTCTTAAGTAAATATATACTGGGCTTTCCTAAAATGTCTTTTGAATAAATTAAGGAAAAACGGAAGAAGGTAGGAGTGTACGCTTTTTGCTGCGTTCTCATTAGGAATATAAGTCATTTATTCTAACCAAATTATAATTTGGTGCTAAGTTCGTTGATTATAAAAATTATGAAACAATGTTTTTTTTTTTACTACCTGCCGGATCATTGCTACTGAAATATTTACACAACACACACAGTTAAATTCACAGTTAAATTTTTTTTTGTTACATAACTGGTTTTGAATATCATATCCAGGGGTCTGTTTAGAAGAAATTTGGGTCCCTTCACAAAATATCTTTTCATAAAAATGGACACTTCACAAAATATTTTAAATTATAAACGGACCTTTCACAAAATAATTAATCTTTTAATCGGACCCTTCACAAATTTGTTTATCTTCATTATTGTTTTGTTAATCGAATAAACCCTTACCAGGAAGGGGGGAGAGAAAGACAGATGTAAACGAACTAAATTTTGTCTTCAGCAGACGCTTCTTCCTTTATTCGTCCGAAATGAATATTCAGCGTTCAGCAGTATAGGCTAAATATCAAATATTTATATGTTGCATCGCTAATTTAGTAGCTGCAATTGCTGTTTATTTTTTAAAATTTAATTTTTTAATTATAATTTTACAGTGTTGAGCATAATCTTGTATGTCTTTACAATTTAAAAACTCCTTGAAAAAGTTCTTTTGCAATAACGGATCCTATTTGCACAAATTCACAAAAGCAGGACCCTGGTTGAAAGAATGTGGCTTAACGTTTATTTTATATATTCACAAATTGCGAGTAATTTTTTCACAATTTCACAAAAACGAACCTTTTACAAAATGTCTGGACAGACCCCTGATATCCATTTTTGGGTTTACGGCTATCAATGTTCAACTCCGTGACCTTATAATTTTGATCCCTACGCAGAAAACTAGGAAACTCTTTGTTTCGAACATTGGACAAATTAGCAGTTATGGAGATATTTTTTGGTGATACTAACATAACACCCATGGTCCGTTTATCACTGATGATATTTTACGTCAGCTTTGTGATGGTTGACACGAGGCAAGATTAACTAAGCCACCGCTTCTCTACTATTCTCAGAGTGTGCACTACCGGACCCCCTGTTTTTGTTTGGCAATTTAAAGATAAGCTGATTATAATCAATTTCGTATAATAAGCAATGCTGAGCCGCGATGGCTCAGGGGATAGTGTTCGCCTTCCAATGAGGTAAACCGGGTTCGAATCCCAGTCGAGACGCATTCCGCATCCAGCTTGCACCAACCACAGTGCTGACGTGAAATGTCCTCAGTGGTAGACGGATCATGGGCTAGAGTCCCCTTGCCGTCAGGCTAACCGTGGGAGGTTCTTGTGGTCTTTCTTCCCATGTAACGCAAATGCGGGTTAGCTCCATCAAAAAGTCCTCCGCAAAAGCAAATGTCTCCTAGTTCTCGATCCAGGAGTTCCCTTGTCTTCTGGATTGGGTTCAAACTTACAAGGCTACGGAGTTGAACATTAGTAGTCGTAAACCCATAAAATTGGGTCGGCTGTTCAACGACGGTTGTAAAATAAAATAAACAATGCTGATTGAAACTTTCTCTGCTTCATCAAAGATTGATCAAGCGAATGATTTCTGCAAATGGTGGTTATATTCAAAACATTGTTTTATAGTATCTTCCTTTAGCGCCATCTGTTAGTGATCGTTGAAACTAATTTTAAAACTTAGAGTGAATAAATCATTTGATTTCTCAACAAACTGTGTGCGTCTCATTCTATTTTTCTCTGATTTTTTTTAAAAAAAGTCGTCATTCAGCTTTGGAGCACGCGGTCCGGATTCCACCTTCATTTGCCCTAAACCTCTTTTCACCAAACCTGTCAAAATGGAAAAAAGGGGTGCGGTCGTGCAGGTGTGGCAATTCGAGGGGTAAGAAAATAATCTTGCCTTTTGAAATAGGGAAAACGAGTGAAGGGAGAGAGTGAGTTAGGTATAAAAAGGGGGATTTTTATCTGCATTGGAATCTCCTTCACCCTCCCGCAGAACTTGTTTTGCGGCCAGAGGGTGAAGATACTCACCGCCCCGCGGTGAGGATTTCGCCGCCCCTGTAAAAGGGATGCGAAGGATAAGAGCGAAAAGATTAGGTTTCTCTTTCCACGGCGATTGTAGCGCCACCCCCCCCTCCTCTGATTAATTTTAAAGAGCGCGATGTTTACACTTTGTGTTTTGGTTTCTTCACTGGCTGCTTTTGACATTTCGCTTAATATTTATCGAATGGGTGATTAACTTTAACTTAATTTTAATATAATTTAACTTTTAATCTCTTATTTTATTTTTATTTAACTTTTGCTTGAATATTATGTTTAACTCATTACAATTTCCTGTGATTGTATATCTGGGAATTTGTCTCCTACTTTTAATTTGCTATACCAATTTTTTAAGTTTAATGTATTAAGATTTTTATTTTATTAATATTAACTTAACGTAAACTTAATTATTCTGTCTTAAGTACTTTAATTAATTCTTGCATTTAATTCAGCTTAGATAGGAGGTACTGTATCCAATACAAGGCACTCCGAATGTTCGTGTTTAAGTTCAAGTTCTGCATTGGAACTCTACAAAAATTTGTTCACTTGAGGATCTATTTATTTATAAACATGTTATACTTAAAAAGAAACTTCTAGGGTTCTTCGGGAAATGTTCAACGTTTAACATCTCTATTATAAGTAAAATTAGTTTAATTTTTTTTCTCATGTTTCTTTCTTTTAATAAATATTTGCATTGCTTGTTAACTTTTTTTTCGCTTTTAAACATGACATAATTCAAAAGTTGAAGATAATATTCGAAGTTATATATTACTTGGTTAACATATAAAATATTTTAGCCAGATTTAATTATACTTTAAAAAAATAAACACATTGATATTCATTTCGAAAATACGCAGAATTTTTATTAATTGAACTTTTAGGGTTCAAAAAAATACCAAAATTTGCAACTTCAAGGAAAGAAATAGAACTTAATTAACTATTTGATATATAGTATATTTTTCATATTTCAGCCTACTTTAATGCATTATTTTTCTAAACGAAATTTTATTTAGCGCATTGTATAACAACACATTTACATGTTGAAATAATGAATCGTATTATAGGTAAAAATGTAAGTTTTATTTCGTTGAAAGAGATGATTTTTCAAAACTTTTATCACAAAAACTTTCTTAAAGCAACAAAATTCATTTAGAGAATTTGAAAGTTTACTTTGATTTAATATTTAAATTATGCGAATCAGAAATATTGCACTTTATGCGTATGTCATTGACTTTTTAAGCACAGTGAAATCAGTTTAGAGACATTTATTTTAAGAAAATTGATTTTACATTTCTGCTAGCCAGATAGTATTATACAAAATCATTCTTAAAGTTACTTAAGCAATTCTAAATAAACTTCTTTGCCTAAATTTAAAGCATGCTCAGTTAAATAAATTCTAATTTTAAGTAAAATTGTGAAAAATGACTGTTTAAAAAGAAAACATTATATTATTAATGTAGTAGTAGAATGGGATAACCTACAGCATTAAAAGAAAGACTAATAGTCAAAGTTAAAAAAAAAAAAAAAAAAAAAAAAAAAAAATTCTAAATACATTTGAAATATTGATATTTGATATATAAAACTAAAATCGAAATAATTAAATAACTTGAGGCTATAACGCAAATTCAAAATAATTAAAAGAAAGCTTGGAAAAATTAATTTTTATTTATTACACAAATAACCAGGGAAAATTAAGGGTAAACAATTAATCCTAGTAACACTTGCCTAAGAATTTTGCCCAATTTTTGATCTGGTGGGAAAAATTAAAATTAATTGCCTAAAATTATAGTACAATCTCTCTCTATTTCTCTATCTATCGATTAATTACAAAATCGTATGGGCCACCAACGCTATATATATATATATATATATATATATATATATATATATATATATATATATATATATATATATATATATATATATATATATAATAAATAAAAAAAATACAAGAAAACACTAAGAAAGTTAAGACAAACAATAAGTTTCATTTATTGCGCTTAAGCTGCAAGTAAACAGCACTCAATAGATAAGTCTAGTCACATTTAAATTCTAGTCAAATTTCGCTTACTGTAAATTTATTTAAATTTTTTTCGAAACAGATTTTTTAGCAAAATAAGTTAATTTCTAATGACAGTTTATAAGTTTTATTGCAAATTAATAGCAAATTTAGACTAGAATATGTCTCATGTTTAAGCTCTTAATTTCTAAAACCTAATTAAATTCTCTTGGAATCATAAAAAATTAATATTAATTAGTTCCATTGATAAGATTAATTCCATTCATTTATATATCTTACTGTTCGCTTACGAAACTCTAGTGACATTTTTAAATTACATAATTAATTTTTCACTTAAAATGACATTTTTTTTTAATACAGCAAATTAATTGATCTTGAACTATTTGGAAACGCCTGTTTAAATTGCAATAATTTGCAATTATTTTACTTTTGAAGAAAAATCTATTGATCTAGTAAAGAAAAGTTTGAAAAAATGCACATAAAAAAATATCTGAGGTTTTTTTCCTGGTAGGGCTAACTTTGCGTGGTTGGCGAGCCCTGATATTCACTAAACAATCTTTATATGGATGTTTGCTATAAACACGAATCCTTTAAAAAACAGTTTTATTTATTGTATCTTATATGCAGTCTAAAATGTAAAGATTGTTTTCATTGTTGAGTTAATCGTACAGTAAAGCCCTTGGTGCGTTGAAGTTTAAAAGTAAAAATATTTAAAACTATCTAAATAAATTGCAAACAAAAAGTATGGTAATTATCTCTTTATAGAAATTAATAACGTAATATTGTCTACCATTCATTGGATTGAGTATTTTGTTTTGGAAGGTTTAAAATTCTTATGATAAAATTTGTTTTCCTGCCAGATTTGTGATTTTCAGTGATCGCCAGACATCATAAAAATTTCGCTTCAACATTCAAATGCGAATATAAAAAATTGACTTTAATTAAAAATTTTAACACACCTCAAACTTGCCGTGAAATTAAAGTTTTTAATGCTTTTAAACACATTTTTAATCGAAAAGGTCAAAAGCTTCGTTTAAAAATATCTTATAAGTTTCTTTTAAATCTCTTTGTATTAAATAAAAACAAAAAACAGAAATTTATGAAATTTAATTAAATTTTTTGACTAGATACTACGTTGCTATTTATACATGTGAGAGATAGGACGCAGTGTAATAATTACTGACTTAAAATTTATAAGAATAAAAACGAGAGTTGAAGCAAAGTTACAATTTCTAGAAAAGGAGACTTAAGATGTAGTTCATTGTATTAAATCATAAGTATGAAGCAATAAAACGGGGGACTTACTCTCACAACAATGGAAACAGTAAACACGTGCAAACGACCTGTATTATAATTTTAAATATAATAAAATTAAAATAAATTTTACAATGGATAGATAATCAATATTTAAAGCAAAAAAAAATAAAAAAAAAAAAAAAAAAAAAAAAATATATATATATATATATATATATATATATATATATATATATATATATATATATATATATATATATATATATATATATATATATATATATATATATATAGAAAAAAATCACACATAAGGACTTAAATTTTCTGTAACTTTGGCTCAATAACTTAAATTTGCCATAACTTAGACTTTTTGATGGAGCTAACCCACATTTGCGTTACATGGGGAGGAAGACCACGAGTACCTCCCACAGTTATCCTGACTGCAAGGGGACTCTAACCCATGACCCGTCTAAGACTGAGGATATTTTACGTCAGTACTGTGGTCAGCAGTATTCATATGGATGGATGATCTAATGTAAACAATAACAAGCGTCCTTAAACCGGAAGAAATGCAGAAAATTTCCGGTGTATCCCTCCGCTTATGTTATGACTACGAGGCGATGTGTGAACAAGCCTAATATTCTATGCAGTTTTGTTATTGTAATTTGGGTTAAAATCTGAACATAATTGTACCATTCATAAGAGCTTTCAGAAATGTATTGATTCTCAGAGGCCGTAAGGCAAAATTTTTTTTTGGAAAGTTAACATCTCATTGTGAATAATTCTTAAGGTTTGCCATATTTTGTATTTTATCCCTTATTTGGCTACATTTGAATAAAATGTCGCCAAAAATATCTTTAAAAATATCTTTTTAAGTTAGCCTAATTAGCCTTAGCTTTACACGATCACCCATCCATAGTAGTCATTTGCACATGTGTGTGCCATTCGTTTTCGGGACAGTTCACTTTTGATGTAAAGTAATTGTAGTAGTAATTTAGTTACGTCGCTCTAGAATTACACAATTGAATATTGACGATTGTTTGGGAAATATCCCTGAGAAGGATCCGATAGTTTGGGAAATCTCCCTGAGAAGGATCCGAATACATACTATCACTATTTCGATTATCAGTTAAGGGGAATGGTTCACGCTAAATCTGTCAGGGTCACAAACTCCTCCAAGTGATACCTCTAGAAGTTCTGGATTGGAGTTAGATCTTACTCTGACTCAGGTGAAAATTACGATTTGCAGATGAATGGATGTGTCCTCCCAGTAAACCGGGGATTCTGTGTTTCAAATGACCTTCCTCATGCATACTGACTGCAGTCAGTGATCGACTGGATTCTGCTATATACTGGAAACAGTGTCATGACGGTCAGTCCATTGTGGGACCGCTTTGTATGTGGAAAAAAAATCGCGTATGTGAATTTGGTGATGAGTATAGAAACCAGATAAGTATATATTTATCCTCAAAAAGCTCTCCAATCAGGTTACTTTCCAAATGCACATGGGAGATTTTTTTATCCTCATTCAGTTAGAATAGATTACTGCTTTAAGAAAATGTCTTAAACGTGGCAGCAAACGTTTAAAAACTACTGGTAACTACTGGTAAAAACGTCTTGCGCATGTGCAAATCGTATTGACAAGTAATCGATTTCATTGAAAGTGCTTTAGAAGCATGATACGTGAAATACGCTAGTCTACGAGAAATTCTTCTATCAATTGCATATAGTGAGCAAAGCCTAGAAAGAACTTGCTTATTCATTACAAACCTTTTACAGTGAGAATTATTTTTTGAACTAATATTATCTTTAAAGGTTATTGTTGTTTATTTACGTCGCATTAGAGCTGTGGGCTATTGGCGACGGTGTGGGAAACATTGAATATGATGATCCGAAGTAGGACTGGTTTTAAATTTATTACTGATTTTAAATTTATAAATCTTGCTGTTTTTATTTCTAGAAATAAAGTTAAAACAAAACTTATTTTTTGTCATTTGGATTTGGGTAAAGTCAATCAACTTTGTTTATTCAAAAAAATTTGAAAGGTTTGCGTATTTTATTCATTTTTTAAATTATTAAGCACTTCGTTTTATTGGAGAGTATAATATTTTTTTTAAAAATATTCTCTTCATATTATTTGTTAATTAGCTAAATATATTATCGAATATCACAATTCTTTTGTTTTTCTTTCTAAGAAATTAAACCTTTGTTTTTCTTTCATAATTCGGTTATAATTCAATTTAATTTAATTATTTATCTGAAATAATAATAATAAAAAATAGTGATTTAAAAGCGTTTTTTTTTTTCTAAAATTTATTTAGCACTTTGTTTTAAACATAAAAATAATTTTTAACGAACTTATTTTTTAAATTTTCTTTTTATACTGTTAGATAAATATAATGATAAATTTAAATTTTATTTATTTTTTTATTATTTATTTTTAAATTAAGAAATCTTTCGTTTATTTGCATGATCATTTTTAGAAAATGTAACAAAACTTACATTTACTTTTTCATTTAGAAATTGAGCATTACGATCGAACTTAATAATTATTTATGCATAATAGTACAAGAAAATATTAATTTGTAATATTGTTAGAAATTTGACTTTCTGTGCCTTACAAGTAAATGAAATTTAAAAATACTATATCGCGATGCATCACGATATATAATTTCTAATATCGCCCAGTCCTAATCCAAAGACATGCCATCACAATTTTAATCCTCTGCAGAGAGGATGGCACCTCAGCTTCGGTAGCCTGACGAACTGCACGCGAAATCTTGACGTAAAAAGGCGCAAGAAGATTTCTCATTGCCAAATGGCAACATTAAGGAAACCCAAACAGTAACCAAAACACAGGATGCCAAAAAGAACGTTTTCAATCTGTCTGGATAGTTATTTTGTAGCATTTATTACCAAATTAAAAATAATTATGTTTCTTCTGACTATTAACTGTTTGATGGAAATATGTTTGTAATAAAATATTGAAAAAGTATAAAGGTTAAGTCAATATTTTGATGCTTAAAAAAGTTTTGAAACCTAATAAATGTGTTGTACATTTCATGATGAAAAATAATCTTATACTTGGGTTAATTCTGCTATTTTTAAATAATTATTCCTAATTAAACATGGAAGATCAATTGTTGGCTTTAAAACATTTAGCTCTTAAATATAAAGCTTAGTGCTCTAAATATCAAATGGAACACAATTACTTTCTTTGGCAAATATTTTTTTATAAAATTTACGATGAATAAATCTCCTCTTATAGAGCTATAGCGTATTGAATTTCTAAGATTCTTTGTCTTGGATTTCGGATTTGAAAGCTTTATTATGAATAATTATATATGTATTAAATAATTTAATTTAAAGAAAGAGATAAGTTCAAATGTTTTTCTTTTTTTGATATCTGTATATAAACCCATTTTGCTTGGTGGCTTTTTTTAGTATAAATAGATGTGAGGTATCTTTATAAATTTTTCTTGGCAACAGTATAAACATATTTGCAATGTATTTGTATAACATTTTTATTTATGGTACTTGAGTATTAAACCAGCAACCAATTTAACCTATTCAGAAAGTAAATTTATATGTGGTTCAAATTGTAATTTTTGCTCATTTTTTGCATGTAAGAAGTTATCTTTGTATTTTTTTTCTTACCCTTTCACAATAAATTACTTTCTAAAAATAAATTTGAAAGATAACGAAGGCACAGTGTTGGTGAAAATGGTTGACGCGATAATACGTTAATATTCTCTCAGGATTCTAATATTTATAAGAGTGAAAATATAAAATTTATTGAGTAATAAACAGGAAATAAAATTTACAAACATAAATAAACACTATTTAAATTGAACATAATATGCTGCTGCATCCATATAGGCTTTCAAAGGCATGTGGTTTATTCTCGTTTTCAATGCAGTTAACCTTTCATTCGAGTGCTTGTATTTTTTTTTTTGCACCGGTGGGTTCTGTGCCCCACACAGCAACATAATTTTTTCTGCATCGTTTTCGTGATCAATTTTTTTGATCATATCTATAAATATGTAAATATTTGGGTTTGATGGCACTCCTCTACGGCTTAGTTTGGAGTGCCACCCCTCGACATGGTTATTTGTCCGCACATTGTCATTGTTGTCAAAGTGGTTCCAAATGTGCCTACAAAATAAAACAAAATAATATTAAAGACGAGTAAATTAAAGTACATTAACAATTATAATAAAAAAAAATTGAGATTTTAATGTTTTTTCTAAAACGTTTTTCAAATGAATAACAGAACTTTTTTCTTTAAATTGATGCAATTTCATAAGTTTTCCTTTAGATATTATGATTATTTTACATTCTATGTTTCATTTTACTTATACTTTTATCCCAGAAAATTAATTTCTCATAAATTTACTAATTATTTCATTAACTCATAGTGGATGTTCCCTTATACACTTTTTATTCATTTTATTCTATGTTGCCCACCATTGATTTTGCATGGTACCTAGTGGTCACTTTAAACAGTTGAGAAATGGTATTCTGTCTCATTCATAAATAATATTGGATAAATAGAAAATAACTATTTAGTTCGCCACTTTTAATTATATTGCTTAAATCTGTATTTGGATCTAATCTGAAGTTTTAAATTATTCAACAAATTATTTGTATAAAAATTAAGAAGTAAAGTAACTGATATTGCTTTCTGGAATAAATAGAATTGCACACATAGTTAAGAAGTTGTATCACTGCTACGATTTGCTGTGTGACTTACGGACTAAACTGAGAACCAGCATCTATCCATGTCGTTTTCATGTATGCTGTGAAATTATTTATTTGGTGGCTTGTTGGGGCATCTCTTGTGATCTCCAGGAAGGCATCCCCGATCTGGTGGATAGGAACAAGTGGAAGGGCTGATAACCGCCGAATCCACCGCCTTGTATCTTCGCAGTTTATGTAATCGGATACCAGACCTAACGCTTGAACCTGAAATAAAACATTGACATTAAAATGAGCATTAGTGATACTATTCTCAATACTTAAAATTTTTCTTTGAATTTTTAGTCTTTCTAGTGTACATGTAGGGACTAATTTTGATCAATTTTGATACTGTTCCTAGGAACCATCACAAAAATTATGTGAAACAAAATGGCATCTTCACCAAATTTACTGAAAAAATCATCAGAACTCTACACACTTTATACAATAATTCAACCGAAAATCGACACTTCCATAATCATTTTATAAAACATGAAGAAAGAAATAGACAGTTTTGTATTTGTATTTTTTTCATTGAAGAAATGAATAGGCTCATATGGTAAAGCTTCAAGATATTATATTCTTGTTTTTAGCAGTTTTTTAATCCTCGGTTTAATATTTCTAATAAGGAATGCTTGAGTTTTCGTAAAATAATTTGGGTAAATTAGTTACCTAAAAAAAGTAAACTTAAGTTTTTTATCATGTGTTATAATTATAAGAAATAGTTCCTTAAAACATTTTTCTTAAAACAAATAAAATATTGAGCTGTATTCAATCAAAGTGTTTGTTAAATATTATTTTCATTAAAAAATATTAAATATATAATGTTAAATATTCTTTTGCATGAATAAACCTGGTTTTTAATAAAGTAATTTAAGTTATTAAAAGACGACTCAATCTTTACGTACCTTCCTCCAGATCGATTGTGAGAAGTGGAAGTAACAACCTTTAATGACAATCCATGGGATGACTTCCTGCAGAGCGTTCATTGCGCCAGCTTCAAAATCCATCATGGCACATTCTGGGTTAAAAATATACCCATTATACCAAGCGATATTGCTGACATGTTGAAACAAACGTAAGTAAGTATGTTTCGACTTGTCAGGCAATAGGCTATAGACTAATGGGAATATTTTTCCCATGAATGAGCCATGAATGGTGTAAAGCTGGCAAAAGAGTTTCGGTGCCATTTTGAATGTGCCATCCAAATATATTTTTTTGCATTGACACAAAACCTCCAGATTTTCTTTCGTTCCGAATATCTGAAAATTAAATAAAAATTTTTTATGTCTTTAAGATAAATTATGCAATAAGATTATTTTTTCTTTTAAATTTCTTTCTTTATTTTGAAAATTAATGCCAGGGAAAAGTAAGTTAAGTGCCTAGAAATTTTCTTTCGCCAGGATGTAATAAAAGAAGAAATATTCTGTGTTAAAGGCTTATTCAGTATGAATGGTTTAAAGTTTCTTTATTGTTATAAACCTGAGCTTATCTATAGCATTCTTCTCTAATTACAGGGTGGCCACCCACCTTGAAAACCTGGAATTATCAGGAAAATTTTTTTATACTGGAAAAATCAGGGAAATTTGGATAGAAACCTAGAAAAATCAGGGAATTTTAAAGAAAAGCTAAAAAAATTTTGTGATATTTTTTTAAAATTTCACTAGTTTAAATTATTTACTAATTTTCTTAATTTAAATTATTTTATCTGATTAATTTAATTTTCAGTTCTAATAATTTAAGCATCTAAATAATTTAAATTATTAGACTGAAATGTATTGCCAAACAGGTGAAAAATCATTACCTTACCAATACTTTGTTTGCATCAAAATTTGCTTCATTATAACCCTGTTAAACTAGAATGTGACATAAATTTCTCCCATAGTTGCTAAACGATTGTAGAAACCTTTGACTTCTTTGGAGACTATGGGACTGCAATTTGGGAAGGGGTTGGGATATTTGCTTCGGTTTTTAATTTCTATGTTCGACACCATGGAATTACCCAATTGTAAAAACAAAAACAATTGACTAATCAAACTAAGAAACCATGTGGTTAGATTGAAATTCTTTAAATATTCTAATAAGAAAAAATATGTTTTTCTACAGAATATACAACAAGAAATTTGACAATTTTGCCTTTACGAATACTGGATATTTCGTAAAATAATAATGCTAATTCAACACAAACAACAATATTTAAGCATTTGACTTTGGATATTGGTTTAAAGAAAATTATATCAATGTATTTTATAAAGAGCACTGTTTGGATCAAATACAGTACAAAAGGGCTCTATATTGAAATGTAAATAAATATAAAAATTTATTGATGTATAATACCATGGAATTATTTTCTTTTACTTAATGAAAATATTTTAGACAGTACTCATCCAAGGTTTTTTAACAGTACTTATCCAAAGGTCACTCTGTATTTGCTATCTCGTACATTTTGTGCAAAAACTATTTAACAATTTTAAAAAAAAATTATTCATTTAAAACAACATATTCTACAATACTAAACATATTATTTTCTCCACATCTATTCATTATGATATATTGAGAATAACATTTTAAATATAATACTTCATAATATATACACTTTTTTTGTACCCACCTACAATTAATGATTAAAAAAAATAGTGTAATGACCTGGAAATTTTAAGATTTTTTCTGGAAAAATCAGAGAATTCTGAAATCTGATTTGAGTGGCCACCCTGAATTAGTGCATTGTGTTTATGAAATAGTTGGATATTAAATAGCAGCAACAGCTATCAATGTTTTGTTATAGTTTAATTGACAGCTGTGTCATTTTAAATGAAAAGTTCTCTGACATATTCTAAATTTAGAAAGCGCTTCTGTGATTGAATTTTTACATGTGGTAAAAAAGAAAAACGATTTATTATGCAACGTTTAAGATTGAAGATGAAACTCATTATTTAAGTTTATTGTTATTATATATTAAATTCACCTTAATGTTTGACCACATATTAGCCAAACATTCACATTGCTAGTGCTGTGTAGAGGATACTGTAAGATTTGGATTGTAATTATTTTTAATCGCCATACTGGAGATCTAGTCTCTTTTAATTATTTTCAGTTAAGTGCTTCTGTTTTTTTTACGACAATTATATTTTTTAAATATGGAAAAAGGGAAGTGAGAAAAATATATGAAATTTATTTTAAATATGTCTTTTCTATTAAATTAATAAAATTGAAAATATTTATTTTCTATTAATATATGAAATTTTTAAATTTAATTTTTACAAAAATCTTACATTTACGCATAAATAAATTGAGAATGCATATACTTGCATAATAAACATATTATTGGATGTTCTGGCAAAATAAAAATTGATATTTCTACAATACTGCTTGAGAAAATTATTCTTCTGAAAAGTGTAAGCTGGCTGATATGATTAATAGCAAGTTCATAACGAAAATGTACAAACCAAAATTCTTTCTCCAGTTACTTGATCATCAACGAGGAGAAAGTCTCGATTGTCAATGGTTTTTGCCCATTTACCATTGATTTTGATTCCTGCCAAAGTGTTTGGCAAAGGCGGTAATGCCTTTGCCCTGGCTCTATACATGGTTTGACAGGCAGTTTTTATATTTGGCATACTCACTGCTATATCAATGGTTCTGGCTGCTTTCCCTATTTCCTCCCTGAAAATTATATATCCAATTATGATTTGAATTTTTAAAATAACCATATGATAACTAAGAGAACATTTTTATGAACATGTACAAAGTTAAAGAATGCATTTACACAGTAAATCCCTAATTAGGTAAATTTATAACTAAAAATTGGCTGTTTGCTAATATGTGTTATGTTATTGACCCTCATAGCAACATAATATGACAAACAGCACGTTGAGCACGTATTTACGTTGAGCACAATTTTCCTCTGTAGTTACTGCCGAGTCTATTGCGAATGAGTGTATATGTATTATCTTAAAAATTAAAAAAAGAAGCTAGATGAAATGGAAAGAACTAAAAATAATAATTTAAATTATGTAGTTATAAGTACAACAGAAATAAAATTCAATATATTGCAAGAAAATTTAATTTAGTTTGTTTTTAATAGTTCTTTTGTGACATCCATATATTGATACTTCAATAACTTCAAATATTAATGTTTCTAACATCAATACTCTAAATTTTACTTAATTATCTATTAATATTTTAAATGCAAATATTTTTTAAAAAATTTGTAAAAAAAAAAATCAATTAAAAAAATTTTTAGGCTCATTTTTTAAATTATATTTACCTTATATATTTTTGATAAGTTATGTAAACATAAATTCTGCATAATAAATATTAATTTAAAATACCTCAAGCATTTTATCTAGTATGTAAAATATATACTATTTTTATTTGCGAAGAATACAATGGATTAACAGTTATTCTAGGCATAATTATTATGTTTGTTAAATTTAATGCATACATAAAGTTGGCATAGGACACTTCAACAGTTTTTTTATCCATCATAAAGTTAAGTTAAAAGTGTTATAAGTACAAAACTGATCATAAACTTGAGTATAAAACTGTTAAGGAGACAAGTAATTCTTTTAGTTTGAAAAATTTTATTATGATTTCCAATTCTAGGTTTTTTTATTTTCAGTTTTATATTAATGATGAGTAACTATAACTAAAAAATCAATACTAACTTTAACTTGATTAACTTTTTTTTTTGTTTGATATTTTTTTTTTTTTTTTTTGCATCTCTCATTTTTCCTTTTTAGTTTGATAGAAACTACTTCAGTTTTTTTTTCAATATCATAGAAATCGTCATGAAGCCATCTTCATTAGAAGAATTACTTGTTTCATTTTTAAAAATGCAAAACACTAAGTATCTATCTTTACCACTTTCTTAGCAGGAATAGGCACAGTTGCTGTAAGTCTGCAATATTTTCTAAATTAAATTTTTATTTATTTTGTATTAGCTTCAGAACAGTATTTATTAAATTATATCTTTCAGTTATAATATTTAACTGTTCTCTAATTATTCAAACAACGTACATTAATTTACAAATTGCAGGGAATTATTTCTGGCCTTACCATTTCTGAGAAGAATAGATTATTATATGAACTAAACTGAGAATTAATCTTATATTTTCTAAATGAATATATTTTATTTTGAATAAACTTTCAAAGTTATAATTAAATTTCTGTTTATTTTTTAAATTGCATTTATAAATTTACTGTTTAAATGTTTAAATTTGCATAAAAATTTGTATTTTAAAATTTATATAAAAATAATTTTATTAATAAATTAGCAATACGTTTAATAGTTTAAAAAGTTGTTTTGAATGTCTTTTTCCTGTATAAAATGAATGAGCGATTTTCTTATTAAATATGTGACTTATAACACAGACTCTTGTTTACGGCCCTAATCAAATTAGTTTTTTTAATTAAGTTTTCACTTTGTTTTTATATTTGTATCAAAAAATATTAAGATGAAATTAATGTTTAAATAATAATAATCGTATAAATTCGGTTGTAAAATTTTGAAAGCGAATTCGATGTATAATATTAAGCTGGGTATTATAATGAAGATAATAATATTTATTAAAGTAAATTAATTACCTGTATATTTTTGGTACTGCCTCCGACAATTCTTCTTTTGACCTGTTCTTCAATGTGTTGCAGAATTCCTTTCTTCTAATTTTATCAAAATCGGGTGCATGCCCGTGGATTTCAATTGATTTTTTTATGAAGCCATTTTTCATAATTATTTTGGCCTTACAATTACTATCTTCGCAACGCCAATATATTGTGTCACTTTTATATTTACGATAGATATTGTACAGATAATTCTTGTACAGCAAAAGATAACCATTTCTGGAAGATTTGATATATTTCAATTGGGACATTTTCGAAAATGGCTCCAAAAAAAAGGGGTGAACTGTATATGTTAACGAGAGTATAATTGAACGATGGTAAGGGAAAAATGTTTTTCCCTTTCAAGTTGTTTTCCTGGAGAAAAAGGATTCTGTCCCCTATATAAAATCCCTCTATGGAAATAGTACCCTCCCCCTACAAACGGACCCTCGGTGCCACAGGTGCACATCATTAATTATCTTTTAGGTCTGAAATGGGTTAGGTGAAAAGAAGAAGACACCCGCGGTCCGTATCTCTGTGTGTATTAAACGGATTGTAAATTATATGAACTATAGAAAGGAGAAGTGGAAAAAAGGGAAACTTTTGTAAATTTCAGCAAAATCAACATGGATTCAATTAAAATGGGATTAATGCGGGCTGCTATTGTATGTTTTTATCCTTTTTTCCCCTTTTAATTCTTAATATGGAATTTCAACGAGATAATACCGACAAATTCTATAAATCTTCTAGCGTGGAAAGAAAAAAGAGTTCTATTTTTCCGAAATTCATCGAAGGGGTTTTTACGACGCCAAGATATAACAGCGGATCCCTAAGCGATATCAGCACTTCTTTCTTAGGGTGGATTGAGAATTTTATTGCAAACCATCCAGCACTTTATTGTTCCAATCGCGAAAGAGAGGAAAAAAAAGATAAAAATACCATTCCATCGGAACTTTCTCTCATATCATCTGTGAGTATAGAAATTCGAAAGGATATATCTTGGGGGGACATGTAATCCACTGGCTGACCCTCGTGTCGTGTTGAGTGGGGTGAGTTTGTCGTAAAAGTCAAGTGTATGAGTCACAGGGGAGTGTTCGGACACGGTCGGGTAAGTCTGATTTGTAGGCGATGGACGTATAGTTTAATAGCTTTAAGTAAGCCTCGTGTTTTGAATACCTCTCACTTAGTTTAAGCTAATTTTAGATATTTTTTTGAAAAATTGAGCTCTAGGCTAGTTGAGTCAGCGATTAGCTGAATTACAAACTTTTGCGCCCAAAACTAGTTAAGCTAAGTTGGACACAGTTTTATACAAACTAATTTTTTCATATTTCTCAAAAAATGCTTTGAGAATTATTTTAAAACTTTAGCAGTGTCGTGTTAAGTCATGTGATTTCTCATATGTATCAATAAAGTTCATATGTTTGAAAGACCGGCAATAAATTATGAGCGAAAAAGAATGTTTTCAAACACCCTATGCCAAGAAAAAAAATAAAAAAAGAGCTTGTAACTTATATAAATTGCGTTAATTATCATATGTAATAACTGCAGAAAATTTCGTAAACCTAGCTTAAATTCATGGAGATATGAACATTTTTATAAAAAAAAAAGAAAATTTATTTCCATTTTCTTACAATAACAGCTGAAATATTAAATAAAATATTTTAAATTAATAATAAAAATATTTGAAAATTTGAAAAAAAATTCGTAAAAAATTGTGCAAGACATGAATATTTAAAGCAATATTTTCATATTGCGCGTGGGCGAAAACATTTAAAAAAAGATATTTCTTAATTTTATTTAGAATCGTATTTTTAACTTATGAAAAAAGTCCGATTTCAATAACTTGAATATGTAAAAAGTTTTCTAAGTAGTTTTTTTACTTTTTTTATTGAAAGCTCTGAATGATAAGGGGTTTTCCACAAATTGTATCATGAAACAAAATTTCAAAACAAATAATACCCTAAAAGGATGGTCCGGACAACAAAATGTGATACAAAACATAATTTAATAGGATGTGGTCCTAAATAATGTCGATGTCATTTTTAATAAATCATGTTTAATAGTACAAAATTTAAGTTGTGGAAAGCGCTTTACCATACAACAAAGCCTTCTTTCCAAATGTAAGAAAAAAAATTACTTCGAAAATTGCTAGAAACTTTTCAAGCTATTGAAATCAGACTTTTTTTTGTAAGTTATCAAATATGATTCAAAATAAAATTATGAAATATTTTTTTAAATCTTTTTCGCGCATTCCCAGAATGAAAATATTACTTCAATTACTCATATCTTGCGCATATTTTAACGAATTTTTTTCCTTCAGATTTTAAAATATTTTTATTGTTAATAAAAAATGTTGTTTAATTTTATTAAATATTTCTGCAGTTACAGTAAAAAAAAATTTTAATATTTTTTAAAAAAAATAAATATGTCTATATTTCTACGAACATTTAAGCTTGCCTAATGAAATTTTGTGCAGTTATTTCAGGTGAAAATCAACGTAATTGACATGGGTTGCAAGCGTTTTTGTCTTATTTTCTTAATAGTTCCTTTTAATTTTTTTAAATCACTTATCTATTAAGTGTTGTGCGGTATTTTATCCTTTATAAGACCGTGGGAAGAATACTTCCCATCAAGATTATTACTTTTTAAATGTCGATACGAATTATATTTCCCATTCCTGATTTTTGTGGCTATTTTATATTTTATGTTGTTGAGCAACTGACCGAGTTTACGACTATCAATGCTTTACTTCATAGCTTTGTAATTTTGAACCCAACCCAGAAGACAGGGGAACTCCTGGTTCAAGCTTTGGGACAAACTAGTCTTCGTGAATAACTATTTTGATTGAACTTACCCGCATTTGTGTTTGCCTGGACAGGAAAATCACGAAATCTTCCCTCAGTTTGCCCGATGGCAAAGGAATTTTAATCTATGATCCGTTTATCTCTGAGGAAATTTTCCGTCAGCACTGTGGTCGGTCAGAGCCGTCATCAGAATTAGTACCAACCACCCAATGCTGGGATTCGAACCTGGGCCACCTCATTGGGAGGTGACTGCTCTATTTACTGAACATGTCAGAAAATGCAAAATAAATAAATAATGGAGGGCTTTATTTACATAAGTGTGGGTAACAGTAAAGGTTGCATGAGGTCAAGAAGAGACCTACGGAGTTATATTTGCTGAGGCGCTCTTGTACGCTACGATCATATCTCATCGAATTTATTTGTGATTATAAACATAAGATTTATAGAATTGGTTATTTATAATCACAGAAGTTTAAGTTTATTGACAATTCTTTACAATAGGTAAAATTTGGAAAATCCCACCCACCTTCTCCTCCCCCATCAAGAAATGCTCTTAAAAACAAAAAAGTGAAATCTCTTTTAGGTAACAATCAATTTCGTTTCATAAATTTAGCTCAATCCTAACGATATATTATCATAAGTTTACTATAAAAGAACGTCTCTGTAAAGAGTTAAAATGAGATTGTAATCGAATTGTTCTTTAAGAAATCTTCGGATAATTTTTCATCATCAATCAAATTTATTCCTTTCAATATTTTCATTAAATCTAAAATCATCACCTTTCCCCGACATGAAAACGTGCAAAAGAAAAATATCTAGAATTCTATTTTATCCTGACGTAACCATTTTTGTCTCAAAGAACGAATTCCATCATCTCGGCGCCAGTAAAATTTGCGCGTTTATACCCCTTTTCTGCCAAAAATCACTCTTCGAGGAACTTGTAACCGTACCTTTCTTTTTTAAAAACTGCGAACATATCCTTCCCACCTCCTCATACGAACGCATAAATAACAACCCCAAAATAGCTCTCAAAACTATCAGAAGTTGGACCTATTTTAGCTGACTGGCTTCCCAGCATGTTGATATAGCTGAAATTATCAATAAATAAACCTCTGTATCTCTATAACCTTTACTATGTACCCACGGATTCGTCTTAATAAGAATTGTGGATCTTTCTGTTTTGACTTTGTGTGTTTAAAGCACTAATATCACGCGATTGTATCATCAAAAATAAAAAAAAATAAAAAAATGGCGAACCTTGATATTTTATTCCAATTGGAGAATAAAGGAAATGGGTACTTTGTTTTATATGCTTTTTTTTTGTAATTTGAAAAATGAGGTAGAATCATCGATGGTCATTTCTTTTACTTAAAGGGGAAAAACCGTTTATTGATCTGAAAATTTGAACAAATTTTAAGTTTTTTTAAAATCGTTTTTATTCAAATTTTACCTAAACAAGGGGATGTAAAAAAGTCTAAAAAAGAGAAAAATATTAACAAATTTGCTCTTTAACCTTGTGTTAAACCGAAATTGATGTAAATACTTCTTCTAATGCATAATTCGAGTCGTCTGTTTTCGTTAAAAACTCAAAAAATTATCCCTTTTTGAAATAAAGCCTTTAATGAACTTAAAAGATTATGAAAGAGTAAATCTTTCAACAAAGTTTCCACATTTTGAACAAAAATAAAAAATAAAAAAAATGACTGTTGAAAAATAAATAAAAAAAATAGATGTTTATCTACTCGGCATTTTTTGATTCTCCAAATAAATAAAAAAAATCAATCCAATGAATGATGTTTATTTAACTTCCCATCAGTTTTCAGAAATTTTAATTTGAATGAAACGAATGCTATGTAAGCCATTTGTGTTCTGATTTATTGGTGCTCTATCCCTTTTTTATTTGCCTGAGTGGTGCTAATTTAGTTAACTTTGCGAGTATGACTATAACATTTAGGACTAGTAACAATATAAAATTACTTAAAATTGATTTAAAAAAATTTTAAAAAATTTAGGTATATACTTTTTTTTAGGTATTTGCAATTATGGCAAAAAGGGAACACATTATGTGTGAAGGATCAAATTTTTCCGTTTTTACTTTTTTTTTATTTATTTAAATCAGTAATAAGACAAGTAATATTAAAAAAAATAAATTTAAAAGTAGTAGGTAATTTTTCTTAGGTAATTTTTTTCCAGCGATCTACACGCTTCGTCACTGACGGTATTCATTCCTAAATTTATATCCTGCTAAACATCTTATATAAGACAAATTTTTTTCACCCATATAAAACTAAAATTAATTAATGAATTAATATTTGAAAGAACTGTATTAACATCAAGTATAATCCACTACAAGTATAAAAAAATGTATTTGAACTTGAGTGGGTGATTAAAAAGTATTTTATTAAAGATTGAAAATTTGAAGAAGATATATAAACAGAGATGCAAATAATGGCACATGCTAAGGTCGAGAAAAAAGAATGGCACTTTGCCATGGTAATAAGTACCAAATAATTGAATGTATAGAAATGTTCAAGACATATTTACAAGTAGGGAAACGAAAATTACAAGAAGGAAAAATATGTACAAAAAATGAGGTGAATTAACAAATATTCATAATGAATAACGTGAAGATCATAAATTTTATTAACAAAAAAGTGTACCTCTGTTTAAGTAGAGACCCGACCATCCTGGTTATCACCACTCGTGTCGGGTTGCTCTCTACACCAGTGTTTCCCAAACTTATGACTTTTGTGTACCCTTCCTAAATTTTTCGTAACCCTGTGTACCACTAATTAAAAATGAATGTATTTTGTACTATAAAAGAATTGCGCAAAATTTACAAATCACTACTGGCGGTTGGCACCACTAATTATTAACTGTTAACTCTGCAAAAAATGGCCAATAGAAAAATACGTAATCGTAAATTTTCGTGGAATTCTTTGATTTCCATGAAAAAATTTTCTTTGTAAATTTGTAAATTTTTCTTTGTTTTTATATAAAATTTTTTAAAATTTTCGTTTGTTGCAAGATATTTCACATAAGAACGCGTACCCGCTCTAAACTGTTCCCGTACCCCTGGTTGTACGCGTACCACACTTTGGGAAACACTGCTCTACACTAAAAATTACTCGGATTAATCTCGTCCTGATCCGACCCATGGTAGCTCTTTCACAGGGTTTCGACAATCTGTGTGTTTTTACTCAGTGCATGTCTTTAAGTGTGAGAATAACATCAAGCATAACTGCTGCAAAGGGGCGTATAACTTAAACCTTGGAATTTTTTATAAGTAGTGGTATGTCATAAAACCTTATAAATCGAATTTATTAAACCAAGAATCATACGTTAAAAGACTACCACTCGAAAATATTTATCCGCTGTCCGAAGCAAGTTGGCATCTCTGTATAAATATGTAATGTATAGGGAGAGGGTGAACTAATAGTAGGAACTGAAAAATAAATCTCTAAGTTGGAAATTAAATCTGCATTTTAATAAAAATGCAAATATGTATTGAAAGGCATTCCAGTTTTCCCGACCTTGTGTTTTGTTTTATACATAAAAAAAAAAAAATTTTTTTTTGTTCTTATTTTATCGATGAAGAATGAACGAGTAAATTTATAGCACAAAGATGACAACCGTTTCCTTTTTTTTAATATTTTTTTTATCAATTCTCTTGTGTGGTCATGTCAAACGAACCTAAAAATAACCACTTTCCTGGTCTCAATTTTTATTTATTTCCTATCTTTCCTTCATTTCCGATTGATATTCTCTTTGTAATCAAAAAACCACTTCGATCTTTCCGAGTGAGGGTGCGGACACTATCTCTGGCGCATTTAGTTGATTGAAAGTGGTCGAGAGCGCCGGAACCTGGTGATTTTCTGACCACTCTTCGTTCGCTTACTCAACCTGTAAGTCTAGAAATGCCACCAATAAAAAATAAATGAATAATAACACGTAAAAAAAAAGTTTTCGGGACCTTTTTTCCCCCTCATACCCAATCGATGTAATATTGCGCCACCATGTCTACGCGTTAAGCTGAATTATCTCACTTACCGACAAAAGTGGCTCAAGTCTAGATATTGTGTTTTATGTAGTATAATGCAGAGTAATAGTTTTTTTTTTTTTTTTTTTTTTTTTTAAATCAATTTTCTCTGATTCATCATTTCTGAGAAAAACTGAACTTTTTTTTATTGCTGAAATAATCAATAATTTTTCAAAGGCTGGTTTTTTGCTTTTCCTGAAAGAGTAAAGTGTGAATGATTTTTCCGAAATTTGAATGTTTGGAAATGTTAAAGCGTCTAATGCAAAGTTGTGTAAATTGCAGCACGTACGAATCTCTTGGTTTTCCTGGAAACCTTTTTTTTCTTTCTCCAACACAGCACTATCGCGGTCTTTATAAATTATTAATCTGATTTCCATTTTGTTTTTGCAAGAATATGGACTACCAGATTCTCTGCAATATAGGAAACAGTATTTTTTTTTTCTTTTTAAATATCTCAGTCTTTATTTATTTTATAAGTTTCTAATAAATATTTTTTGTCTTCATATTTACGTAAAAAATGAATTTTTGAAACCTATAAAAATAGAGATTAAAAAAAATTATGTGTATATATATATATATATATATATATATATATATATATATATATATATATATATATATATATATATATATATATATATGTATTATATATAATATATGTATATATATATATTATATATATATGTATATATATATGTATATATATATGTATATATATATGTGTATATATATATGTATATATATATATGTATATATATATATATGTATATATATATATATATATGTATATATATAAATAAATACAAGAAAACACGAAGAAATTTAAGAAAAGCACTATAATCGGATATAATCGTGTGGGCTGATTAGAAGATTATATCTATTTTTTTCCGGTTTTTTAAATAAAATTTCTTCCCTTTTTTTTTAAACTATTGTTTGTTATTTTTTTACTTATTATTCCCCCCCCCCCTTTTTTTTTTTCTTCTTCATATGTCTATAATTTTTCTTTGTTTCATTCTTCATTTTGAACTTTATATATATATATATATTATATGAAAATATATTGTATTGTTTCCAAATAGATACTTTAAAAGTTTCTGAAAAATGAATGTTTTTTTTCTTCATATTTACGTAAAAATGAGTTTTTGAAGCTTATAAAAATAGAGATAAAAAAAAATATTGTACATTACATTGTAGAGAATTCGATTAATTATTGTCGATTAATAACTACACTCTCATGTAAACAAATGATTTATATATATATATATATATATATATATATATATATATATATATATATATATATATATATATATATATATATATATATATATATATATATATATATATATATATATATATATATATATATATATATATATATAAAAGTTCAAATAAAGAATAAAATAAGGAAAAGTCCCCCCCCCCTTTTTTTTCCCATATGTCTTTAATTTTTCTTTGTTTTATTCTTCATTTGAACTTATCTAATGAGTTCTGTTTACTTGCAGCTTGAGCGCAATAAATGAAACTTATTGTTTTTCTTAACTTTCTTCGTGTTTTCTTGTATTTACTTATATATGTATATATATATATATATATATATATATATATATTATAGGAAATATGGACATTATATGAAAATATATTGTATTGTTTCCAGATAGATACTTTAAAAGTCACAATGAACAGCTTGAAAATAGTGGTGTATTTCTCTAAAAACTCTCACCTGAACAATTTAAAAATGTAGATTAATACATTTCTTCCATTTTTATGTATGTGAATTGATATTATAAAAATAACGAAGTTCAAACGCATGTTTTATGCAGGTCAAAAGTATGTAGTTTTCTAACTGAATATTTGAACTGACAATAATGTATTTTAAACTAAATAACAACTAACAATAATATACTATTATTTAAATGCTAACTTAGTATCTTCAAAAGCAATGTGCAACATTGTTCTCTTATCAGCCTCATGAGCCACTGTGCTTCGCATTGCATATTTTGTTTTGCGTGTTAATGTTTTTGGGGGAGATTAGCTTTCACTCACGGAGTGTTTATAACATATTGTTCGCTTCAATAAGTCTGGGTTTTGTGTCTCACCCCTGGGAAAGGCTGCTACTGACGTGGATGACTTTTATTTTCCCCTTTCGTTTTTATTTTTTTTTTTTGTCAAATTTTCCCGTGTTAATGACCTCACAACGTATTAATTTTCAATGTTGTTTTCAACATCAACAACTGAATTGGCCCGCCAAGTTGAAAAATTTACTACTAAGCTTGTTTATTACACTCAATGTTGATTATCGTTACTGTTATTTAGGTTTTATTATGTTAGAATTGTTTATTAACGCTTCGAATACCACGCTAATTTTACATGGCTTGCCCATCTGGCCAAACGGTTAATAACTATACAAACTAAATTTGCAAATTTGAGAGATTTTGCTAGTTTATTAAAAGGTTCAGCCTGACATATCTGAAAAAAGTGGTGAATTATATAAGCCTGCGACTTGTATAGACATAGTGGTGGGTAAAAATCTACTAAATTGAATTTATTAAATCAAGAATCACAACTAATAAACTACCACTTGAAAATATTTATTCGCTGTCCGGAGCAAGTTGGCATCTCTGTGTATATGAATAAAACTATTTTTGTGTGTTTTTTATTGCATTGGTTTCTTCAAACCATTTTAGTAACGATTATAATATAAAAATATTAAAAATTTACTCGAATTAGGTGTTTCTAATAATCTTAGCTTCTCCGGTCACCGGTGACCCCCGTCGCGCTGCGCACAAACTCTGTGCCGGTCACCGGTGACCCCCATGGCATTCAACTTGTTAACTTACCGTTTTATATATTTATATATGACTTGTAACTGTTGAGGAGTCATTTGTCTTATTTCGTCAACACTGGCGATAAATATAAACAATTTTATTTGCGAATTAATATACAGTGAAACCTCTCGGTAAGGGCCACCTGTCGTTCCATTGAAAATTGGCCCTTATGGGGGGTGACCAGAAAATAAAATGAGGAAATCAAAATTTATGTAGAAAAAAACTGTTTATTAACATTTTAAGTTTTTATACATGTTTAAAAAAATTTTCAATTGAAGTTTGTTTACTTGTTACAATTTTTTCGCAAACAATTTTAGTTTTTAATGATTCCTTAACTCTATAAAACAAATTAGTTAAATTCGCATCATTTATTAATGCCTTGGATTGGGATATCAGTTTATTTACTTCTATTAGCGTTTCTTGGTTTGATAAATATGGCACGGGGGACTCATTCTCATTATCTGAATCAGACTGAACACCTGAAAAAATTGAACAAATAAGTTTAAAAAAATATGTATTGTATTTTTTAAAACTTAAAACAATGAATATTAATGTTTTACCTGTATCTAAATCATCTATAAATCTTTTCTCCCAATCTTCCGATAAATCATCGTAACATTCTAGCCCATTTTCATATTTATCTGAATTTGGGTCATATTGAATTGCAGCAGCTTTTGAAAGTTCAGCCACTTCATTTTCTAAATCAGCTGCATCGATAGTGGCCTCTAAAGCTGTATTGCTTAGCTCGCATTTTTTAAAGCAATTTACAATTGTCTGTCCTTTTACATTTTCCCAGGCGTGTCTAATCCACCGAATGGCATCTAATACTGTTATAGATTGAATGATTTGTGATGAATTTTTATCACAATCTATAATAGAAAGGAGTCTTCGCAAAACAAAACATCGGTATTCTAATTTAAAGCAGCGTATAACTCCTTGGTCTAGAGCAGAGGTTAGCAAACTTTTTTTTCTCGTGGACCACTTTCAAAGTTTTACTATTTTCGGTAGACCCCCTGCTGCTACATTTCTATAATATTCCCAAAACTCCTAAAAAGTATCACCCTAAATTAGGGGTGTTAAGAAGAAAAAAAAATTAGTACATTCTCTTGTGTCCCATTTATTAAAATAATACTTGTGGTTATACAAAATTATAAACATTTATTATTTCAAACAATCAACAATTGACAAAAAATCAACAATGAACTCTGAAAAGTAAATCAACAGTAAAAAATAGTCATACTTTTAATGAGACGGATGTACTGACGGATTGACAGCAAATTATCGATATTTGGCTTCAGTTTTATAAGAAGTAATATCAAATTTCCCCGTTCTGTGATGTTCAATCTGCTCCTTTTTTTTGTTAACAGGTTGGTAACGGCACTAAAACTTCTTTCGACAAGATATAACGAGGGAAACGCTATCAAACATTTTCTCGCTATTTCCCACAGCCCAGGATATTTTTCGGGGATTTCTGCCTGCAGTCAAAATGTTTGATAGCCTTTTTTAAATTTCGTCTTCAGTTCCTCGTTTGTGCTGAGCTCAAGTAGCTCCTCTTGTAATACCACATTCGCCTCTTCCGTTTAAGCAAATGGGGTTATGATCCATGGTGGTATTTCCATCGTCAGAATATATTCAAATCTATTTTTGAAGTCATCATGCAGGGTATTTAAGTGCGAGCGGGCGCACGGGCGGCACTTTGCAAGTCTCGACATGTGGTGTAAACTTGTACTATTATCTATTGTTCTATTCAATTCTGTGTTTGAACTGAGTCTCGAATATTTTTAAGTACCTACCTAGTGAATGATGCTACCTGCCTAGGTAGATAGGTAAATCCAAGCCAAAATTTTTGTTCTTTATAAAGAAAGCCAGAAAATGTTCCGTGGACCCCCACTTACAACTTGTGAACCCCTGTTTTCTTTTCACGTCTACGTGGACCCCCACTTACAACTTGTGAACCCCTGTTTTCTTTTCACGTCTACGTGGACCCCCGTGTGGTCTCCTGCGGATCCCTGGGGGTCCACCTGGACCACTTTGGGAACCTATGGTCTAGAGGTTGAATTTCAGACGTAGTATTTGGAGGCAAGAATTGAAGCTTTACACTTTTCAAGTTTTCGTAAAATGAGTGACATGGTGCATTATCCAAAAAAAGAACCACTTTTCTGCCTTGATTTGTAATTTTATTGTCAAAACTAAACAACCAATCTTTAAATATTTCCATGGCCATCTATGCCTTCTTTTTATAATGATATTTTACTCCCATTTGTAATAAATCTTTACCTTTAAAACAACGAGGTTTCTTGGAGTACCAAATGACGATGGGCTTTCCTTTTCACCAGCAGCATTAGCACAAAAACACACAGTGAGCCTCTATTTAGCTTGTTTTCCTCCTTTGGCCTCTTCTGCTTTCTCAACTAAACTTTTGGTAGGTAAGGCACGGAAAAAAAGTCCTGTCTCATCTAAGTTATAAACATCACGATCTTCATAGCCGGCCAGAATGATTGGAAGCCTTGATTTCCAGTCTTGACACAAATCTTTATCAACATTAGCTGATTCACCACATAAAGTTTTAAAGACAATATTGTTTCTATTACAAAACATTTAGCTAAAGAATTGGACCCACCTGTTTAGATTTATGGCCTTTGCGAGAAGAAAAAAGTAAAAAAATGGCTTTTTTGAGAAATTTTTTTAAAAAAAAATGGCCTTTATTGGAGGTAGTCAGGAAAATGTGGCCCTCTAATGGGAGGAAAATTAACATTATGTCTATGGGGAAAATTTTCGTTCCTCAAAATATTGGCCCTTAATAGAGGTGGCCCTTAAGTAGAGGTGGCCTTTAGGAGAAGTTTCACTGTATATATATTTTTATCGTATTTTATGTTATTACATATTTGGGTCTTCCTTTCTCCCCCCCCCCCTTGTGAATATGAACTTCATTTCGTGAGTTTTTATTGCTTGGGGGTAGATTGTTTTTTTTTTTATATAAATCAGGATTGGGGTTTAATGTCAAAAGCCTGACAGGTTTCGTAAACTGTTTGAAATCGTCAAAAACTTAGCCTTAAACATTACTTTCAATGTGCTATTTTAAATATTAATAGATTTATTTAAATTTATATCATTACATAAGTGCAAATATTTTTACTTTTTAAAACTGAGTTTCGACACGTTTGTTTTGTTTATAATTAACACATATCCTAAAACATGCCATTACTGACATTAAAAAAGTATCCGATAAGAATATCCGAGTGTGTTATTGCAATATTTTGTTTTCCTTTTTTATTCAAAATTTTTAAAATACATTTTTTTTATTTGTTGTCATTCATTCCATGCATTATTTGTGATGTTTCCAAGTTTTAATATGTGCAGTAGTTTTGTAAATACAATCAATAATTTTTGTATGGTTCATGATGCTCAAGGGGTAGAGACATCGTTTTTGTCAGCTGACCGAAATTAGAAGTCTGTCATTGGTTGGTTAATTCGTCTTTTGATTCTCGCTTGCAATAATGTTTGCAAAAATTATCCCCAGTTAAAAGGATATCAATATCTTGGCCGAGATATGGAAGTATTTAAATACCTTGGCTATGATAGTGAAGTATATCAATATCTTGGCAATGGCTAGTTAATTTATCTAATCTTCAATATCTTTGCCAAGATATGGAAGTATTTAAATATCTTGGCCATGATAGTGAAGTATATCAATATCTTGGCAATGGCTAGTTAATTTATCTAATCTTCAATATCTTTGCCAAGATATGGAAGTATTTAAATATCTTGGCCATGATAGTGAAGTATATCAATATCTTGGCAATGGCTAGTTAATTTATATAATCTTCAATATCTTTGCCAAGATATGGAAGTATTTAAATATCTTGGCCATGATAGTGAAGTATATCAATATCTTGGCAATGGCTAGTTAATTTATATAATCTTCAATATCTTTGCCAAGATATGGAAGTATTTAAATATCTTGGCCATGATAGTGAAGTATATCAATATCTTGGCAATGACTAGTTAATTTATATAATCTTCAATATCTTTGCCAAGATATGGAAGTATTTAAATATCTTGGCCATGATAGTGAAGTATATCAATATCTTGGCAATGGCTAGTTAATTTATCTAATCTTCAATATCTTTGCCAAGATATGGAAGTATTTAAATATCTTGGCCATGATAGTGAAGTATATCAATATCTTGGCAATTGCTAGTTAATTTATCTAATCTTCAATATCTTTGCCAAGATATGGAAGTATTTCAATATCTTGGCCATGATAGTGAAGTATATCAATATCTTGGCAATGGCTAGTTAATTTATCTAATCTTCAATATCTTTGCCAAGATATGGAAGTATTTAAATATCTTGGCCATGATAGTGAAGTATATCAATATCTTGGCAATGGCTAGTTAATTTATCTAATCTTCAATATCTTTGCCAGGATATTGAGGAATATCAGTATTTTGGCGAAGTTTTTTCTAGGATATCATTACGAATGTATGGAAGAATGTTAATATCTTGGCAATAGCTGAGTAATTTGTCTTTTTTGCTCCAGCAATAGTTTTTACGGAAATTATCTTTAGTTGGAAGGATATTAAAGGTATCTCAGACTTATTGTTTTCTCATCCCCGGTGTGGGAAGTAATGGAAGACCTGTGCGCATTTTTTTGTATTTTATTTTATAACCGTCGTTGAACGGTAGACCGAATTTTCAGTTTACGTCTATCAATGCTCAACTTCGTATCCTTGTAATTCTGAACTCAATTCAAAAGACAAGGGAACTCCTGGATGAAGTATAGGGAGAAATTTGCCTTCACGGAGGACTTTATGATGAAACTAACCTCCCATTTGCGTTACATGGAGAGGAATACTACGAAAACCACCCACGGTTAGCCTGGCGGCAAGGGGACTCTAACTCATGATCCGTCTACCTCTGATGATATTTTATGTCAGCATTGTGGTCAGTGCGAGAAAGGTGTTGAATTCGAACCAACCAGCTATTGCCGGGATTCGAACCCGGTTCACCTCATTGGGAGGCGAGGGCTCTATCCCCTGAGCCACCACGGCTCAGAGCATAGATATTCCAGATTGGTATACCTATACCATTGGTATATGTATACGCGGCGATTGTATTTGCCACAATCATGCCGTTGATCATGAAATTAGGGAGCCTTAACCTCCCTCTGGTCCACAAAGGGCTGTAGCGGGAATGCTTTACTTTATTAATGTTATCAGAAGTTTTTATTTTCTTTCGAGTTTGATTTAAGCTTTCAAAGATACACTGTGAACATCAAACTTAAAGTCACTACTTTATTACGCTGTTCATCGACTAGTTTTAAAATAAAATATAAATATTTTGCCTATAATTATTAAACATGAAATACTTCAGTATTGGTTATTCTTCGTGTATTGAAAAAAAAAATGCGTTTCACATTGAAAAGAAATAACCTAAATATTAATCTCTTCAAATTACTTTATAATATATTCATAACTTTTCTCGAACTGTTTCAGATATCTTTTAAATTATTCACGGCTTTTACGACATTTCAACGGTATTTATCACACTTCCTAACGCCTACGTTTGTCCAATTTCCTTTTCAAATGACGGTAGATGTTTATCTTAGCAAATATCAAAGGTAATAAAATGAATTGTGTTGATGTGCGCAGCGAAATATCTGTCTGCCTCGTAAACTTCTCTCTCTCTCTCTCTTTTTTTTTTTTTTTGTTTTTTTTTTTTTTTGTAGTGAATAACTACAGTGTGGGTGTTATTATATTCTGAAAATGCTTTTCAACGAAGATGGTAATAGTTCTGTTAGTGGTAGTATGTCTAAAAATAAAATCAGTGGAAATAAAAAAGTTTTATTTTCATATCATTCAGAGGTTTTAGTTTGTAGAATTATTTTTTTGATCGGGAAAAAAAAAAGTTATGTCATGTTTCGTTTGAGTTAAAAAAAAATAGCATGAATTTCATTTATTTATTTTATCAAAGTCAAATAATTCCATTGTCTATTGAAATGATGTGTCTTTTTTTATCAAATAAATAAAACTACCAAACCTTTAAATAATTGATTAGAAGAACTAGAATTAGAATTTTTTTCTGCTCGGAAAAAAAAGAAGTTATGTCATGTTTTGTTCGAGTTAAATAAAATTCATGTTATTTTTTTTAAATTTATTATATCAAAGTCAAATAATTCCATTGTATATTGAAATGATATGTCTTTTTTTTTATCAAATAATTAAAACTACGAAACCTTTAAATAATTGATTAAAAGAAAACTCTCTACTTTTGTCAATAACCAATCTCTGAACTGCAATTTTAAAGGGAAAATGGCAAAAACCTTCTTTAGAGAGTTAGTTATAAGGAAATTCAGCGCATAAAGGAAATTTCTTCGAATAGTGCTTTATTTAATAAAATTTCGTACATACACCTGCCGGTTAATGAATAGTATATAGATCTGGTTCGTACTCTTCGCTCATACAGTAATAAAAACATTTTTAATGGATAATTTCTTTCTTTCGAATTTCTTTTTTTTTCGTTGCATAAGTGTTCAGAAATAAGCATTGATTTTGCTTTGGCCTTATTCATAATTGTCAAATGAATATTAAATATAAAATGGCATTGCTCAGTATTGTTTTTATTGGTTCAAATTTTTAAATGAGCAAATTTAATGAAAAACATGACGTGAAAACAATTATGAGGGACGCAACACCAAACGATATTTAACACGTTGAATACCATGGGGGTCACCGGTGACCGGCACTGAGTTTGTTCGTAGCGCCACTGTGGTCACCGGTGACCGGCACTGAGTTTGTTCGTAGCGCCACTGTGGTCACCGGTGACCGGCGAAGCCCATATTATTCGAAACACATAGTTCGAGTAAATTTTTATTTTTTTAATACTATTATAGTTGCTAAAATCGTTTGAGGAAATTGATGCAATATAGAACACACAAAAATAGTTTTATTTATATACACAGAGATGCCAACTTGCTCCGGACAGCGAATAAATATTTTCAAAGGGTAGTTTATTAATTGTGATTCTTGATTTAATAAATTCAGTTTAGTAGATTTTTATCCACCACTATTTATAAGCAATTCGTAGGCTTATATAAATCACCACCTTTTTTCAGATATGTCATGCTAAACCTTTTAAAAAACTAGCAAATTATGTTTAATGTTTGCAAATTTAGTTTGTGGTTATTTACCGTTTGGCCAGACGAGCAAGCCATGTAAAATTAGCGCGGCATTCAACGTGCTAAAAAATATGAGTTGAGTTTGTGTCACACTTTTATTAAAGCTAAGAATAACGCTAATTTTTTTTTCTATATGAAGTATGTTAAAAGAATTTTTAATTTTTACACCATTTGCAATATTTTGCAGTATAGTGCTCTTTATATAGTGTTCTAGCACTCATGAATCAGGCAAGGTGGCTAAAAACTCTCTTTATTTCAAATTTTTGAGGATCGGGAGAGCATCAAATCGCACTCTAAAGCCTGTGCGCTTGTGTTATATTTTAGGGAAAGTTAACACAAGTTTTTCCCTATCATATGTTATGTTATGTCCCATGGAAAGAGGAAATGTCTAAAGCCTGTGCTAAGCACTCTAAAGCCTGTGTGCTTGTGTTATATTTTAGGGAAAGTTAACACAAGTTTTTCCCTATCATATGTTATGTTATGTCCCATGGAAAGAGGAAATGTCTAAAGCCTGTGCTAAGCACTCTAAAGCCTGTGTGCTTGTGTTATATTTTAGGGAAAGTTAACACAAGTTTTTCCCTATCATATGTTATGTTATGTCCCATGGAAAGAGGAAATGTCTAAAGCCTGTGCTAAGCACTCTAAAGCCTGTGTGCTTGTGTTATATTTTAGGGAAAGTTAACACAAGTTTTTCCCTATCATATGTTATGTTATGTCCCATGGAAAGAGGAAATGTCTAAAGCCTGTGCTAAGCACTCTAAAGGCTGTGTGCTTGTGTTATATTTTAGGGAAAGTTAACACAAGTTTTTCCCTATCATATGTTATGTTCATGGGTGAAAGCCCTTATATAGCAAGACGGAAAAGAGAAAAACCTGGTACGTAAAACATTTCATTCCAGCATTTTTTTCGAAAAAAATGGAATATCTGTAACTATCAAGATTTCTTTTATAATTCTGGCATATATATAAAACTGCTTCTTTTCTAAGATAAAGTAGATATTGTTGAAAAATTTAAAAAAAGAATGAGTAAACTCCTCCCCAAAACTAGCTATAACTGAAATGGTTTTACTACCAGCCTTTCCTCTCTTCCGTCTCGCTTTCACCCCTGGTTATGTTATGTCCCATGGAAAGAGGAAATGTCTAAAGCCTGTGCTAAGCACTTTAAAGCCTGTGTGCTTGTGTTATATTTTAGGGAAAGTTAACACAAGTTTTTCCCTATCATATGTTATGTTCATGGGTGAAAGCCCTTATATAGCAAGACGGAAAAGAGAAAAACCTGGTACGTAAAACATTTCATTCCAGCATTTTTTTCGAAAAAAATGAAATATCTGTAACTATCAAGATTTCTTTTATAATTCTGGCATATATATAAAACTGCTTCTTTTCTAAGATAAAGTAGATATTGTTGAAAAATTTAAAAAAAGAATGAGTAAACTCCTCCCCAAAACTAGCTATAACTGAAATGGTTTTACTACCAGCCTTTCCTCTCTTCCGCCTCGCTTTCACCCCTGGTTATGTTATGTTATGTCCCATGGAAAGAGGAAATGTCTAAAGCCTGTGCTAAGCACTCTAAAGGCTGTGTGCTTGTGTTATATTTTAGGGAAAGTTAACACAAGTTTTTCCCTATCATATGTTATGTCCCATGGAAAGAGGAAAACGTTAGTAATTACAATAGGTCCATTAAATAGGTCTAATTAATAGATCAACTCCCCTCCTCGCGCTTGTTGAAGGGAAAAATTTTAAAATTTTAATTTTAGCATTCTTTAATCTAAATTTTCATCTAAAATGCTAGATGTAAATAATAAATGTGAGAACGCTTTTCATTGTAAATAAGATATAAAAATTAATGAAACCAAAAGAATGCAGCTTTTGAGACAAACTTTTCTGTTAATGGCCTTCTATTCAAAGTCGTTTTATAATCTTAAAAATTTTGTCTTTTATTTTCGAATAAAATACATTGCCCTAAAATATACTTTTGGAGTTAAAAATTGTTGTGTAACATCATTTTGTAATTCGTGTAAACTTGGAAAGCTATTTAAGGTGTTTCCTCAAAAAAATATTAACGCTTTTGCATAATTATTTATTTAGAGAATTTTTGAACAATTTAAACATTTCAAATAAACTTGATTTGTAAAGTGTAATTCTACCGACTACGAAATCGGGCGCTTTAAAATATTTATATATTTACAACTAACATTCTTTTCTATGTTAACAGTTGAGCATAAAAGTTAGGCTAAAATTTATGTATTTAGCTTCCGATAGTTTTGTTCTATCGTAACTGTCGATTCTAATCTACTATTTGTGTGAATTATTGTTACTACCATAATATTCTTTACTGGGAAGTTCTTAGTAAGAATTTATTCTTCTTATAAATATAATAACTGTCGAGTCAAGCTGTTCTGTTATGAAATACTGGTTGTCTCTTCAGCTAAATGTGATAAATGAAGGAAACGAATTAGTAGCACTCATAATGAAAATACTTTCAACGGGATCTAATTTATGACCCTTTGCACCATTATATTCTTATTTTATTTTTCTCCCTTTCAGGAGCGTTGTTTTAAAGCTAATTTAATGTTTAATGGTTCTAACTTCATGCATTTTCTAAAATATAATGTGTTCTTTATTAGAATCATTGTATAAATGTATGTTAATGTTTATAAAATTTAAATTTGTGGATGTTTAATTTTTGCAAGTTGGCTTGTGATATTTAGCTTAAAAATGAATAAATTTAAGATATTTAGTTTAAAAAAGATTTTTTTTAATTTTGAATTTTTTGTGTTTATTTAATTTTCTGTGTTTTTTTTTTTTTTTTGCTTTCTTTCCTGTATGCTTTTTTTTTGTTATACACAAACTTAGTTATTAGTTTAAAAAAAATATATATCATTATATTATAAATATTATTATAAATTCATATTATAAATTATTATAAATATATATTATAAATTCATTTTTATCGGTTTTTCATGTAAGCTTTGCAATTGTTCTTGCGTATTGAATCTAACGATATTGGTCATGTCTATCAGGGTGCGTAGCCTTTTTAAAAAGTACTTAAGGTGCTTATTTTCGGTTTTCGTTTTTTAAAAGCCCTCAAAGGTGCTTTTTTCATGGGGTGTTTTTAAAAAGTGCTTAATTTTCCCTTTTTCAAAATGAGATTTTTCCTTTAGTATGCTGATTTTCGCTTCGAATTATGCAAAAAGATACAGCTCAGATTGTTCTATTCAACGTTTTCACAATTAATTCAACCTCAATCTATTTCGGCTTATTGTCAGTCCGTATCGTCTGAAAACGCCATTCGTTTTACATGATTCAAAATTTCATGATTTTTGAAATTGTCAAAAACGAGGCCAAAAATTTTTCTTTTTTTTTTTTTGCATGACGGTTAAAACAAGATAAAACCATTAATTGTCGAAAACTTTCCCAACTTGCCTAATTAGGATATTTTTTTAAAGTGCTTAAAAATATTTTTGAGTGCTTGAAAAGTGCTTAAAAGGTGCTTATTTTTTGTTGAATAATTTGGCTACGTACCCTGTCTATGAGAAATAATTTCAAATTCTTGAATATAAAAAATAAAAAAAATATCTTTACCTTTTTTTTTTTAAACCTAAGGATTTCTTTTTTATTATTTTTAAATACTTTAAATGTTTCTAACTGTGCTACAAATAATATAATTATATATTTATAATTTTGTTCGGAAATCACACTTTGCTATCACTATACTACGCAGAAAAGAAATCTGTCAGGCATTTTATCTACTTCAAGTTTCCCATGATAAATTAGAAGGTCCTAACACTATATTTTTTAAAATTCTTTTATTTTTGTAGTGTTTTATCATCGGACTAAAAATATACACCTTTTCATGGCAGATGAAATTTCTATATCTAATACTTAAATTGAAAACTTATATCGGCATTTATTGTAGCGCTTCTGCACCAATCTAAAAATATACTGCTTTTTCTGACATCAGAAATCTCTAAATCCAATACTTTTCTTGAAATTTATATCGCCCCTCCCTAACCATTATCTTATGCTGGTGAAGAAGTTTGCTTTTCCTTATTTCCTAGAAAACTTGTTTTCTGAAGAAAGGGCTTTTTTTTGGATTGGGTCGGTCCCACTACTTAATTTTATTTTATAACTGGCGTTGAACAGCCGGCCCAATTCTGAGTTTGCGAGCAGGGCCTGATTATCGCCTAGGCCCAATAGGCCTAGGGCCCACAATTTCTGAAGGGCCTCAAAAATTAGTAAAAAGTCTAATGGAAGGTGGGATAGTTTGTGTTGGTTTAAGTACTGAATAAAAAATAATTACAGCTTACAATAAAAAAATAATTCAGCTAATCAACAGGGGTCTGTTTAGAAGAAATTTGGGTCCGTTAACGGACTCTTCGCATAAACACGGACCCTTCACAAAATATTTTAACTTAAAAACGGACCCTTCACAAAATAATTTATCTTTTAATCGGACCCTTCACAAATTTGTTTATCTTCATTATTGTTTTGTTAATCGAATAAACCCTTCCCAGGGGCGTGGGGGGGGGAGAAAGACAGATGTAAACGAACTAAGTTTTGTCTTCGGCAAACGCTTCTTCCTACATTCGTCCGAAATGAATATTCTGCGTTCAGCAGTATAGGCTAAATACCAAATATTTGTATGTTCCATCTCTAATTTAGTAGCAGCAATTGCTGTTTATTTTTGAAAATTGAAATTTTTTTTTAATTATAATTTTGCAGTGTTGAGCATAATCTTGGTATCTCTTTACAATTTAAAAACTCCTTGAAAAAGTTTTTTGCAATAAACGGACCCTATTTGCACAAATTCACAAAAGCCGGACTCTGGTTGAAAGAATGTGACTTAACGTTTATTTTATATTGCAAAAACGGATCTTTCACAAAATGTCTGGACAGACCCTTGATCAGTGACTTTTAGCAAAAATCACTGATATCAATTGTCTGTGGTCACGAAACTATTTTTACTTTGACATAACATTGTTTTGTTGTTTTATATTTTGCGTTTAACTTATAGTTACGTAAACTTCCTCTTAGAAAAATAATCTTCAAATTGTCTGCTTTCAAAATTTCGTAGAATGTTTATTTTGACTCGTGCAGTTCAATAGATTCTTTACTATTGTTAGGACTAATTACTCAAAATATTAATGTAAACTTCAGTAATTTAATTTCAAAATATTTTGTAAGGGGGCCCGGAGAATTCGGCGGGCCTTGGGCCTGAATTTGTCTTGATCGGTCCCTGTCTGCGACCATCAATGTTAAACTCCGTAGTCTTGTAATTTTAAACCCAACCCAGAAGACAAGGAGACTTCATCAAGCATTAGGATAAACTAGCCTTCTGGTGGACTTTTTAAATGAACTAACCCGCATTTGCGTTACATGGAGAGTAAAATAATAAAACCTACCACGGTTAGCTGGATGACAAGGGGGTTCTAACCCATGACTCGTCTACCGCTGAAAATATTTTGTGTGAACACTGTGGTCGGTGCGAGCTGAGAGTAGAATTTGTATTGAACAGACAATGCTGGGATACGAACCTTGGCAACTCGTAGGAACAAAAGGCTTATTTATTAAGCTTATTTTTTTTTTACTAGGGGTTCCTAATATTATCAATATTTTAAATATTTTTTCCACATCAGCTCTGATTGCTCTACAAAATAAAGCACTTTTTTTTTAAAAAAAATTCTTTTTAAAATAAACTTTGCTTCGTGACAAAAAGAAAATGAAGAAACCTGATGCCTTGAAAATTTCAAAAGTGACTTTATACCGTTTTATTTCAACCTGGATTATGAATACATATTTAAAATCGTTTTAGCTATTATTTTTAAAATATACTGGAATAATATTCTGACAAGAACTTTTTAATAATATTTTATGAAATCTGCATTACATATATAAACACTGTTATGAAATACTTTATAAATATCACCTAAAATATGGTATACTTTATAAATATCAATAAGTCAGAGATTAATCTATTATAGCTAACTCCTATGAATTTAATCAATGTAGTTAGTACATAATTTTTTGACAAAATAGCGTAAATGTGTAACTTTTAGTAAGTATTTTTCTCGGCTTTTTTATTTTTAAAATATACTGGAATAATATTCTGACAAGAACTTTATAATAATATTTTATGAAATCAGAATATACAAACACCGTTATAGAATACTTTATAAATATCAACTAAAATATGGTATACTTTATACCATAGATTAATCTATTATAGCTAACCCCTGTGAATTTTAGTATGTAATGTAGATGGTACATATTTTTTGACAAAATAACGTAAATGTGTAACTTTTAGTAAGTATTTTTCTCAGCTTTTTTATTTTTAAAATATTCTGGAGTAATATTCTGACAAGAACTTTTCAATAATATTCTATGAAATCTGCATTACATATACAAACACTGTTATGGAGTACTTTATAAATATCAACTTAAATATGGTATACTTTATACAATAGATTAATCTATTGTAGCTAACCCCTATGAATTTTAGTATATAATGTAGATAGTACATATTTTTTGACAAAATAACGTTTATGTGTAACTTTTAGTATTTTTTAAATTTTTTTATTAATATTTTTATATATTTTATAGGAAATAGTGGTTTCTATTTAGGCAGTAAATTTCCATTGGAAAATTGTGGGACAATATAAATTATGATTAATTATAGTTTTTATTGCAGTAGATAAACCTAAAATATAACTTCTGTAAATTTATAAAAATTGCAAAAATGTTGGTTAAAGGATTTTATTTTTAACGTATCATTTTTATCATCTAATTCTAAACCCTCCTACAACTATGAGAAGTGGAAAAGTGGCCAAAATAACCGGAATCGAACTCATTCATCCATCGCCTACAGCTGTTCTTGGCGTGGTGAAAAACAACAAATACAAACGAGAGCAAATCGAAAAATTCTTTTTCTTGAATTTAGAATATCATCCACTGAAAAACTGTGCAGCGCGCACACAACCTCCCCCTTTCCCCTACTCCTCCATCCTAATCTTCGTTTTCTTCAGGGATCGATATTATAGTACGTCATTCTAGACCCGCCCTGGTATCATGCGGTACGCGCAGCGTATTTTACACTGAGTCACTACGTTTCCGTGGTGCTGTCGGCGTTGGCCATTTCGATTGAAAATTAGACTCCACGCCAAATTTCATCGCCAAAAACTGCATGGAATTCCTGATGAATATGAACCACAGAATAAGTTGAGTTGGATTGCGTCGAGTAAAATGATATTGCGGGGTTTTTCTATTTCATGAGCCATTACCGAACATTTTTGTTCCTTACCGAATATATTTAACTAATGGATTATTTCGTAATAATTACATTTAGATAGATGTTGGAATTATATTTTTGTAGTTTTAATGTTTTATCAGAATTAAAAAAATTGTGTAATAAATTTTTCTCCGCATTATGTAAAGTTTATCATTATGTAAAATTAGTTTTGGCTTATTTTATAGATTTGGCTGTTGTAATTAAATTTATGAGGATTTGTCAACTTATTATTTTTTTTAATTGGTTTAAAATTTTAAAATCTGAATGTTTCCAAAACACACTTGTTTTAATTTGTTTTTAAAACTTCATATTTAAAAAAAATTGCGTTTGAAGAATTTTAGTTTTGCGTTTAGTTATTTTAAATTTGCATTTAATTGAAATCCGTTAAATTCGAAAAATAGATTTAAATTAATTAATGTGCGAAAATTGAATTAAATAATTAAAATTAGGATTAAATTTTTTTTATGTTTAATGGAAAGATCAATTTTTTTAAAGACAGAAATTAGGCTTTTTTTTGTGTGTAGATAAAATGTATTGCACAGTAAAGTAGTAAAAATCAATTTGGAGTAATATAGAATTTCATTTTTGTTGATTAAATTGTTAATTTATTTTTCTACTAAAAAATGCCCTTTTTGCAGTATGTTTTTTTTTTTTAAAAAAAGGCAAACTTATAATGTAATTTAATCTTTCAGTTTATAAAAACACAAGTCGTGTAAATTATTTCTAATTATTTTTTACCAATTTTTTATTAAATTAAATTTGGGTTTATATCTAATTTTAATTTGCGATCAATTGTTTTTTTCTTTTTGTTAATTCAAGTACTATGATTAATTTCAAGAGCACAGTTCACACTTATTTAAAATAAATTTTATGCTTCCAAAAAAAGCTAATTTATTTCTAAATTTAGCCTGTGAATTGTATTTTTTCTTCGTTACGATCTCTCCTATATTCATTAATCTCTTCCCGACTAGATCATCAAAGTAAAGGAAATGTCTCAATTATGAATAGTTTTAAAATTTATTTATGTTTATACTTTATCATCCGCCTAAAGACATAAATTTGTTGTTTTAAAGAATATTTAACAAAGTAAACACTCTTATGAAATCAATTTAATATTTCATTTAATTCTTAATGCTTTACGAAACACACAAGATTATGTATAAAAAAATCAGTTCTAATATTTGTCTTATTCTTATGTTTGTATATAAACATACCGATTGATCTAACGCTTATTAAATGTGTTTTTCTGGAAGCGTTAACGTCTTGGTTAAATATTTCTTGAAAAGTTTGTATATAAACATACCGATTGTTCTAACGCTTATTAAATGTGTTTTTCTGGAAGCGTTAACGTCTTGGTTAAATATTTCTTGAAAAGTTTGTATATGAACAATTCTGAATAGAATTGTAATGTGTTGAATTTTGTAAATGAATAGAATTTTGTTAGCAATTTAAATTATATCATTATATACGAGAGAAATTATATCTTTTCGAAAAAGCCCTTATAATACTATAATATTTTCGGTATTTGTACCCTTCAAATACCATTTCGAAATACCTTTGAAATTGAAATTTTTTCTAGTTTTGCTCTTTTTCCTTATTTTTCAACACACAAACCATTGAAGTCTTATGTATCACATTTACTGTTCTTTTTTTTTCTTCAAATAAATTTTATAAGTCTTATAAGGTGGGGTTTTCAAGAAAACAAATGATATTCAGCTTAACTATTGTTATATGGTTTATATATTCTTTATCTTTATCTAGATCTAATCCTTAGTTGTCATTAAAACGGAAATAGATCCTCTGAATTATTTATTGACAGTGATTCGATTCAAATTTGTTGAGCGGTAAATATTAAATATTTTCTGACAAATCATAAATGCTCAGAAAAGATTCGAAAATACAAATAAAAACATATGTAGCACAAATACTGCCAGATTCTGTACACGTTTTCTGTCCGAATGAATAAATATTCCAAAGAAAGGCATGTCAACTTTCTCTCGAAGCGAAACCTAGTTTTTAAATTTCTAATTTGCATAAAACTAGAATACGTGACACTGGCAGGATTTCGCCTGGGGGCTTAAAATTCTCGGGGAAATGAGCTCTCCCCCCTGATCGATTAAATTATGTTAAATGGCGCTTACGACAGCTCTCGACCCCCGCGCTGATGACGAAACCCCTTCTCCTGTTCCACATCAGAGAAAAATTAAAGAAAAGGGTACAGAGGTGAATTTCTAAATATAGGGTTGCTGTCACCTGTCGCTCCGTGTTCGATACACCCTGACTGAGAATGTTGCCAACTTATCGAGAAATGAAGATATGGATTTCGTGTTTTAAATTATTTCTCTAGCAGTTTTCTTTCATCAGGGGTCTGTCCAGACATTTTGTGAAAGGTCTGTTTTTGTAAAATTGTGAAAAAAACTATTCGTAATTTGTGAATATAAAATAAACGTTAAGTCACATTCTTTCAACCAGGGTCCCGCTTTTGTGAATTTGTGCAAATAGGGTTCTGTTGTTGCAAAAAACTTTTTCAAGGAGTTTTTAAATTGTAAAGACATACAAGATTATGCTCAACACTGTAAAATTATAATTAAAAAAATTAAATTTTCAATAATAAACAGCAATTGCAGCTACTGAATTAGCGATGCAACCTATAAATATTTAATATTTAGCCTATACTGCTGAACGCTTAAGATTCATTTCGGACGAATAAAGGAAGAAGCGTCTGCCGAAGAAAAAATTTAGTTCGTTTACATTTGTCTTTCTTGCCCCCCCCCCTCCTGGGAAGGGTATATTCAATTAACAAAACAATAATGTCGATAAAGAAATTTGTGAAGGGTCCGATTAAAAGATAAATTATTTTGTGAAGAGTCCGTTTTTATGAAAAGATATTTTGTGAAGGGTCCGTTAACGGACCCAAATTTCTTTTAAACAGACCTCTGTTCATTTAGAGTTAAATTAAAAAGTTACTTTGCTGGCTTTTTATAAAATAAAAGGTTTTATTTATTATGTTACCGCTGAAGTGTGAAAATTAGTTATCCTATAGGTTATCTAGGTAATGTTAGAAGCAACTTGGGTGATCCTTAATAGTGTTAAAAAATGTTTCATTTCTTAAATGACCGTTTAATTTAACGTTTAATTTACGTTTAAATTAACATATTTATTTTTCGCTAACTGAAAAAATCAAGTTACTGCTTTCAAATAATCAACAAATTAATTGATAAAATCAATCATCAACCACTTTGAAAACAACTATTCCAAGAACACAAATTAAAAATAAGGAAAATCGTACACGTCATTTATTTCTTTTTCAATTTCTACAGAATCGAGTCAAAGCAATCAACAAATTAGTTTATGGAATAAGAAAAGCAAATTGTTGCGCTTTAATGATTTAGAGGCCTTGAATATGCATATTACTTGTATAAAATGCAGAAAACACTTGATTCCGCACTTAAAAAGAAAAAAATTCAGTTCGTCTGCAAATTAGCTAGGTATTGTGTGCTCATTAACAGCTTTATCTGTAACAAACGCATAAATAGCATTTTTATTGTTTATTTTTAAGGGGGGAGGAGGGCTAAATTTAAAATTTCAGCTGAAGGTTGTTTTTTTTATTACGTTTTCATGTAATGAAATTTCTGCATTCATATTTCTGCATTCATTAATATGTCTTATTTTCTTTAAAAACTAATATTTAAAATAAAAAGTGAATTAATTAATTATATAAAGTCGCTGTAAGTCGTTTGTTAAAAGAAAATTGTGTATTTTTTTTGCATTTAAGTGTTTTATATTTGAATAATAAATCGCTCTTATTAAATTATAAAATGTTATTCATTAAAAAAAAATCAAACTTAGAGTTAGTTAAAAAAAAATTAAAATACGAATCTGTAGGCTTTATACAGCTTAAAATTAAGAGTACAACTGACCTTAATTTGCTATAGAAGCGGAATGCATTATGCCTCACTAGTGTAGTTTTTATGGAAAAAAAAACATGAAATTCTAGCTCACGTAATTTTAAAAGAAAAAAAGATTTTTATTTTATATTTAGAAAAAAAATAAAATAGTAGGCGTTAATGATATTATATGATTCTTTTTATTATTTATTTATTTATTTTACTGCACTTCAAGAAATATATCTTAATCTAATCATCTAAGTAAAATATCTTTTTTGAAATATGCTTTTCCTTTTTAACGTTAAAATTTTTCAAGGCATATATATTCAGCAAATAGGAGGAATCAATAAAGAACGCAATTCAATTATGTCTTCAAAATTACTGCCAGCATATTACAAAACGGTAGTTAACTCTAATAGTTGAGGTGTTCTAAGTTAATGAATACATTTTTGCTAGCATGTGTAATTCTTCCATAGGCTATACAATTAGTTTTACAATTAATCTTTATTGGTGCTAGAAAAAAAAAGAAGCCGGTATGAGGTCTTGATGAAATTATAACTTTCAGCTTGCTTTTTGACAAAACTGAAAGTATCAAGCATAAATAGTGCTAAATTATATGTATATTTAATTAATTAATAAATTTTTTTGAGGGGGGCTGGTTAATCTTATCTTAGGTACTGAATTACTTCAATTACATAACTCAACTGTTTTTTAATGAGCGTCATAGTTTTGTTTAATGAGCAATTCAAATTATGGAACTTAGTTTGACAAATACGTGCGTTACATATATCAAACACAGAAGTGATTCTTCATTTCCCTCTCTTACACAATGTAAGAATAAAAAAATAGGTAATGTAACGCTCTCTCTTACACAATGTAAAAATGAAAAAATAGGTAATGTAACGCTCTCTCTTGCACAATGTAAGAATAAAAAACTAGGTAATGAAGCGCATTATCTTACACAATGTAAGAATAGAAAAATAGGTAATGTAACCCTCTCTCTTACACAATGTAAGAATTAAAAAAAAGGTAATGTAAGGCTCACTTTTACACAATGTAAGAATAATAAAATAGGCGATGTAACGCTCTCTCTTACACAATGTAAGAATAAAAAAAAAAAGGTAATGTAAGGCTCACTTTTACACAATGTAAGAATAATAAAATAGGCGATGTAACGCTCTCTCTTACACAATGTAAGAATAAAAAAAAAAGGTAATGTAACTCACGTTTTATTTTGAAGAGACGGCGATTCGTCAACATTAAATTAATCAATCAACGACTTAAACTTTTTTATTCCTATATACCTTTTTAGAAAATATTTTTGCAATAATGCAAAATGATTCATAACCAGGCAGTGTCTGTGAAAATAAAACAAAATAACCCTCTATACCTAGCTTTCAATAATAAAAAAATTATCGAAATTTTTATAGTAACTGCTGTTTTGATTAATTAAAATTGTTCCTTCATATTTATAAATAATATTTAAACTATAAAAAAAAAAGACAAATCATACAAAGTCAGACAAATTATACAAAGTTCACAAGTCATACAAATTAATAAAATATGTGTATTTCATATTCATAAATACATTTATGAATTATTCATTAAATTATTCTCTTTTTTTTTCTTCCAGTGACTTAAATTTGATGTCTATACATTTGTCTATCAGACGAAAATCAATATTCAAAACACTAAGAGGGGGGACAATTCTCTGACAATTTATATTGTGCGAATAGAGTATTCGTTTTTTATTGGTTCTATATGATGTTCGTGTGAGAATATACACGCATGCAAAAGAAGGAAATCGTGTAGCCAATGAGAACTTGGTTATTTGTAAATATTTTATACTGTACCTATTACTCATGTTAAAAGTAAAATGTATAATGATCTCCCTTAAACTGGTATCAGATGTTCCATTATAATATTTTGCGAAATAGCTTTATTTATTTTTGCTAATTTTAATTATATTCTGTCCAATGTGTATTTTGTTTTATTATTTTAATTGTTTACCAGAGATTATAAACATTTCAGATTATTTTGAATTTTATTTGTATATTGTATGAGAGTTTTGAGATGTGTTTATTTTATTGTTTTGAAATTATTAAATAATACTAAAAATAATTGACGAAAATCGCAAAAAACTTTGAATGAAACCTCATTAATATGAATTAGTTTTCTTTTTTTATTAAATGTTTAGTTTTTTAGAAAACTATTCTTCTTTTTTTTACTAACTTAAGCGCCTAAATTCTTATTAAAAGCACTCAAAGCAAATTTCTATCTTTAAAAATATATTACACCAATTTTGCGTGTTAAGCACAACTTATAAATATTTCAATCAAAATATGATAACGAATACTATGTAAAATGTTTCCCAGTTCTTGCAGTAAAATATGCATGTAATAATTAAAAATTTAATATTAAAATAATTTTTTTTCCTTTAAAATTATTAAATTTTGTTTTTCAAATATTTCCATTTAAAAACGCTATTTTAAGTTCAATTGCACAGAATGAAATGTATCTTAAACTAATCAAATGGTATTATTAAAAATTGTGTTATTAAAAATTTATCTAAATAATTAAACGATAAAATGAAAATGCATCTCATTATCAAATGTAGCTTTATTTTCAAGATTCGAAAATAATTTATATTTTAATGGAATTCTTCAAATATTGCTCTTATTAACTAATAGCAAATAAAATATATTAGCAAAATATATTTTGCCTTTCATCAAAAACTATTTTTATTGGATATGTTAATTTTAACATGGTTGCACTACTTTATTTATAACTATAAATTTAAGTTTAATTATTTTTGTCTATAATTATAACTATGTTTCTTATACTGTTATAGAAGATTTAAAAAAATTATAGTTAACATAATATTTCACATCGGGCATTTATTTTTTGTTATCTTCTAATCCGGCAATAGTTAATGAGCAAGATATAAAATTTAACTGCTGATAAAAAAGTCATTAATAGTCGAAATGAACACCGCGTAATCATTATGACGTATATTTTTTTCCTCGATAGTTTTTTTCCTCGCCCTTCCTTACATCTGACTTTTTTAATGTATGATTACGAACATTAATTTTTTCGAAGGAAAAAAAAATCCAGAACTAATATTTGATACACACATTAAATTATGTAAATTTTCTTTCCTGAAAGTAATTACGTAAATTGTTTTAGGAGCATTTTATTTTACTATTTTATCGCTTAAAAAGTTTTAGGAAAACTATACCTCTCATAATTAGTAAAACATTAAATGCTTCTTTCTTTTTTATTGATTTTCAGATAATTATATTTCGCTCAATATAAATATATTTTGGGGGTTTTCTTTTTTTTTATTTTTAAAAAAGGCATGTAGTGGCCAGAAATATGAAGGAAATAAGACTTGTAATATTATAAATAAATTATAACTGAATTAACAAATTAACCTATAGTCAATTGAATTCAACCTATAGTCAATTTATTTAGTCACTTGCATCGATCTTAAATTACGTGTTTAAAGGTCGGACTTAAGCAACACAAATTGAAGTTCAAATTCTTATTTTCTCTTAACTATTCAGTATTTAAGAGCTTTAAAACTTTTATATGTCCTTTATCGTTCCAATTAAAAAAAAAGGTTTATTAATTATAAGTTTGTGTAGTCGATATAGTTGTTCAACTGTTTTTTGATTATTCAATGCATACAATTCAAATTTACGCTATTTAATTCATCTTTTAACTTAGAACAATTATGTCTTTATCACAATTATTTTTTCTTGTATGATTTTAAAATACAGGGTGTCCCTTAAGTGTTTTTATAACTTTGTAACCGTCGTTGAACAGCTGACCCAATTTTCGGGTTTAAGACTACTAATGTTCAACTCCGTAGCCTTGTAATTTTGAACTCAATCCAGAAGACAAGAGAACTCCTAGATCAAGTATTGGGAGAAATTTACCTTCGTGGAGGACTTTTTGATGGAATTAACCCGCATTTGCGTTACATGGAGAGGAAGACCACGAGAACCTTCCACGGTTAGCCTTACGGCAAGGAGATTCTAACTCATGATCCGTCTACCACTGAGGATATTTCAAGTCAGCACTGTGGTCGGTGCAAGCCGTATGCGGATTCGTATCGACCAGCCATCGGTGGGATTCGAACCCGGTTCACCTCATTGGAGGGCGAATGCTCTATCCCCTGAGCCATCGCGACAAACCTCTAAGGGGGATAGGGCACATCATAAGGATTAGAAATTACATAGGAAAACATGACCGGAAATGTTATCGTATGCTGCTAAGGGCGCTTTCCTATTATGAACTTTTATATCGTGTGCCTTTGAAAATCGGGTACTTTTATTTATCTAAATTATCTTAATTTTTTAATTAACTGGTTTAAAATAGGTACTGTATTAACTGTTTTATCGTAATTTAATGATTTGGTGACTAACTAGGACAAGATTGTTTAGTCATTGAATTACCATAAAACAACCTTTCTGAATGAAATTCTCGACAATAATTATTAGGAACATAAAATTAACATGAAATCAAAATATTTTAGAAAAATAAAATTTCAAGTTCAAAGGGCACATGAACAACATGTCCATAATAGGAAAGCGCCCCTAGCAGCGTAAGATGACATTTCCAGTTATAGTTTCCTAGGTAATTCTTAATCCCTATTATGTGCCCTACTTTCCCTAGAAGTTTGTCGCAACATTTGCGGGACACTTGGTATTTAATTGAAGATCAGAAATATCAGAGTTTCTGAATTTAAGTAACTAAAAAAAAATAAAAAAATTATAATAATAATGTAATAAATAAAGTTTTAATAGAAGTACAAATGAAGTTATATGTTTTTAGAAACAATTTTAATCAGTAATATACAGTTTTTTAATATACAGTTTTATACAATAATTACAGTTTTTTTTAAAAATTTTGTTACCTCAAATTGGTTATTTTATTTATTCTTCATATTTTTTATTTATTTAATCTCTTTTCTTAGAATGAAAACAATTAACTCTAGCCAATACAAGTTCTTTTTTAAAAAGAGAAAGACTTTTTATTTGAGATACTAATTTGAGAACAATATCATTAAATTAAATCTTGGAATTTCTCTTAGAATTTTTTTATTATTATTATTAATAAATCCCATAAAAAATAAATATTCGATGTATGCTAAGTACATTAAATATCTCATGATAATATAATTATGTTCTAATAAAAGCAGTCTGACTGATTTATATTCCTTTCACAGTTGAAGCTAGACGAAACGCGTAGGCATAGTATTGTTCCGAATTAGGTTAAAAAAAAACGTGACGTGTTATTTTTCCTGCAGTCTGATCACTCTTGCAAGGAAACAACTTTTACAGAACTCTCTTGACGTAAGACGTTATTTTAGGCACTGTTAGAGGTTGAGTTACTATTTTATTTCTATTATGAATTTATAGTTTACTATTAATTATATTTCTATTATGAATTTACAGTTAACAATTATATTTCTATTATGAATTTATAGTTTACTATTTTATTTCTATTATGAATTTATAGTTTGCTATTATATTTCTATGATGAAGTTATTTTTGAGTTAATTTGTAACGTAATATAAACGCCTTAGTTATTTTATAATTTAATCTTATAAAAGTTTTTTTTTAAATTGTGAATAACATTCTTTTTATAATGTAATAATAATCTTATAAGATAATATTCTTTTTTTATGTGTGTATAATTATTCTTATATTCTCACTAAAAAAAGAAGAATAATACTCTCTAAAGAAGGCCTCAGGTTTTACTATTTTATTTCTATTATGAATTTTATCCGTTGAAGTAATTTTTGGGTTAATTTGTAACGTAATATAAATTTTAAATGAATCTAATTTTAGTGAATTCGCCTTAGTTATTTTATAATTTAATTTTATAAAAGTTTTTTTTTAAATTGTGGATAATATTCTTTTTATAATGTAATAATAATCTTTATTAGATAATACTCTTTTTTTTATGTGTGGATAATTATTCTTATATTCTTACTAAAAAAAGAAGAATTATACTCTCTAAAAAAGAAAATGATAATTGTTCAAATTATGTCGAAAGCAGCTAATTCCTACGGTCAGACTAACGGTGTAATAAGACATTTGCAGAGCTATTTAATTAATTTGATCTAACTAACGTTATTAATTATTATTTGTTTCATTACTTTATTGCAATTAATTGTTTATTTTTTTATACAGAATTTATTAAGTTCCTAGTGCATAATAAGAAAAATATAGCGAGTTATTCTCAATTATATAAATAAGGTGAATATTTATTTCTCAAATGTTATTTTATTTTAGTGAAACAGGCAATTTTAGAATTATATCAATTTCGGTTATCTTGTTTTTCCTGCAGTCAGACCAATATTGTAAGAAAACAACATTCACAGGACTCTTAACTTAAAATGCTATTTTCAATTGAGTTCAGGCATCGTAATAGTTTTTTTTTTTTTTTTTTTTTTTTGCCTGCATTAAATAAATTTTGTTTATATATTTAACTATATCTAAATTTACCTTAAATATCATTAATTATTTTTGTTTTATTACTTTCGAGGCAATAGAATGTTTTTTAATTCAAAATTTAGTATATTCCAAGTCCAGATAAATAAATATAGTAAGTTTTTTTGCAACTATTTCTTTCTCAAAGAAATGTTATTTCGTTAACCAGGAAAAAAGTTAACTTTAGAATTATGTAAAACTCTCAGCTTATCTAATTTTTTCCCCCGCAGTCAGACCAACGTTGTAAGGAAACAACATTTACAGAACTAACTCTCGCCCTGAGAGGTGCTAATTTCAGAACAGTTTCACTTTTAATTTTTTTTCCACGATTTTTTCTCTCTCATACTTTTTCTGTGCATTCAAATTACTTATCTTTATTTAGATAATTTTATCCAAAAAAAAAAAAAGGGTTTACATTTTATTTTTGTTTCATTACTTCATAGGACATAAATGCTTATTATATACAAATAATTATCTGTTTTTGTAAATATTACGTCATTTTTGTTTATTTTCTAATGATAGAAAAAAAGAATACAGATAAGAATAAAAATGCAGAATAGAGAAGCAATTTTTTTTTTATCCGGGTAAAAGTCCGGTCACTCAGTTTCTCATACTGTCGGACCAACTTTGCAAGAAAACAACTTTTAGACAGCTCTCTGGATGTAAAACGCTATTTCAGAAACAAATTTAGTTTACTTGATTATTTAGAATATTCCATTCTTTTTTCTCTCATAGCTTATGTACAAGTCTGTTGCATACATAATTTGAAAAAACTTAAATCAGAAGTGAAGCTCTACAGCATTTAGGAAACCTTGAAATTTTTTTTAATATTAAATTTACTAATTCTTAAATTATAATTTGGGAATTAATTAAAAAAGTTTTTGTTGTTAAAATGTTCTGATCAACGAAACTAATTTAGAACGAAAAACTAATAAATAGTCAGTTAAAAATTATATTAAATTCTTTGATTATAATATGTTGGTTGATTCAAATCATTAATATTTTTTATGATTATTTTTTGTACTGATCAACCTTTTTATTTAAAGATGGTCTGCATTTTGCCATTAAAAGTCAAAAATCAAAATATTTTAATTTAAAAACGGATCCTTCACGAAATAATTTATCTTTTAATCGGACCCTTCACAAATTTGTTTATCTTCATTATTGTTTTGTTAATCGAATAAACCCTTCCCAGGGGAGTGGGGGGGGGAAAGAAAGACAGATGTAAACAAACTAAGTTTTGTCTTGAGCAGACACTTCTTTCATTATTCGTCCGAAATGAATATTCTACATTCAGCAGTATATTCATTTCGGACTAATACCTAATACCAAATATATAGGCTAAATACCAAATATTTGTATGTTGCATCTCTAATTTAGTAGCAACAATTGCTGTTTATTTCTTAAAATTAAATTTTTTTTATTATAATTTTACATTGTTGAGCATAATCTTGTATGTCTCTACAATTTAAAAACTCATTGAAAAAGTTTTTTGCAATAACCGGACCCCATTTGCACAAATTCACAAAAGCTGGACCCTGGTTGAAAGAATGTGACTTAACGTTTATTTTACATTCACTAACTGCGAATTATTTTTTCACAATTTTACAAAAACGGACCTTTCACAAAATGTCTGGACAGACCCCTGGTAATAGTTATTACCAGCAAAAAGGTGGAATTTTCTTAATGCTAATTTTTTTCACTTTCATTTATTTGCTATGATTAGAAATAACTTATTTAAAATTTACTAAACGCAATTATAAAAACTACCTTGCTCAGTTTTATTTTCTAGAATGCTCAATTTTTGACTTAATGTAACTTAATTCCAAGCAGTTTTAATCTCCGACCTGCTGAAAATATTTCCAGCTTTTGTGTGATTCATACAAAAATAAACACAACCTTTTTGCTGAATAGTCGCCAAATCTGGCAACCTCATCTCCTATTGACTGAGTTGTAAGTCAGTGCGGCTGGCACAACCAGTGAAAATACCCATTCGTCTTCACAGCTTCGTTGGATGGGGGTTTTTATATCTGATTTTTCCCTAAACCATCCGATCTCCCCCTTTTCGTTTCTAACATAAATCCACATTCACTTACTTGCACTAGTGATATTTCTCTGGGTTGTATTTACCCTTTTTACTCAAATCAATTGGTTTTATCGTGGAAAACACTTCGATGTGAATTGTGTGCTTCTATCTCTGTTTTTGTTGTTTTCCTGCCGCACATTGCAGCACATGGATACCTGTGATGGGGGGAAAAATTCTCTTTATGTAGATAACGTGTAAGTAATTATTTTGTTATTTGTTGCTTGTTTTTTTTTTTTTTAAATATGCTTCATGGTTTTTAATGAAATATTCATTATATAAAAATATTCCCTAAAAACGTTTTTGAGTATAAAATAAAAAGGAAAAATATTTAAAAAAAAATGATTTTATAGTTTTTAAAATATATATTTTTAGTGCATTTGAATTCTGATAACTAATTAGGGATCACATTTTTAATATATTAGATCTAATGGGCTTATATATATATATATATATATATATATATATATATATATATATATATATATATATATATAATGAATTTTAATGAAATATTTCTTACAATGCTTTTTAAACTCCTGAAAATCGGCTTTGTGTATATAATGAAACTTTTCATAAGTTTAAGAAAAAATATTTTTTTTGTGATTTTTAAAGGGAATCATATTTTTAGTTCGTTAGAATTCTTATAATTAATGAAGGATCATTTTTTATTACATTGGAATTCTTATAATTAAATAGTGATCCTATTTTTAATATAGTATTAGAATTCTTATAATTAATAAAATATAATATTTTTACTGTGTTTTAATTCTTATAATTAATAAATTATTATTTTGCTTTCAATTTAAATACGTGGATTTTTATTCATTTTGAATCCTTAATTTAGAAAGGATAAAAGTTTTTCGCTATAGTAAGTTTAGTAGTTAGTTTTCGATTTGATTAGAAGAGATGTGTTTTGTTAAGTGAAAATTTTCTATGTACAGGAAAAAAATATTTATTTGCTTGGATAAATAAAGTATGTATTTTTTAATTTATTTGTTTTCGCATTAAAGTTAAATTAGTGTAAGAAAGTTGCATATTGTTTTAATTATGCGACAATCATATTACGCGCTAAATTTAACTTTAAATAAAATGTATGATTTAAACTTGTCAATGGCTGCTCAGTTTTACAAATTTTATTTTTATTTGTTGCTAGAACCTGTGTATTTTTTATTTTTAAATTATGAAAAAAACTTAACTTATCGTTTCTTCAGTTTTTTCTATAAAAAAAATCAAAATTTATTGCTGTTATTAAGTTTTTTTGGAATTAGGTTTCGACATAGTTTACATGCTTAGCTCTGTCAATAAAAAAATTCTCTATAATAGTTATTAATGTGATATGTGAGAGTCTTCTTTAGTATATAGTAGTACAGTAGTTATTCAAATATACAGAGTCTAATGATGAAGTCTAATAAATGTTATAAAGTCTAGTGAATGTGTTGTTTTTCCTTTTTTATCTTAACTAATTTTTTAATGCCCTCTGTTCAGATGTTCTCAGTTCAGAAAAAATAAAATGGAGGTGTATTAGTTTTAACAGAAGATTGCAATTATTTATTATTTTTTATATATATAACCGTCGTTGAACAGCCGACCCAATTTTATGGGTTTACGACTACTAATGTTTAACTCCGTTGCCTTGTAACTTTGAACCCAATCCAGAAGACAAGTGAACTCCTGGATCGAGTATTGGGAGAAATTTGCCTTCGTGGAGGACTTTTTGATGGAGCTAACCCACATTTGCGTTGCATGGAGAGGAAGACCAAGAGAACCTCTCACGATTAGCCTGGCGGCAAGGGGACTCTAACCCATGATCCGTCTACCACTGAGGATATTTCACGTCAGCACTGTGGTCGGTGCAAGCCGAATGCGGAATTCGTATCGACTGGGATTCGAACCCGGTTCACCTCATTGGCAGGAACGCTCTTTCCTCTGACCCATCGCGGCTCAAGGTAGAAACTATTTGTATTAATTGTAGTAACGTGAAAATAAGGCAACTCTATTTTTAGTAAGTGGTGTTGGGCTTAATTTCAAAGCCGGTTTGGCATTAGCACGACTTTATAAATAGTGAAAATTTTACAAATTAATAAACTATTGAAGGTTTTTAATAAATTTAGGCAATGTTAAATATTATTCATTTTGTAAGAATCTATATTATTATATTATATAATTTATTGAATATTTGTCCCGTAATGAACTGTTCGTAAAGATACGACTCCCAGTAGAACAACGAAGTCAAGCATCACTGCCTGCAGTCAGTAAGCGGGTGGGTGACCACTCTGATCTGCCTACGTAGAGACCTTTGTTAAATTGTTCTACCGTAAAATGCTCGACTTCGCTCGCAGGTCGTCGGGCTGCCAAAGCAGGGGAGCCATCCTCTCTGCAGGGGATCAAAATTACGATGGCATGTCTTCGGATCATCCTGGGGGATGCTTCCCAGAACTTCGCCAATCGCCCATTGTGCAGTTCTAGTTCGACGTAACTAAAATACCTACCTACTTTATTAAATACTTTGTTTATAAACCATAAAATATTGCCAAACTATTGATTTTTTACAATCCTGAACGCATATCAGAATGGAAAAAAATTAAATTGATTACTGGTAATCAATTTCTCGCAATTGTAACTTAGGGTAAACGTAATTAGCGATAATAATTGCTATGAAGGTAAGGAAAAATTATATAAAATTGTTATTATAATTATAATTAATAATATTGAATTGAGATTACGATTAATGATCTCAAATTCTGATGAGCGCTTCGCAAAATTTACAAGCGGTTCTCAGTGTTACCGATCCTGCATATTCCGATATTTCGAAGCATATTTACCTTTTGGGATTGAAAAATATTTTAATATACTTTTATATTTTATTTAAACATCTTTCTTTTAAGCCTCTGAGTGGGCTCGGCCTTTTCTTCGTGCAAACACAGATTTTATTATCCTGCCTGAGTGCTTAATACTGTTAGATCTTCCCCTACTTAATGTCCGCAATGTCGTTTCAGTTTTCCGCAGTATAGCCAACTCCAGCTCTTGTTGCACCAAACTATGTATCCAATCCTTTTTATTGTAATTTAATTCGATATTTGCATTTAATTTTGGCATATTTTATTTACTTATGTACAATAAAAGAAATATCTCGAATAAATACTTTTTTTTTTTTGCATCAATTTGTTTTGTAAATATTTTTGTTATATCAGAATATTTAATAAGATTAAAAGATAAATTAATATTGCACTTTTAAAGAACTGAAAGATTCAGTTTTGAAAAGGGAAATAAAAACCGAATCGAGTGGGCTTTGAAATCAAACGTCTTTATTATTTAAACAATATTCATCAGACATTTAGTTCTTCAAGTAATTAATTATATGGATAGAAAAAACATTTAACTGTATTTTAGGAAAAATTAATAAAAATTATGTTAAAATTACCATTTTGTTCCCATTATTTTTTTTTTTTCAATAATTACCAGACAGCTTTTTTTCATACTATTTTATTCATTCATACTATTTTATTCATAAGACATTTAGTTCTTCAAGTAATTAGTTATATGGATCGAAAAAGCATTAAATGTATTTTAAAATAAATAAATAAAAATTTTGCTGAATTAACATTTTGTTTCCATTTTTTTTCAATAATTACCAGACAGCTTTTTTTTTCATACTATTTTATTCATTCTGGTACCACCCTTTTTTCAATTATCTATCCCTGTTCTTATATTTTAGCCTCTGTTAAAGAAAATCAATGTCCTATTATTAGTACTTCAATGTCATCTACCCAATAAATTTTTCATCGCATAAACCAACGCGTGTAGAAAGAATCATTGTCAAGGTCTAATACTTCTCTTCTTTCTCCTCAATTCAAATACAGGAATAATCTGAATTTTGGCTTGGCATATCGTATCTTAGAAATGTTCTATAAAATATATTTAAGGGGATCAATTTACGTTTTTTTTTTTTGTACATATATGCGAATATAATTATTTGTAGTTCTGTATTTATTACACTATCGTATTAATTTAGTTGAAATAGTTTTCAGCATTCTATTTCAGAATTTTCATGTCCTTCTCTTAAACGAACATATTTCTTTGTCCTGAAGATGTCCATTTTACCGAAGTTTCCCTAAATTATATTTGTGCTCAAAAATAAATTATGTCGCACATAAACCGTTATTTCAGCTTGATTGTTACTCTGAAACTGATGGAATACATGGATTTCCAAAATTTCATGTATGGATTATTTTAAGATTACTATAATTCTTAATAATGATCTGTTGAAAATAAATTAGTGTTACCCAGCACTAGAAAACTGGTAAACGTGGCAGGGTTTTTGTTTTTTTACCGACTTACTGTGGGCCAGAAGACTATGATCTTTAGCCAAAAGTAAAAAATTAATTTTTCAACTAAAATATGTGTAGGCAGTTTTAATGTATCCCAAATTAAGTATTCATAATCATTCCAAACATTATAATTTACTTTTTGGACCGACGAGAGTACAATTTAATGAAAAATATGTTATAAAAATTGTTTTAAATGTAACTATGAAATTTATATTTCAGAAATATATATATAGGAATTTCACCTTACTGTTACATTTTTATCAGAGTAATTAGTGTTAAATTATAGTACCAAGTACATCTAATATTTTCAGCTAAAAACATCTGATTTTTAAGCCCTGAAAATTTTTATTTTAAAAAAGGTCCAATTCGGATGTTATATAATTCCTACTATTAGTTCACTCTCCTTATATCTTGTTCAAATTTTCAATCGCTAATAAAATACTTTTTATTCATCCACTCAAGTTCAAATACATTTTTTTAAACTTGTAGTGGATGATACTTGATGTTAATACAGTTCTTTCAAGTATTAATCCATTAATTAAATTTAATTAATTAATTTTAGTTTTACATGGGGAAAGGATTTCTCTTATATAAGATACTTATCAGGATATAAGTTTAGGAATTAATACCGGAATTTAAGAATAAATTTAGGAATTAATAATTTAGTTAATTAATTTTAGTTTTATATGGGAGAAAATTTTTTTCTCTCATATAAGATACTTAGCAGGATATAAATTTAGGAATTAATACCGGAATTTGGGAATAACTTAGGAATAAATTTAGGAATTAATAATTTAGTTAATTAATTTTAGTTTTATATGGGAGAAAAATTTTTTTTTCTCATATAAGATACTTAGCAGGATATAAATTTAGGAATTAATACCGGAATTTAGGAATAAATTCAGGAATTAATTATTTAGTTAATTAATTTTAGTTTTATATGGGAGAAAAAAAAATTTCTTATATAAGATACTTAGCAGGATATAAATTTAGGAATTAATACCGGAATTTGGGAATTAATAATTTAGTTAATTAATTTTAGTTTTATATGGGAGAAAAAAATTTTCCTCTCATATAAGATACTTAGCAGGATATAAATTTAGGAATTAATACCGGAATTTGGGAATAACTTAGGAATAAATTTAGGAATTAATAATTTAGTTAATTAATTTTAGTTTTATATGGGAGAAAAAAATTTCTCTTATATAAGATACTTAGCAGGATATTAATTTAGGAATTAATACCGTCAGTGTTGAAGGTTGTAGATTGCTGGAAAAAAAATTTCTTTTCCAGATTCTTTGTTGACATAAGTAGGAATTGACTTTAAATTTTTTTTTAATTTTTTATTACGTGTTCTTAAAACTAATATGTAATAATGTAATTTCGGGGAATATTGATTGTCTTTTATGTTTTGCTTTGGGAACAAAATCTAACATCTGACATTTAAAAAAAATTCATCAATTGGAAATATATGATAATTTAGTACTTATTAAAACAACAGTTTGTTTGTTAAAAGAAAACTTTATCGCTGTACCATTTTTTTTTCTTAAAAAAAAAGTTTTCTTCTATGCCTAATATTTTCGTTCGTAGAAACTTTATATCTGGGGTCCCAGCCTATGACGGGGTTACCATAGCAGCCGCCATTTACTCTTATGTTGGGTCGCCGTTGCGCCAGTAAGATAAACATAAATGTTTCAGTTTAAAAGTATGAATCACGGCTATAAATTCATCTTGAGAGAATAAATGGTGCCCGCTGTCTGATCATCATATGTACTCCAGAATGCGCTCTTAGTTTTTAAATGACTGGGGATCCCCCCCCTCCTATTTTATTTTATTTTATAACCGTCGTTGAGCAGCCGACCCAATTTTGGGTTTGTGACCACTAATGTTCAACTCCTTAGTCATGTAATTTTGAACCAATCCAGAAGACAAGGAAACTCCTGGATCAGTACCCTCAGAGGTATGATTTGTTATGGGAACATGGAGGACTTAGTGACTCGACAGATTTAACGTGTATCAGTCACCATTTACTACCCGGTGAGTCTTCGGCCGGTTTGGATCGAACCCATGACCGCTTGGACATGGGCCCAGTGCCCTACCAACCAGGATATCCTGGCCCCCTTTTTTTTCTATTGAGAAAATGCGCAACATCTGAGAGATGCGAATCAATTTGACTGTAGTTTCTTTTATTTCATTAAGGTGGCTGAAATCTTATGCGCTGTTTTATTCTTTATTAAAAATATGTAATTCTTTTAATTTGTGTAACCAATAGATGTTACTTTTCAGATGATATAAAAAATGTGTATATTGTGCTAACATCCTGCCATCCTACTGTTCAAAATTTTTTAGACCATTGTTTAATAAAACATAAGATATCAATAAAATATATCAAATAATATAAATTTTTAAAAAATCGTCAAAACCGGTTTTCCTCCGATTTTTGTCAGAATTATGCCTTTTCACTTTTAGCATAAACGGATTAAAATCAATGTTTATTACAAAAATTAATTAATTATTTTAATAATACATTCTAAATCATTAATAGTTATATATTATTAATGATAATTATTAAAAAATATAATTTAAGTTGTTAACTCTACTTTAAATATCTCTTGTAAAGACTTACTTTGAACACTTTGAGAATTTTAATTTAAAGTTTGAGTTGAGGTTTGGAAAAATTTTAAGCTTATTATATTTTTGATAAATAAAAGTGTAATACTGCAGAACTTGCTGTATAAGGTATAATTTTTTTAATAAGTATTTGAGAGATGTAAAGTATATAAGTATTGAGAGAAGTAAATTTGTTCAAATTTGTCCAGCAAAGAAAAAGAACAATCTATAAACTATAAAAATTTTGCAAATATATTTTATTTTTATCTACTATTTCTGGAACACTCGAGAAAAAATGTAACATTAATAAAATTAATATTAAAAAATATATATATATTTTTTTATAATGACCAAAGAAGATTTAATTGTACTTTTTATGACATATTAAGCTGCTTAAATGTTTTTCATATTAAATAAATAAAAAAAAATAGTGTAATGGCTAATAAATGTAGTAATAAAAAGAACATCATATAAACTTTAAAAGTTTTGTAAATATATTTTTATCTTTATCTACTATTTCTGGAACACTCGAGCAAAAATATAACATTAATAAACTTATTATTAAAAAAATAAAAAATGTTTTTTTTAGAATGACCATAGAAGATTTCATTGTTCTTTTTATGACATATTAAGCCGCTTAAATGTGTTTTATATTAAATAAATAAAAAAATATGGTGTAATGGCTAATAAATATAGTTAAAATATTAATTACTTTTCTAAATGTTTTCAAACTAATCAGTCAATAAACTTGTTTAAAAATAAATGCATTTTCTTTTAGGCTGATGCTTGTTTAGAAACAGAACAACGACAGTTTTCTCGAGCTTCATTAGAGTATATTTTATTTCTGCAAGAAGTACAAGAACGAAAAAAATTTGAATTTGTTGAAACGGTAGGTTGAGAGTTCTTTTTATCTTGGTATGAAATATAAAAATAAAATTATCTTGTTTGTTTCGTAATTTGAAAAGAAAGCAATTTCTTTTCCAAAATTGTATGTTAATAATTAAGATAAGTATTGTTTCATAATTAAATTCTGTTTTCTTAATTTCCATTATAATTTATTAGTTCTCTTGAAATTATGGGGGGAAAATTCTTTTATTTATTAAAGTAATAAATTGGAAGTATCGCTTTAATACTTATCTAACTTACTATAAAGTAAATAATACTTAGAAACTAGTTTCTCAGTGTTTTTTGTTGCTGTTAAATCTCGAAAGTCGTTAATATGCACACTGTCTAGCTGATCTTCTGTTTAACTAATTTACTATTTTAAAGTACGGAATGGCGGATCTTTCGCCTTTTACCTTGGTAATGTGTACAGTGAAAAGAAATGGACAACCTTAAATAACTTTCGATGTAATATTCGGATCTTCACGTTATGGGAGTTGCGAAATAAATTTTTAAGTTACGAAATCAGACACGAAAACGTATTTTCTCAGAATAAACATATATTCCCCCCCCCTCCCCAATGGATTTAGATTTTTGACCTCCAAAATATAGGAGGTAAACGCAACTGGGAAATATGGTCCCCATAGTTTCGAACCCTAATCTTAGTTTTACCTTTTGCTCATCTCGAGAACTTTTTAAACGAATTGAAAATTTTTTGCTCACAGTTATATATAATATGAAGATAAGATGATGAAGATAAGTTAATGAAGATAATCCCATGCAAAAATTAAATTTTAATATTTTATTATTATTTATGTTTTATTATTTTATTAAATAATAGTCGAAAAAATTTTGAATTGTGAGATTTACAATATTTTACATCATTCTAAAATGATTTTAAATGGCAAATTACAAAATTTGAGCGAAATCGGTTGAAAAGTTCCTGAGAAATCGGACTTTAACTATCTGATAATTTGAAATTTAATTTCTCAGGAACTAATCAATCAATTTTGCTCAAATTTTTTTATTTTGCCATGTAAAATTATATTCTTTAAAATGATGCAAAAAATTATATATCTAATCGTTCGAAAATTGTTTCGACCATTCTTAAATAAAATGATAAAAAATAATAAATGTTAATTTTTATGTGGACTTATCTTTGGATGAACAAATTTTATAATTGTGTGCAAAAACTTTTCAGTTCGTTTAAAAAGTTCTCGAGATATAGCGAAATACGCAAATAGTAAAATTAACATTAAGGGGTCAAAATTTGGAGCCAAGCTATCAGGGCCATATTTCCCAGATTGCCTCTTTTGGGGCTCAGAAATTCGAATCTATTGGGGGAAAAAAAGATATGTTTATAGAGAAAAAGTGCGTTTTTGTGTCAGAATTCGTAATTCAAAATATCATCTGCTCTTATGGATTGGCATATTTGAGGTCTCCTTCTCGAGCCATTAAGATTAAGTCCTAGAACGTAATGATCCAATCATTATATCAAAAGTTATTCAGAGTGTTCCTTTTTTTAAAACATTTCTTTTGTACATTAACTTTTGCGATATTATTTAAGTTCAAAAGTTTGTTTCTCCCATTTCCCTTTTATAATATCCTTATTTAGTTTTAAACGTTCGATTTTTTTTTTTAAAATTATAACTATTTGATAGTTTGATTTTCTATCAACTAATTTGTTGATTGATTGATTGTATTAGCCTTTATTTTATTGTAAAAATCATTTGTTGATAAAAGTATAGCAATGCAAAAAAACAAAATTTTGATAATTCAGAATCCATCAATTTGTGATTGAAAAATTCATGTGAAAAGGAGAGTTCTTAAACATTCATATATTTCAAAGTTGTAATGTGTACAATAAATGTATTATATCTCCCCAAATATTTTTAAATACAACTTTTTAAAGTCAGCATGTTTAACTAAATTTTGTCAGATATTTATGTTACTTTTTACTATAGCCGTCGGTTATTTTTAATATGAATTAAAAAAAAATTAAATAAATAAAACTTAATCCAAACAAAAAAAAATGGGCTATTAAATTTTTTAAAAAAAACTATTGATATCGATCAGCTACTTATTTGGTTTTTTTTTAAACCGTCGTTGAACAGCCGATCCAATTTTTGGGTTTACCACTACTGATGTTCAACTCCGTAGCCTTGTAATTTTGAACCCAATTCAGGAGACAAGGGAACTCCTGGATCAAATATTGGGAGAAATTTACCTTCGAGGAGGACTTTTTGATGGAAAACCGCATTTGCGTTACATGGAGAGGAAGACCAGGAGAACCTTCCACGGTTAGCCTGACGGCAAGGGGACTCTTATCCATGATCCGTCTACCAGGATCTAACTCATTAGTAGAGCCCGGAAGTTCAGGCAAAATGCCATAAATGCCCTTTTCTGCCTTTTTTAAACGTTTTCTTCTGAAAATGCCTTTTTCTTTCCTTTTGTTCATAAATGCCTATTTCTGTCTAATTTAAAAATTTTCTGCAAAGCTTTTTGTACTTTTGACTGAGCATAAATTTTGAAGTACAGAAATGGTTGACTGTCATCCGACGTATTGTAATGCATTTATAGAGATTAGGACTTTATTCCTTTTGGGACAACTCCCTCCCTCTGAGGCAGTGGTCACCCCTCGCACTGTACAATGGCTATTCATTTGAGCTGATAGGGTACTCGTGCTTGAGTGAGCAAGGCAGGTCAGTGACATTTTTCTGTCCATGAGATTGACAGTGTTGTTTGAATAGAGAATAGAATACGGAATACACTTAAAGCTGGAAATGCATTAAAAGTTTTATTTCCTAATATGATCCATCTAACGTGCCTTGCTCATGCATTGCACAGGATAGCAGAGGAAGTAAGAGGTCTCTATCCTGAGGTAGACTCGCTTGTTTCTAGTGTGAAAAAAGTATTTGTGAAAGCCCCTTCAAGAGTTCAAAGAAATTGCACCAGACATTCAATTACCTCCTAAACCGATGCTTACGAGATGGGGAACATGGATTTCAGCAGTCTCATACTACTGCACAAATTTTGAGGAAGTTACTCGAGTCCTTACCAGCTTTTCGGATGAAGAGGCAATATCCATAAGAAAAAGTAAAAGTCTGCATAGCAGTTCTAAAATAAAAAATGAACTGACTTTTATTTCAACTTATTGTGGAAAGCTCCCTGGAGCTATTGAACACATGGAAAAAAGAAATATGTCTTTGTCCGAGTCACTAAAGATTTTCGACAATACTATTGAAGAAATGATGTCTGTGCCTGAACCAGCTGGTGACAGAATAAGGAAGAAATGTGAAAACGTCATCTCTGCAAGTACAGACTTTGAATGCATCAAGGACATTGCAAAAGTACTTTCGGGTGATACTACAGTTGAACTTACCATATCTCCTACCATGGCAAGTTGTTTTAGGTACGCGCCCATAACCTCTGTCGAAGTAGAAAGATCCTTCTCTTTGTTTAAAACTATATTGACTGACAGGAAACAAAATTTCTCTTTTGAAAATTCGAAAAAGCATCTAGTTGTGATGTGCAACAACAACCAATCATCAGAATAAATTTGCATACAATATTATTGTAAGTATGAGTTTTCAATTTTTATTTCACACTTACACAGTTGAGGTTTTTTTTTTTTTTTTTTTGTGTGCAATTATGTCCACTTCTTTTGTACTATTGCTACGACAGCCGAGTAAAATGAATATGTAGGTATACCGGATACTTCTAGCAACTTTTTTTTTACCTTGGATACCTATATGGGCTTTTAGGCATTACCAACTAACATTTTGCTCCAATTTTAAGTGCCTATTTCAAGCTTTTTAAATGCCTTTTTGCCTGCCTATTTTTGCATTTTTTATTGCCTGAAATTCCGGGCTTTACTCATTAGGTTTGATAAGAAACAGGCTGCGAAGTTATTCGAGTTTACCAGCCACTGGTTACTAACTGAAAATTAAAATTTTCAGGTCTCCTTATAAGCCTAGTTAATCAGCAGAATAACTGAACTTGACACTTTAGTGCTAACACTTATACTTGAATAGTTAAAATTTATTTTAATTAACAATTTTCTTTTTTTTTATATGATGCTGCATTTTCTATTATGTAGAGTTAATTTGAATATGTTTTGAGCTAAAAATCTTGTATTAAAGAAATGTAAAAATGTATATCGATAATTTATTTTATTTTATATTTTGCCTTTTTATTTTAGATTTTGAGCTTTATGTATGGTTGGCTGACGTTTTATCATCAAGGTAAAAATATTTGTTTAAAAATAATGGAGTTAATTATATCAAGTAGTGTTGATTTAAACATTTAATTATATTTTATTGATTTCTAATTCAGGTCATGAAGTTGCTAAGGATTTTAAATCATTCACAACAGATCTGCAGAAAAGATTGCAGAAGGTAAACATTTTCAAATTTATAGGGATTAAAAATTTTGTACTTAGCTGTGTGAATATCCTTTTTTTTTTCTTTTTCTACATCAGATGGTGTTATCTTTCATCCTATATAACTCCAAGGTTATTTTATCCTTTCTATTGCCTTATGTGTGTTGAAATATTAGAGTTGAAATTATTTATCATTGCTGTTTTTTATTGTAATAATGACTTCTCTCAATGTTAATAAACTGTGATAAGTTTCACTTTATATGAGTGCTAAAACATAATTATTATTAAGTTCAGAAATAGAATATCAAACATTGTACTCCCAAAAATCTACCAGATAATAAAACTAAATCAGAAGGCCGAAACAGCTCTTTCTATCTAATATATTAACCTAATCTCTATTTTTTTCTTTAAAAAAATATAAGCTTTTTTTAAATATGTCAATTTGGAGTTTATCAAGATGAAGTTATGGAATATATTTCATGAATGAGCAAATTTGATTTCATAAATTTATTTACTGATATGTCGATTTTGACTCTTCAAGAAAAAAACGTCAGTTGTTTCAGAATATGGCATAAAACACAATCTATAATATTGTTTAGTGTTGTTCGAATAAGATAATCAGGACACTTAAATGGTAATCTTCAAAATTCCTTTTTTATTTTTTATTTTTGTCTTTTTTAACTTTTTTAAATTTACTACAGATTAAAATATCAGATTTTCATTAATCGAAGATCATTTTGTAAATACCTCTATCACAAATCCTTGATATTGGTTTCCTTTTTCTTTCTTTTTTATTTTTTATAAAATTTATTTTTGGTAAATCACGTAAAAATTGAATGTTTGTATTTGAAAAGTTAAATAATCTAAAACATTAGAAATTCTTTTACGGTTTTTACTACACCTTGTCTTTGAATATATACGCTTAAATGTGATGAGTTCATTTCAAAGCTTTATTATAAAAAATGTAATATCCCTTTTTTTATATATAATATTTGTTCCGCTCTTAATAAGAAATTTTTGCATCTTAAATTTTTTTTAAACATGCTTGCAAGTTTTATACCTGTAATTATGACTTTAACTGCTATTTGATGTAACAATAAATATTTATGTTCATATTTTAAAGGTATGAGTTTTTTCCTAAATATTTTTGGTTTTGTTAATTATCTATATTTAAGGATATGATGAAATAAATAGTCTGTTAAATGTCTCATCTTTGATCCTTGCTATAAAATTAATGCAAGGAAAAAAATAATAACGTTTCATTTCTGTAAATTTTATTTTATTATTTCCCACCCAAATTAATTGAAGCTGTTAAGTTTAAATGTTAATTAAATTTTTAAATGAATTTTAAACTAATAAAAACTTTTTAAATAATTTTAAATTTTATTTTTTTTCAATGCAGCTTGTTTTGCTTCTAGTCAAATCTTTTTCATGCGTTTAATTTCTGTTTACTTTATTTTTTAAAAGTTTTTTTTTTTTGGAAAAATTTAACTTTTAAGGAAATTTGAATTTTTTGGAGTTAACATTATGTAAATCTATAATTTAATCTCCAAAACATTTAATCTAATGTCTAACGTATCTTCAAAAAATTAAAATAGTTAAATTTACAGTAAGATTTGGTATTTCAGTATCTACGATTTTAATTTATTTTTTGTTATTTTCTAAGGATAGACTAATATGCGAAACTTCTTTTTTATCCTTTATAAGACCGTGGGAAGAATATTTACCACCAACTTTATTTATTTTTGAATATCATTAGGGAGCTATTTTTTCACCTATGATTTACGCTTCTGTGTAATTATAACTTCAGAAAATACTAAAAACCAAAAGAAAAAGTTTACATAAATGTACGTTACAGTAAACATTAGCATTGGGTTAAGAAGATGGGTAAACACTGGTGAGCTATTTTCTGTTGTGCATTATGCGATTGTTAATTTTATCATTTTTCATCGAGTTAATTTGTGAATGTACACAGAACTTTTAAATTTCGTATTTTACGATAAATTCTTTACAACAAGAAAAATTTTGAAAATCCGCCAAAAAAGAAAAAATTATCTTAAAAACAAAATTTATTTTAGGAAATGAGCTAAAAGTTTTTTTTATTTATAAATCAGTCTCATCTCCTGAAATATTTTAACATTGCTTGAAAAAAGCATCCTATAAGGGATTAATTTAAAAAAAAGTAAAATTTTGGTGTAATTTATAAAAATCAGTAGCTTTAAAGTAACTTTAAATTAATATATGATTGACTTTTGTAGGTTTGTAGCATTGAGAGATGTTATATGTTACTGTGAAGGAACGAAATTGGTGGTTGTTGACTTTCACCGGTGAATGTTGACAATCACATATCACATAGTCGCTTAAGTAAATGTCCGAAATATATAATAGGTCTAACTAAGTACAGTAGAGAACCGATTATCCGGAACGATCGGGACTATCGCTATTCCGGATAACTGATTTTTCCGGTTTTCTGAATCGCTACAAAAAGCCGTTTTTTTAGTGTTAAACCCAACTAAAAAAAAAAATTATTTGGAAATAATCTTAAAAATAAGAAAAAACGATGAGATAATGCACTTATGATTATTTCTGAAATGATGGTAAGGTTAACATCTTTCAAAAAAGAAAGAAAAATCCTAAAATCTTATGAGGAAAAAAAAATTTTTTTTTTTAAAAATTGCGGGAAAATTTATCGAATTTCGCTCCGGTTTTTTGGTTTTCCGGTTTTCTGATTTCCGGATAACGAGTTCTGTACTGTACCACAGTCGGAATACATTTGTCCAGAATGCCCTACACCAATGTATGCATTTAACAAGTGCTCCAAACACTGATGTTTCTCCTAATCTATCCTCAGCAGATAAGAAAATATCGAATAAATATTATAATATCAACGGATAAATTAATATCAAATCGGATATGACAAATATTTTGGACATTCACCAAAGTGACTAAGTGATTGTGGACATTCATCGGTGAAAGTCTACATTCTCTTGATTTCGGTCAGTCACGATAACATATATACATCTTTTTCGTTTTAGTATCGATATATCGTTTCTAGAAAGAAAATAACATGTATTTCTCTTTTTTATTATTTTCAGACAAGAGAAAATTTTGATGCAACTCATTGCGAAGCAAAACATCTTATGTTCAGATTATTAGAAGTAAGTGGTTTTTAATGCATCATTTTTGTTTGAAATTTTTATCATTTAAATCATTACAGCTTTTATAGTAGGGTTGCACAACCAAGGTCCTGCGGGCCACATGCAGCCCGCCGACTGCTGATGTGCGGCCCACAAGAACTTCTGAATGCAGTAAAAATTTCCTTTAATATGGTTTTTGTTTAAACATTATAAATTTTCTAGTATTGAATTATTTAAATTAAATTTATATTGCTCTTTAATACATGTTTTTTTTTTTGCACTTGCATTCTGTAAGCTTCTTTTTGATCAGAATTTATATCTGACCAAATGTCTATATATCTATATATATATATATATATATATATATATATATATATATATATATATATATATATATATATATATACAGTAGAGAACCGATTATCCGGAACGATCCGGACTATCGATATTCCGGATAACTGATTTTTCCGGTTTTCTGAATCGCTACAAAAAGCCGTTTTTTTTAGTGTTAAACCTAACTAAAAAAAAAATATTTGGAAATAATCTTTAAAATATGAAAAAACGATGAGGTAATACACTAATGATTATTTCTGAAATGATGGTAAGGTAAACATCTTTCAAAAAAGAAAGAAAAATCGTAAAATCTTATGAGGAAAAAAAATTTTTTTGTTAAAAAATTGCGGGAAAATTTATCGAATTTCGTTCCGGTTTTTTGGTTTTCCGGTTTTCTGATTTCCGGATGACGGGTTCTGTACTGTATATTGATAAATTAACTAATGTGAAAAATGGAAAAAGTTTTTTTAAAAAATGTATCATCGTTTTTAGTTTTAAATAAATTTAAATAATTAAAAGCATTTAATTTTCTGCAAATATGTTATTAAGTTTACTGATTAAAATATCTGGTACTTAGAACACTAGTGTTTAGATAAAAACCATCATATTTGCCGCTAACATGTCTAAATATGCGTGCGGCCCTTCGTTAATCTATGTGCTGTGCAAGTGGCTCTTCACTCAAAAAAGTTGTGTACCCCTAGTTTATAGAAATATTTTTTTTATTTTTTTTTATCAGAAATTACTAGATTTTTCTGGTTTGATTTTTTAAAATATTAGAATGGCTATATAAGTAATTATTTTGATTTCTTTTTATTTTAGAATCCACTAGATTCAGGATCACTAAATAAAATGTTTACTAGGCAGGGATATCTCTATCTGATGGAAAAGAGTAAGTACAGGTAAACTTTTTTAATAGTTTAAAACCTCAAATAAGTTTAGTCTTCCACTTATACCATTCACATATGCTCTTTTAGTGTGTTTTATTAATAACTTTCTATCAGAGTGCTTAGCGTTTTTTAAAAAGTGCTTAAAGGTGTTTATTTTCGTTTTTTAAAAGCCCTTAATGGTGCTCTTTTCATTGGGTGTTTTTAAAAAGTGCTTAATTTTCCCTTTTTCAAAATGAGATTTTTCCTTTACTATGTTGATTTACGCTTCGAATTATGCAAAAAGGCGCAGTTCACATTGTTCTATTCAACGTTTTCATAATTAATTCAACCAATTTCATAATTAATTCTATTTTGGCGTATAGTCTCACCATAATGTATAAGTTGCTTTTTGCATTGAGTGTTTTTAAAAAGTGCTTTATTTTCCCTTTTTCAAAATGAGATTTTTCCTTTACTATGTTGATTTTCGCTTCAAATTATGCAAAAAGACAGTTCACATTGTTCTATTCAACGTTTTCATAATTAATTCAACCCCATCTATTTCGGCATATAGTCTGTCCGTAGCGTATGAAAACGCCATTCGTTTCACATGATTCAACATTTCAGGATTTTTGACAAGTGTCAAAAACAATGCCAAAAATGTTTTTTTTTTTTTTTTTTGACGTGACTGTTAAAACAAGATAAAGCCGTCGATTGTCAAAAATTTTCCTACCCTGCCTAATTATATTTCTTAGAGTGCTTAAAAATATTTTTTGAGTTCTTAAAAGGTGCTTATTTTTTGTTGAAAAATTTGGCTAAGTACCCTATCTATTGTTTTTTTTTTTTTTTTCAAAATTAATTATTATAATAATATTAATAGAAACTTAAATGTTTATGTATGTTGTAGTTATTGTGTAATGTCTCTTGCAGAAGCTTTGGGTACAACATGGACAAAGCATTTTTGCCAGTACCAAAAAGAAAATCACAAATTTACTATGATACCTTATTCTCAAACTACTGGGAAAATTGTGAGTAAAATGTGTTGCATGTAGAAAATCTAATAATAGTGATTGTCTTACACTTTCGTTATTAATATTTTATTATTTACAATAATTCATTTTATAGTTGATTTCGGTTTAGAAATATTTGTTTTATCAATAAAACTCAGGATGGATTTAAGATTTCTTTAGGGTATTGAAATGTTTATGCTACTTTATGAAATTTGATCTCATAATTATTTTTTAAAAATTTAATTTGTCATTTGTGTAAAAAATATTGAATGTTCAATATTGAGTATTGGTTGAATGTACAAGAAATATATAAATTTTTTTTAATTATTTTTATTTTATGTGCATTATTAGACGGAAATTTTATGATAATTTTATATATTTCTAGGCCTTGCCGGAAACTTTTGTGCTTAAAGAATGCATTAGGTAATTTTTAAAATTATTTTGAATTTTCTTTATTAGTTATTTAAGTACAAATAAAATAATTTTCCACAAATGATAAAATTAAGAAAAAATATTTTACTTCTAGTTCACTTTTTTATTTCGATATCTTAAGTCTTATAACCATATATTTTTATTAAAAAGTAGTATTTGGAGAACTTATATATTTTTGATCTGATTATTTTAGCCTTTTTTAATTGTATTGTATGTAGGGATAGGCATCTCTTTCAACTAAAAAATCATAACTGGCGCCCGATATTCAACTAAAATTTAACGTAAAATAAAAATTACCAGTAGACTACTGGATTTTGCCAGTTTCTCATGGTCTACTGGTTTAATAAAAATTCTCCTAGTTTTTGTACATTTTAGAAAATTCCCTAAAATTGAGTAAATTTTCTAAAAAAAAATATCCCTTTTGAAATAGAATTTTTGCTCAGAATATTTAAACACTTTATAGTTGATGCTTGCTTGAGTATTTAAATAAGTATTACTAGTACATAATGAAGCCCTCCACATTTATAGACATCAATTCAAAACTTTTTTTGTTTTAAAATTTTCAGTTTATTTTTATTCAGAATTCCCTTTTTAAATTTTTTAACTATCTTGGATGAATTAAATGCCTATTACTGTTCAAAATTATGAATAAACATAATGCATAACATTTGAAGTTTATTTAATGACTAGGAGGCTTCGCCCCCTGCTCGCTGGCCCTCTCCAACCCCCGGAACTGCTTTCGCAGTTCATTTCGGATTGCTTCGCAATCCAATGCTCGCTCATCGGATACGTTCTTAACGTCTAGCTTTTGTATACTTTTTTGAACACTGAAGTTCCGAAAACTTTTCACTGTAGAAAATTCTAAATCTGTGCATTTCAATATTAATTTGAAATTGCAAACAGTTCACATATTTTTCTTAATCACGCTATTCTAAATTTCAGTTGTTGAGAAAAGTAACTGTTGTAAGTTTTGTTTCAAAGTCTTTCCCACCAGACGGCTAAAACCATGTGTTGTAAAACAATATGAAATAGTACTGAACACTGGATGTAAAGCATCGGCTTCGATGAAGATAATTTTGTGAGAATTCGGTGAGAATTCACCCGATTAGACATATGATGCTGACTACATGCTCTTGCGCGCCGAAGCCTATCAATTAAAACATATTAGCGTTTTATATAATATAGATTAGCCATATGATGCTCACTACGTGCTCTTGCGCGCCGAAGCCTATCAATTAAAAATGAAAACTGTTGCCAACGCGAGAAAAGAAATATCATCGGTTTTATTGATACATACGTACGTATTAGCGTTTTATATAATATAGATAATCATAACTTAAAAATATTGCAGTTTTCCTAGTTTGATGATTCTAAAATTCCCTATGTATAAAATATTTTGTACGTTATGTAACAATTATCAAGAAGTTTATTATATTTTCTAAAATCTACTAGATTTTTTTCCATCCATGATTTTTAAACTTGCCTCATGGGAGGGGAAAGTTTTATTTCATTTTGTTTAACTGATAGTCATTTATTAAATCTTGTAGGCGTATGTCAGACTCCATTGATAAAAGGTTCTGTTTTGACATCATATGTGAAGACAAACCAGGTGTTCTAACTTTTCAAGCATTATCTGAAGAAGATAGACATTTGTGGATGGATGCTATGGACGGAAAGGAACCAGTGAGCACTTTTTTTTTAATCTTCACTCAGATATATGTTTGTCAGAAATAAAATTAATTCGACTTAAAGGAAATTAACATAAGAATTTTTTTTATGTATACACTGGTGTAAGAAATTAAGAGAATTTTCAGACTTGGTCGATTATCTCTAGAACTACTGGACCGATTTTAATTAAATTTGATATGTACATACGTTGATACAATACAAAACAAATAACCATTCAACAACTGTAATACGCACTCATGATCGTGCGCAACAACCGCTGGAGTATGAAGGTATGAAATTGCTACAGGACAATTCAGGTCAATTGCCACAGGAAATGATTAACTGTCTTACTTCAAGTATGAAATTACACTTCAAGGTCTGTATATCTGTAAGAGAGGACCATACCCCTCTATTAACCCATTTTTTGAAATTATTCTGCTACCGCTGTTTTATACCTTCAGGCTCCAACGAGTGTTGCACATGATCATGCGTGAGTATTAGAATTGTTGAATGGTTATTTGTTTTGAATTGTATCAATGTATGTACATATCAAATTTCAATAAAATCGGTCCCGTAGTTTAGAAATAATCGACTAAATCTGCAAATTCTCTTAATTTCTAACACCAGTGTATATTTTCAAGTTCTTTATAATTTGTTGTAATTTTATAGAAATGTTTTTGATTTCATTGGAGCTTCTGTTTAGAAATACCACAAGTCTCACAGCTGTAATTTGTATATAAAAATTATTACTTATTGTATTAAAGTGATAAGGATAAAGTTTTTTTTAAATGTATATTAAAAACTTGCTCTATTTAGTCTGATATTTTCCAGCATTTAAAATGTTGTTTGTTACATTGGTTACTGAAAATTAAAAAATATGTGTATAAGTTTATCTTTGTTTCATTATTTCACTGCATAATTTAGTTTCAATTTTCGTTTTATTTAAAAGTTTTATACAGTCATGCTTGTATTCTTCTTTCCTTAGGCTTACAGTCAAACTGGGAAACTACCAAAGCAAGAAGAGTGTAAGATTATTTATTGTTTCTGTATTCATTTTTACATTTTATTCTTTCCTTATTTTACATTCCTTATTTATTGATGACTTAAACTTATGTAACTTTTAATATTCTTTGGAAAAAGTGGTTTTATTTAATGTTTTATGTGTTATTTATTTAAGCTTCTTTTACAACTAATGAATAATATGTTATCTAATGATATGCATATACAAAATGTCTAAGAATGAATGAAAATTTAAAAAATCAATTATAGAAAAGAGAATGAGATATAGATACTCGATTTGCTTTGTTCTGCTTAGGAAAAAGAAAATCTGTTTCCCTAAGTACTAAAATTAGCTATGAAACTCATCAGCACATGGCAATTCTGACTGAAAAAATTCTGAAACAATGATTTCTGCTGCGTAGCTCAGCAATACAGTTTAGCGTTATGTTATTGTATTAGTTATTTTGCAAAAATTGTTGCATAGTTTTTGTCAATACATAGTTTTACATAGTTTTGTACATAGTTTACATACATTTTGTACATAGTTTGTACATTTACATAGTTTGTTACATAGTTTTTATCAATATGCATTTGTTTCCTGCAAACTATACATTATTATTTCTGTTTTATTTTCCTTATTTGATTTTTTAAATTATCTCTTATGTGGTTTTTGTGTGGGACACCTCTTATGTGGTTTATTTAAAAAAAATATCCAATTGTAATTTTTATATCCAAATAAATCTAGCTAAAGATACAAAGTTTTGCATATGTATGCTTAAGCAATGTAGTACAAGTTCATACCGGCATTTTCTCTTCCCCCTCTAAATACCCCCGGGTTGGTAGCTTAATGGTATTTAAACAAGATTAGTTGAATATGACTGGTAGAGTAGAGTAGTAGGTATCATCATGTGCATATTTGTTTTGAACAAAAACATAGAAAAGTTCTCTTGCAGAACATATTGCGTACAATTAGGTTGTTTTTAAACACGAAGGACTGACGACTCACAAGCTTTAAAAGAGCTTAACACAACAAACTAACCGTACGCAAGCAAATAACATGTGTGGAATCCTTGAAAACTGACCACACATTCTGTTAGGAACTTAACATTAGATTTCCCGTAACTGAGTGATGTGTTATTTTAAAAAAAATCAACCAAAATTCATAAAGCTTACTTTCTATAAAATTTTTTAAAATGTATCAAAATATTGATTTTATCTATGCAACTATGCAAACTACATTATCTTAGCATTGTTTGTGTATGCACAATAAAGGTAAGATATTCTTTGAGCAGTTGAGAGCAGAATTTCTCTTAGCAATAGTTTTATAAAAGCATTTTTTTTTTAAAGAGAATTCGAAGGTCACTTGAAGTCTGCATTGTTTTTATCATTATTTTTTATATTTAATGCATTATTTCTATTTGTTACCTGTTGCATTAATCTTTTACTAATAAAATTGCGTTTCAAAAAGGAAAATTTAATATTACTTTATAATGTGATGTAATTTACCTCATTTAATAAGTGTGCCATCAGAGCAATTTTTTGTTGGGCTCTTCTTGTTTTCTGGGTTCGAAGTTACTAGGTTATATCAAGCTTTAAAAAAATTATGAAATCAATCTCGAAATAAGGATTGTTTTATAAACATTCATTCAGCATACAATAATTTTTTTTAAACATTTTTGTATTCAATATGATTTTTGTATAATAAATTTGTTTAAAGAGTTTTCATTTATTTACAGATTATCTTGATGAAGTGGGATTCTTTTTTGTTCAGCAATGCATTGATGCTATAGAAATCAGAGGCTTGGATGATGAAGGATTGTATAGATTAGTTGGTGTTAACTCTAAAGTTAATAAGCTTACTCAAATGGCATTAGGTAATTATATACCCTAAAGAAATCATACATAAAGAAAACACTGAAAAATTTTGCATTTCTTCACCAAATTTTTATTGTTTCCTAATGTGTTAACTAGGCATTTAGGCTTATGTGTAAAATAGGCATTTTGGTCCAGTAAAGGCATCACTCTCCAAGGGCGCCGGTAGCGGGGTGCAAGAGGGTGCACTTGCACCCCCCTGACTTTTTTTTTAAACAATTAAAGAGATACAGAAAAAATATTTTTATTCAAAAACAAATAATTAATTAATTATTGACACATAACAAAAAATTGTTTAATCAAATAAGAATTGTAATTGTCTTGTTCGCTGTCCAAATCTGTTTATAACTTTTTCAATGAATTTTGAGTCATCTTTGATTCTTTTCTTATGCACTCTGAGCATGCACAAACTTGGCAGATATCTAAGCTATATTTTCAAATTTCATTTAATAAAATGTAAATAATATTATATTTTCTATTAGTTATTTAGTTTAACAAAGGTGTATAACACTGACTTCTCGCAACTGTAAAACTTCATCAACACAATAAATACCAATGTTAAGAGTGCACCGACACTTTAGTATATGAAACTACTGTTTGTAGTTATTTGTGTTTCAAAGTCAGTAGCTATGCCAGCGCCATCAATAGAGTTTCTCGTGGCAAAATTTACAAGTACAAGAAATTCGAACTTTTTTTAAACATCTTAACAATGAAGAAACATATCTTGAAGAAAATTAACAGATGAAAGTATATGTAAAAACAAAACAAAATGTAATAACAGAATATTTAAATTTTTTTGGGGGGGGGAGTAGTTTGTTAGAGGGTCACACCCCCTTTTATATTATTCTGCTGGCGCCCTTGTCACTCTCTCTGTTGATGGAAAGCTGAGAGTCGTGAGTTCGATCCTGGCACCCCACTAAATAAACAACATGTATATACAGCAAGGGGCATATCAAATCTGCCATGGCTAAGAGTCATCTTGTAGCTTGTGGTACTGAAGTATGCAGAGAAGGGTTACTGTTCAGGTGTTGTCTATGTCGTCTGAGCGGTATCAAAATTGAGTGACATTCTTACCATGGTCAGGATAAATGGGGTTGGGTATGTGGCTATGATTAGATGAGGTGTGTAAAATAGAACATAAGTAAAACACACATATTATTTGATATTTTTATCTTCCTTACCCCTGCCTTTTCTTAAAAAATTCTATTAAGCATAATTTTCTATTTATTTAATGCAGTAGTGCCATTTCTGACCCTTGCCTCTAAAGTAACTACTAACTAATCTATTGATTACAATTGCCATTTTGGCTATTTCAATTTAAGAGTTAACTATTTATCTATTTATTTTTCAAATTTTTTTACTTCGTTTCAAGTAAGAAATAACTCCCTGTTATTTGTTTTTGAATGAAAAGAAACTTCTTTTTTTTCTTCTTCCAGATCGACGAAAAGGTGAAAAAATCAATTTAGATGATGCTGATGAGTGGGAAATTAAAACTATAACTAGTGCTTTAAAAAACTACTTTAGGTAACATCCATCTTCTAATATTTAAGGATCTTTTGTTTATTTTTGCATTTCTAATAAATTTCATATATCCTTTCAGAAATCTTCCAGAACCGTTAATGACATTCCGTTTACACAGTGCCTTTATAGAAGCTGCTAGTATGTATTTATATATTCATTATATTCTGGTAATTTATTGATAAAAATGCAATTCTGTTTTCTTTGTATAAGACTGATAAAAATTATTCTTCATCTGTTACCAAAACTAGTTTGTTTTATATATTCATTTATAATTATTTTTTAGGAAATTAGCCAAAAAAAGTTTTTTTTCTTAATTGCGATTTACTTGCATAATGTAAGAAAAGTTGCTCAAATATGTTTAATATTAAAGCATTTCAATCATGTTTGATTATTTTATCAATATCGTTTTATTTTCCTTTTGGTTTTCATTATAAAAATTTTAAAGTTAATAAGACAAAATAAACAAGTTTGAAATTAAAATTCAATATTTTTAAAGAATGGTTATTATCTATTCAACAGTCCTGCAGTGGACTGATCGTTAAGATACGGTTCCCGGCACTTTTTATAGTTATGAGCATCTCATATATTTCAGTCTAATTATTTATCATGCAATGTAATGTAAATTACAAATCTCGTTGGAAAAAGCTCAGCTAGATAAGTAATTACAGTCAGACTTCTATTTAATGAACTTCCATTTTGCTAATTTCTCTATTTTGCAATTTTTTTTCGAGGAACCAAGAACATTTTGGAAATTTCTTTGTAATATAACTTCCAAATAGCGAAGTGAATTTTCTATTTAACAAACTTTTCTTTGTGATCCACTTTCCCTATTTCCCAAAATATTTTAAATTTGCTAACTCATTTTATGGGGGAAATGGCTTTGAATTGATTTTCAAAGCCACTTTTAGAGGAAGCAGTAAAATCCTTTTCCCTTTTTTTTTTGCATTTCAAACAAAAAACTCAGACACAATGAATGGAGTTTATCAGTAGCAATTAAACTTAAGAACGCATGTGATAATGTATGTTTAAAATTACTTTTATAATAAATGCAGCTATAATTTTAAGTATAAATTTAGATTTTTTAGTTGAAAATATCTGTAGCATGATAGTGTAATACTAGATAATGTTTTGCTCTATTCTTGCTTTCCATGCAGATTTCTTTTATGTGGTTAAGATCAATAAAATAAATAGCAGATACTAGTTTACTAGATAAAGGTGTATCAATTGCTATTTTAATTAAGTCTAGTGTTTATGAATTTAAAACCTGTTTCGTGTTGTTTAAGTATCTGAAAAGGTGATTTTCTATTTAACGAATTTACCATATAACCAGGGTGCATAGCGTTTTTAAAAGGTGCTTATTTTTGATTTACTTTTTTAAAAAGCCTTTAAAGGTGCTTTTTTATTCGGGATTTGTAAAAAGTGCTTAATTTTCTATTTGTTAAAAAGAGATTTTTTTCTTTGCCTTTGCGATTGTCGTTTTAAAATTGCAAGAAATACACGATTTTCGCAATTTTCTGTGCAATATTTATCAGAAACTATGTAAAGTTTTTGAAAACTATTTTAAATTTCATTCATTTTATGTTTATAAATTAAGAATTTTAAGCGATATAAATTTTTTTTTTATTACTGCACAGATCCTAATTAAATTATGGTATTATTTTTTTTTGGAAAGTGATTAAAAATATTTTTTGAGTGCTTAAAAAGTACTTAAAAGGTGCTTATTTTTTGTTGAAAAATCTGGCTACGCACCCAACGAGCTTATTCTCAGAATTTAGCGACTTCGTTAATTAGAGGTGCGACTGTATTTATATTAAAAAAAAATTAGTTTTGCTAATCCTATGGTTATTTTGGTTGTGCTAAATATAATTTGTTTTTTATGCACTTATTACATTATTTTCTTATTATTTCATTTTACTTAACTATTTTTTAGAACTAGATAATATGGATGAAAGAGTTAATGAAATCAGATCACTTGTCCACAAACTTCCTAAGCCAAATTTTTGTATGCTACAGATTCTAATTGCTCATCTTTGCAAGTAAGTTATTCAATAATTTTTAAAAATATTATGTTTTTTATATACTGCATTTTTTTATATGATGTTTTTATTTTTCTTTAGTATTTAAGAAAATTTTTATCGAGTGCCTAAATATACATACTTTACTAAGTTAAATTTATTCTACATTTTTTAAAAAGTGATTTTTTTAAATTCTTTATTCATAGTAATCAGAATATGGTTAATTATACATTTTAGTAAATTGTTAAATTGTATTAAATACTGTCTGCAATTTTTTTTATATGATGTTTTTACTTTACTTTAGTATATAAGAAAATTTTTATCGAGTGCCTAAATATACATACTTTACTAAGTTAAATTTATTCTACATTTTTTAAAAAGTGATTTTTTTAAATTCTTTATTCATAGTAATCAGAATATGGTTAATTATACATTTTAGTAAATTGTTAAATTGTATTAAATACTGTCTGCAATTTTTTTTATATGATGTTTTTACTTTACTTTAGTATATAAGAAAATTTTTATCGAGTGCCTAAATATACATACTTTACTAAGTTAAATTTATTCTACATTTTTTAAAAAGTGATTTTTTTAAATTCTTTATTCATAGTAATCAGAATATGGTTAATTATACATTTTAGTAAATTGTTAAATTGTATTAAATACTGTCTGCAATTTTTTTTATATGATGTTTTTACTTTACTTTAGTATATAAGAAAATTTTTATCGAGTGCCTAAATATACATACTTTACTAAGTTAAATTTATTCTACATTTTTTAAAAAGTGATTTTTTTAAATTCTTTATTCATAGTAATCAGAATATGGTTAATTATACATTTTAGTAAATTGTTAAATTGTATTAAATACTGTCTGCAATTTTTTTTATATGATGTTTTTACTTTACTTTAGTATATAAGAAAATTTTTATCGAGTGCCTAAATATACATACTTTACTAAGTTAAATTTATTCTACATTTTTTAAAAAGTGATTTTTTTAAATTCTTTATTCATAGTAATCAGAATATGGTTAATTATACATTTTAGTAAATTGTTAAATTGTATTAAATACTGTCTGCAATTTTTTTTATATGATGTTTTTACTTTACTTTAGTATATAAGAAAATTTTTATCGAGTGCCTAAATATACATACTTTACTAAGTTAAATTTATTCTACATTTTTTAAAAAGTGATTTTTTTAAATTCTTTATTCATAGTAATCAGAATATGGTTAATTATACATTTTAGTAAATTGTTAAATTGTATTAAATACTGTCTGCAATTTTTTTTATATGATGTTTTTACTTTACTTTAGTATATAAGAAAATTTTTATCGAGTGCCTAAATATACATACTTTACTAAGTTAAATTTATTCTACATTTTTTAAAAAGTGATTTTTTTAAATTCTTTATTCATAGTAATCAGAATATGGTTAATTATACATTTTAGTAAATTGTTAAATTGTATTAAATACTGTCTGCAATTTTTTTTATATGATGTTTTTACTTTACTTTAGTATATAAGAAAATTTTTATCGAGTGCCCAAATAAAAATACTTCAATAAGTTAAAACCCAAATATGTGTCAGGAGAGTACTTGTAAATTTATTCTAAATTTTTAAAAGCATGATTTTTTTAAAATTCTTTATTCATAGTTATCAGTTATTAGAATATGGTTAATTATACATTTTAGTACTTTGTAAATTGTTAAATTGTATTAAATACAGTCTGGGACATATGTTTTCCGCCAAAAACTTAATGGTAATCCTGCATCAATGTAGAAGACCATTAATTTTAATTCTTTTACTTAGGGTTGCCAAACACTCTGACAAAAATCTTATGACTGTTTCAAATTTGGGTGTTTGTTTCGGTCCTACTTTACTGCGGCCCGAGGAAGAGACTGTAGCTGCAATTATGGAAATTAAGTTTGGAAACATAGTTTTAGAAATTATTATAGAACAATATGATAAAGTAAGTTTATATAGACATTTTTTTTCTCTTATGTTATATGCTTTTTTAAAATTTATATTTTGATTTGTTGACCCTCAAAGTTAAATATATACTCAGTGTGTTAGTTTTAAAAATATCTCAAGTAAAAAATATTTAAGATGAAATTTTTATAAATGAAAAAATGAGTATTTTTTACCATTCTTTTATTTGATTTACTGTGTTAAAAAGAATTAAAGTGAGCTTTTATTCCTGTTTATTTTAAATGCTCAATTTCTTTATGTGCGTATGTAAAAATGTCACATTTTGCATCTTATTAAGGCAGTAGCATGATTTTTCTTTTTTGTCTCTAAATATTAAAGCATTTTCTTTTTTTATCTCTTAAGTATTGTTTGTGTAGAAAAATTTTACTTTTTGAAAGTATCTAAAAAGTTTGGTGCAATTTTCTTATGTTGATATAACTTAACAATGTCTTAAATATGTTATTAAAATATTGCTTTTTAAATGCGTAGCTGTAAAATTTAATTTTAAGACTCTGAAAAGAATTCAATTGCTCAGGATTTTATAATTTAAAAAAAAAATGTTTCAAAATTAGTTAATAACTTTTTATGTTATTTATGCTACATTTACCTATCATATACCAAATGTGCGAAATAAAAATATACCATTGATCGGTGACTGATAACAACAATGCATTGATAGTGGGAATTTTTTTTTATGGTATGCAATTTCTTAAATGTGAGTTGAGAAAAAATGTGTCTAAAATAAATCATTCAATAGCAGGGCAATAATTCTGTATTTTTATAAATTTCACAGACTGTGTTACATAGCTAAGTTTATTTATAATAACCTCCTTACATTTTGTAATAATGATTAATAAACTTATTATTATTGTATTTTTTTCTTTTGAAACTGTGCTTTTTCACTTTATAGTTTGAAATGTCTTAATCCGCATATTCTATCTCGTGAAATATTTTATGTATTCCAAAAATTCAATCAACTTTTCAAAAGTTATTAAATGAATTATTTAAACTTTTTCAGATATGTTCAAATGCGGTAATGAATGGAGATACTAAGGAGAACATAAGTTCCAAAAAGGTAGCAAATTCCACATCTCATCATAATGCGATATCCAACGATTCTCGGTCTGAGCCTGTTGCTCCACAGCGAAGATCTAAACGAGAGACTGTATATGTAATGGATGCTGGAAGACCCCCCGGTCGAACTGAACCGCACATGTCTCGGTCTTCTCACTCCAATTATTCTGTATCACCCAGGGCAGAAAGTCTGTACCTCGAAAATTCTAATTCTACCCAACGTGTGATGGTCGTGCAACCGTCATATGTCCAACGCCAGTCATACCATTCCCTAATGTCATCGTCAGTGCCAGGACATTCTGTGACAACTGCATCTTCACAAAAGTCATACTCATCTTCATCTAGTTCACAACAGTCATCTTCTCGTAGTCAACATTCTATTACTAATACTCCTTCAACCCAGCAAGCAAGGAACTCTGCTGCTCAACCACAGAGGACTAGGACAAAACCCCTAGTGGTGTATAATCCATCTTGGAATGGTTAGTTTTAAATTCTGCAACCTTTACCATTTAAATCTTTTGAAATTTATTAACTTAAAAAATATTTTCGTTTTAAGTTTTCATTTATATTTGCATGCAAGTTTAAAGTTTCAAAAATTATTACTAAATTGTATGTAATAAAATAATTTTACACCAAATCAAAAAAAAAAAAACCTGATTTTCGGTTTGCTGCTTATAGGTTAATACTAAAAAATTTTAGGTAACATTACTCTAAATTTCAGTAACATTTAAGGATTTAAGTTTGTTTTGTACTAACAAATATAAACATCAAAATGAATATACATAGAAGAGCTTTGTAAAAATATTTTTACTTTATTTTATTCATTATAATATCAATGTTACTTATCCCCTTTTTTCTCAACTGTATCATCCTTTTTTATTTTTAAAACAATGGTATTCATGTTATTTATGTGTGTCATACTATGATTTTTTTCACTCCGACAATTGCAAGTAATATTTGCTCATCCTTATAAAGCATTTTTAAATTTTTAATATATTCTTATCTAATTCTCATGTATTAACAAAATTCCATATCTTAAATGCTTTCAAATGGCATAATCATCATTCCTCAATAAATGCATTATAATTATTTATAGAACAGTTTTTCATAATCATCAGATATAATTTTTTAGTATGCAGTTAATTTTAAGCATGTTTCTTGTAGTAGTTAAACATGTAATTTTTTTGAAGTCAAGGACTTTGATTTATTTTTCTAACCACCAAAGCTGAAAGATTTCCTGCATTATTTTTTTTTTAACTTAAAATATTACGTAATTGCAAATCTTACATAACTACATTCTTTTAATCTAGGGTAGTAGCAGGGAATTTTATACATCTAGAAAAATTAGGTAAATGTTAGAAAATTTATTTAGTATACTTAAAAAATCGGGGGGGGGGGGGGAATTAGAGCTTGAGACATCTAAAACACCAAAATATTTTCTAAAACATTTGAAACTGTAAGATGACTTCTGCTGTTCAATTTTGTTTCAATTTATTTCAAATATTCAATATTGGGTAAATGTGTTTCCTTATTAATAAATTTATGTTTCTCATACTTTAAAAATTAAAAAAAGACATCCTTATCTATGATATATATATATATATATATATATATATATATATATATATATATATATATATATATATATATATATATATATATATATATATATATATATATTAGCTAAAAGTTGATTTAACATTTTTTAGAAAATATTGCTCTGTTGAAATAAATTTTTTATTATATATTGCAAAAACTTTATTTCATCGTAGACATCTCTTCGAACTGACATAAAATGTTTCCTACAGATTCTAAAAGTTACTCGTGCAGTTGCTATTGATCACTCATAAACAGCAGAGCATAAAATAAAATATGTGTGTCATTCATTATTTCTTTTTATTGTTATCTAAATATTTGTTTCCCAAATCACATGCTTGTTCAGCTTATATTAATAATTGTTTAAAAATATCTTTGTTTAAGTAAAAGTGTTTGGAATACATCTGTGGTACACAAATAGAACAGAAAAAACAATAAAATCTATAACCATCAATTAAAAAATTCGGGAGATTTTCTAAAATCAGTCAGAATAAATTAGAAAAATTTGAGGATTTTTTTTTCGTTGAGTTTGGGGCTGCTATGATATTCCTAGTTCAATTCACAAATGATTAGCTAGAAATTTTTTTATTCATTTACTATTGAATCTATGAATATTAACAAAGCTGATGTTTAAAATTTGAGATTATTTTAGATAACTAGGTAAGTCATTTAAAACCTGTCATTATTTTAATAGTTTTAGTATAAATTTAAGAATTTTACTTTGATCTCAAATTATTTGTAGATTCTTTGATATTTTGTGAATTTAATGCTACTTCACAAACAATTGTTTAACTCAATACAGATCATCAAACATCTAGTAGCAGCAGCTCAGAATCCTTGCATTCGCCTCGATCCACTGGAAACTCCAGTCATCATCTGTTGACCCACACATCTCCCTCCTCATTAAAATCTAGTTCATCCCATCACCAACCTCTGTCCCATGGATCTCCTCCAGTACGTACCAGTTCCTCCCATCACCAATTGGCAACACACTCAGCTCCAGCATCCACTACACACCACCATGCCTCCACTAATCAGTCTATAAAAACTAGTCCATCACAGCACAGGAGGATGGATAAGTCAGCCTACAGTCCAGCCCACTCTCCCAACAGGACTGACAACCGAACTGCAGAAAGTCGTAGAGGTGGTAATGTTATTCCAGTAACTGTTGGAGCAGAAAAACCTAGGAGGAGTTGTAGAGCGGCGTTAGATGTTGTTGGTCATCAGAGGCATGGATCAACAGGTTAGAAAAAAAAATTTTTTTATAGGTTTGTGTATTTTTTTTCTGTTTAGAAAATGCATATATTACACAGTGCGTAGTGTTTTTAAAAGGTGTTTAAAGGTGCTTATTTTCGATTTTCTTTTTTTAAAAGCCCTTGAAGGTGCTTTTTTCATTGGATGTTTTTAAAAAGTGCTTAATTTTCCCTTTTCATGAGATTTTTTTTTTCTTCTTTATCATACCGATTTTCGCCACGTTTTATGCAAAAGCATGCTTTCCACATGGTTCTATTCAACGTTTTCACAATCTATTTCGGCATACCTTTGGTCCAGTATGAACGCGCCAATCATTTTACAGTTTTATGAAATACTTGCGAGTCTGCGTGTGCGTTGACTGAGCTGGGTTCGGTGAGATTATTGCACTCTCATGTGCTACTCTGCTGCATTTTGCATGATACTCTCAATTTCAGGCTTCATTTTCCACTCTCTGATATCGAACCCAAAAATCTCTTGATCATTTTATAATGGCTAATATAATCAAGAAATAGTTTTTTGACAGAAACTAGTTATTTTGTTATGATTATGTAAAGTCTTTGAAAATGCTTTTGCATTTTGTTAATGTATATAGTGCTTAAAAAAATTTTTAAGTGCTTAAAAAGTACTTAAAATTGCTTATCTTTTGCTGAAAGATTTGGCTACGCATCATGTTTTAATTTTTGCTCATTTTTCACATCTTCATATGAAAATGGAACAATTTTTATACAAGGATTTCCATGGTTCAAAGAAATATAAAATGAAGTTATTTTTGATATGAGCCACATAGCAAAATTAGTAAAGTAGAGTTCAACTAAAATTTACACAATGAAATAAAATTGCATAAAATCACTTAACGATTATTAACTCCAAAGTAAATCACATGACTTTATTTAGAGTTGAGTAATTCCTTAAAGAATTTTCCCTTGTGTTAACATGACCAACTAAAGAACTTGTGTAACTAAAAAACTATGTTGTTCTTGAGAAAGAAACTAGAGATTGACATTTATGAATTTGGGGTTGTAACTCTGAGCTACTTCAATTACAGCACTGATTATATTTTTAAATGTCATCCATTGTATTGTATATATTTTATTATATCATTTTAATTCCTCATTAAAGAAAAGCACGTATTCTAATATTTCTAATAATTATTTATAATTATTTCACATATTTATAAAACATACTTTTGCATGCATCCATCAGAAATTTTCAAAAGCAATATGAATATTTTATTCAATGATTCTAAACCAATGAATGTGACAACTTTATTAAAAACTAGAGGTACAAAATATTTGAGTTGCGATTCTTTGATTTATTGCAAAATACGTTAGTTGAATTCTTTAAATTAAATCTGCTGTGAACGCAGAGTAAAAAAGAAATAAGTGTATCTCTGACACATTAAAATTTGAGTTGCCTGAATACGTATAATTAGCAGCAGCTAAAAACTATATTTAATTTAATGAATAAAATATTTATGATGAAAATTTGAAATGTGAGTCCTTTTTTTGTGCTTAAAACTCTCAATGGATTTTATGTGTTCATGCAGCAAATATTGTTAAAAAATATTTTTAAAAAAATAAGTTATAACATTTATACAAATAAAGATGATAATTTTGGAATTTTTAGGGTGGTATAAGCATGCTCCCTTAGGGCACTCTTATGGCTCTAATCCTGATTAAAACGACTCCAACCAATCAAAATCAAATTGATTTTTATCCTACATTGTAAGATAAAGTTTAAGATAAAAAAAAATCGACGAAAATGAACTAACTGAAATTAATATTCCCAGGGTTAATTTTTATTTTGTAATCCTAGAGATTGCTGGCTTTATTGTTTTACTTCAAAAAAAATAATAAAGAGAAACACATATACTTTTAAAAAAACTTGCAAAAACAAAAATGAACTAACTGAAATTAATTTTCCCATGGTTAATTTTTGTTTTGTAATCCAGGAAATTACTGGCTCTATTGTTTTATTAAAAAAAATAATAAAGAGAAAAACGTATGCTAAAAAAAAACTTGTACTAATTCATTAGTTTGATAGTGAATATAAATAATTATTTTGATTTACATACATGATCTCCTATTATTTTTCATCTAATGAATATACATTGCAGGTTCTAGGGATTATTTTATCAGTGGAGTACGACAAAACAGTGTGTAAGTAATACATTTCATGTATTCCTTTTATATTTTAGTTGCATCTTGCTATAGTTAAAATATTTGCTATAGTGGTTTAATTTTTAAAAGTTTAACTAAAAATTTTTTTTTCTCAGCAATTTCTTTTAATTATATGAATTATTTTGTTATTTATTGCTTTTCTTAAGTTTTTAATGATGGAATTTAAACTCTTGAATGCACATGTTACTTTGAAAATAAATCAATGTGAAATTTGTTAGGTTTCCTGCTAGTCCATCAACATCATCTTCTTCATCATCATCTTCTGTACCATCTGGAAACGGAAGGTAAATAATTCTTTTCCTCAAAAACATTTAACCATATATTTTGATTAATGCTTTATTGCTTATATGAAATAACAAACCTATTGATGTGTTATAGTTTGTCTATGGTAAGAACCCCCCCCCCGCTACAAAGTCTGAGGCCCTCTGCTGCTATGGAATCAAGAATAGCTCATTTCAGGGAGGGTAGCTTCTCTTCACTCTAGGGCTAACACAGTAGACCGAAGGAAAAGATTCCCTCTCACTCGCTGACCCGAGCAGAAACCTGTCTTAAACAATTACCCCACACCCCTACTTGAAATAGTTATGTCTCGTTGCTATAGTCACCGCCACAGGTTTAGACGAATGGCGAGGGGAGTTTTTACTTTAGACAAACTACACATTAGAATCTAACAGAGGAGAGGGGTTGAGGGGTTTCGTGATTTGCATACTTTTTCAGACAAGGGGAATTAGGCTATGAGCAATGCTACATAAAACACGAAAGCCACAATATTTTCAAATCTCTATTTGAAAGAAGAAGAAAAATGGAAAAAAATTACATTTAGAAATACCTCAAATTTGAAATAACAGTTATGTTTGGATAGAGGTTTCGTGATTTGCTTATCTTCTCAGACAAGGAGGATGGGGTTATGAGCTATGCTACATAAGACATTAAAATCACAATATTTTCAAAACTTTACTTAAAAAATATGTTTAAAAAATTTGGGGGGAAAATTACAATTAGAAATATTTTAAATTTGAAATAATAATTATGCTTGGAGAACGAAAAAATTCACGAAACTTTTTCTTGGATATTCTGAAGTATAAGAGTTGTTACTATTGAAGAAACAGAGAAAAAATTCATAAGCAATATTTGACTCAAAATTTCATAAAATGAACTGAAACGTGACTTTTATTTTTTGCAAAGTTGCATTGTTTATTTGAATTTAAACTTAAAATTAGATTACTTCCATAAAAATCTAAGTTAAAGGAGAGCAAATTTCTTATGTAATATGGTTGTTTTTTGACAAGGGGGGGTCCAAAATTGTCGATGACATGCTTAAGTAATATTTGAACCTCCCCCATTAAAGTTAAATAATACTATTTTCAGGATACATATGTGACTAAGCTTGTCATTTTCAATAAAGTGCAGAAGTTCTTTTTTTGTCTACAAATTCACGTAACATGCGTAATATTTTATTAAAAATAAATTTTAATCTAATGCCTTGTTAATCACGTTTTTGATTTATTAGAATGCATAAAAATGTTTCCTATTCATAAAACGCTTTTAGGCATTTCAACATTTTAAAAAATAAACATATGCTTTAGCCACAATTATGTAATAGCATCAACTAACGCTTTCCCAATTTCATATATTGTGATAATTTTCAGGAGTTCAATTTAAAATGATGTAAATATACAGACTTGCCAATAATATTTTATCCATTAGAATAGTATCAATAAAAGACCACAACCTTGCTTTTCACGAGCAACAACTGCTTTTTTTTTAATATTTGAAACTTATAAAAATTTTATGAAGTTTTTGAATTTTAAATATTTTTGATTTTAATTCCAGACGTGTCCGAACCCTTTATGCATGTGTGGGTGAAAATGAATCAGAACTTTCCTTCGAACCTAACCAAATTATATATAATGGTATGTAATTTTGTTTCAAAATTATCTTATTTCTTGTTTATATTTATAAAACAAATTACTTTACTCATGCTTGCTAGTTTGTTTGAATGTGACCTGATTTAAATTTTTTATATGGCTATTGAATTATGTTAAATATATTTATAAGGAATGTAAGTTTTAGAAATTTAATATACAGTGGTGGCCAAAAGTGTGGACACTTTTTGAAAGTTTCATGTTTTTCAACTTTGTGTGCTTGTAGAATATATTAATTTTCACTTAAATATAAACGTTTTTATATCAAATTGAAGGTAATTTAATGAAGAATTTAATAATAAATACAGTATTACAATATCTGTATTACAAAAAAAATTATGCAATTAATAGTAAGATCTATCTTAGACTTGCATTTTTTTAAAGTGATATACTTACACAATCAATACTTAGTAGGATAACCCTTAATTTTTAAGACAGCTTTACAGCGTCTTTTCATCGAGTGAACGAGTGTTTGGAGTTCATCTTTCGTAATCACATGGTGCCAAGAATCAATTATAGCTTCAATAACTTGTCTTTTATTGGATGGACGTTTTTTGCGTACAAGAATTTTCAAACGTCGCCACAAATTTTCAATTGGATTGAGATCAGGACTGTTTCCTGGCCATGGTAATATATCTATGCCTTTATTTTGAAACCATGCTTTGCATACTTTTGCTGTGTGGCATGGAGCTGAATCCTGCTGAAAAATAAATGGTGCGTTGTTGGAGAAGAGATCCCTGATGGAAGGTATCAATTTTGGTTTCAGGGCAGTTTCGATGTATTTTTTGGCATTCAGGATGCCATCAATCACTTGAATTCGGCCCACAACATCTGCAGATATACATGCCCAAATCATGACATTTGTTGGATTTTTAGTAGTTGCTTCAATGCAACCAGGATGAAGCGATTCACCTACTCTACGTCTCACGTATTTTCTACCATCACTTCCAAAGAGCAATATTTTACTCTCATCACTCCAGATTACTTGCTTCCATTGATTTTCTGACCATTTAATGTGTTCTTTTGCCGACTTAACTCGTTTTTCGCGTTGCTTTTGATTTAAATATGGTTTTTTCCTTGGAATTCTATCTTGTAGTCCAAATTCTGATAAGCTTCTTCTTATTGTTCTTGAACTTACTGCAATACCAGCTGTATTCATTTCACATCTAATGGCATCTGATGACATTTTTCTATCTTGAAGGCATAACCATTTAATTTTTCTATCGGTAGTAGCACTTGTGCATTTTTTTCGGCCTGATTTGGCATCCTGAATGCCAAAAAATACATCGAAACTGTCCTGAAACCAAAATTGATACCTTCCATCAGGGATCTCTTCTCCAACAACGCACCATTTATTTTTCAGCAGGATTCAGCTCCATGCCACACAGCAAAAGTATGCAAAGCTTGCTTTCTAAATAAAGGTATAGATATATTACCATGGCCAGGAAACAGCCCTGATCTCAATCCAATTGAAAATTTGTGGCGACGTTTGAAAATTCTTGTACGAAAAAAACTTCCATCCAATAAAAGACAACTTATTGAAGCTATAATTAATTCTTGGCACCATGTGATTACGAAAGATGAACTCCAAACACTCGTTCACTCGATGAAAAGACGCTGTAAAGCTGTCTTAAAAATTAAGGGTTATCCTACTAAGTATTGATTGTGTAAATATCACTTTAAAAAAATGCAAATCTAAGATAGATCTTACTATTAATTGCATAACTTTTTTTGTAATACAAATATTGTAATACTGTATTTATTATTAAATTCTACATTAAATTACTTCAATTTGATATATAAACGTTGTATTTAAGAGAAAATTAATATATTCTACAAGCACACAAAGTTGAAAAACATGAAACTTTCAAAAAGTGTCCACACTTTTGGCCACCACTGTATATTGCACTTAGCAAGTTTCCTTCTATACACAATCTATAAATTTTATGGGTATTATAATTAGATTCTAATAGTGCAAACTTTTATTTTGCATGGATTTAAATAGCACTATTCCTTGAAGCTTTAATAATGTTCATGACCTTTTAAATATGTTAATAGTTATAAAACATGTAAAATAATGAAACTTTGTTTATCAAATTTTGCTAATTTCATGCATTATAAAAATTAATTATGTACACATATGCATTATATATGTAACTTATTTGATATATGGTAAAAGTGCTACAGTCCTGCAAGTAAATTTTTGAAAAAAAGCTAAAAAGATAACTAATTTCTGCTTTTCCATATCAGGGAAAAATTATAGGAAAAAGAAATTCATATAAAAGGTTTAGGAATTGCATCATAAAACCTGTGGTAAAAAAATTTCTGGCTTCTGCTACAAAACTCCCTAACACTAATATCTTTCTTCAAAGTACTCTTATAGATAACAAATATATATGTTACTAATTTAGAGTAACAGAAACATTGTGTTTGCAAAAAAAAAAAAATTATTTAATATATAATTTTTTTCTTTTATTTAATATATAATCTTTTTTTTATTCTTATATTATTGATGATATTTTTACATTTTGTTAAGAAAAAACTGTCTAATTATTTCTTTTTTACATTTTGTAAATCATTATCACTCTATAAAAAATAATCGTCCAGAATTGTGAGCGATTAAGTGTTGACTCAAATGCGTGATTTAATATTTTCATTTGTGTAATATATTAAAAATATTGGATTGATTTTATTTCAACCAAATTAAAAACAAGGACAAATGTACCACATTGATTGATTAATTCTTTTGCTACAAATCAGAATTGGTAACAAAATCCCCACTCACTATCATATTTTATTAAAATATAAAATATTATGTTCTTTCTGAAAATTTAAAGAAAAAATATGATTAATCTTTTTAAACTTTCATGATTTTTTTTAATATTATCTATTTAAAGTTCTAGCGGAAACCAATCATTATCTATTTTTTTTTTAAATTCTCAAATTAGAGCCTAAAAATCAGGAGCATTTCATTCTCCTCTGATGCTTGAGAAATGTATCTTTTAAATACAATCCTGCAGGGAAAAAAATCACAAATTTCTGCTGAACCAAAATTTTTAACTTCCCAAGGGAAAAATCTTTCTGCAAGAACTCTGTAACATTTCGTGACAGTGTCGCCCTGATGATGCCCTGGGGATCATAAATATAATTTTTTTTCTCAGATTTTTTGCACTAACAGGAAAAGCAGAAAATAGTTATATTTTTAACTTTCCCATTATGCAGTTAGCGAGACTAAATCTTTTTCTATGCGCTGCAATTCATCACACTAGTATTATATTTGTACTGTGCATTCCAATTCAATTTTTTATTCGCAAATTTTATTTAATCTTTAAAGCTTCCTGAAATAACTAATAAAGTGTATCCTATAAATTTTTAAGTTAAGTATTTTTTTCTTAAGAAAATTTCCTTAGTGTAGTATCCCCTTCTTTTTGCAATTATTTTTATTAAAGATGGCTTAAAAAACTTTATGAATTATATTGAAATTATATTTTCGAATGCACTAATATCATGGAGCATTGAAAATTGCTTATAATCTATTATAGGTTGTTGGGAATAGCTTATACTCTATCACAGGGTGTTGGGAATAGCTTATAATCTATCATAGAGTGTTTGGAATTGCTTATGAACTTTTATCAATCATAAAGATTTGCTTTATTTATTATTTTCTAAAGATGTGACACTTCTAGTGACTTCCTTAGAACAGTAATTATTGATTTTATACCAGTGCCGAATTAAGCCTATGCTGGGCCCTGTCAAATTCAAATTTTTGGGGCCCTTAGATTGAATTTTTTTTTGTACATTTTTTATTTATTCAACTATAAAAATATTTATATACAGTAGAGCGCCGATTATCCGAACCCTTATTATCCGAACGTCCAATTATCCGAAATGTGTCCGATTTTTTTTTTTCAAAGTTTAGAATACTTTTTAACTTATCAACAATTTTTCTAAATTTCTGAAAAATTAGATCATTCGGATGAAAAGAAGCCAGGTTATGCTGCAGACGAAATAGAAGACTGGTGTCGAGACACTGAAAATGTCCAGGTATTTCAAATGATGATGAAATAGTTGCTAAAATTTTGAATGAAAATCGGAACTCCACAGACGAAGAGGAAGACGTAGGTGATCAAGTTCAAAATAGTGGACCTTCTCATATAGAAGCATGCAATTCATTCGATATTGCAATGAATTGAATAGAACGCCAAAATGATGTTGATCCAGTTCAGTTGATTTATTTAAAAGAATAAGGGATATGGCTGCTCAAAAAAGAGCATCTTCTTTGAAACAAAAGTCTTTGCTGGATTTCTTTTGTAATGAAAATAAAGAAAAATGTGGTTAAATCAGTAATTGACAAAAAATAATTTAAAAAGTTGAAATATGATTAAAAAAGTCTTAAAAAAAATAAATAAAAATACTTAAAATTTGAAATTTTTTTTTAAAACAGAGCTATTTTAGATAGTACTGCCAGTCCTAAACCTGGAAAAAGTGTGAAGGCAAGTTAGTGTATAAATCATGATAATTTAAACTAGATTTTATACAACCTTCCAACTATCCGAACTTTTCATTATCCGAACGACGCTCGGTCCCGAGCAGTTCGGATAGTCGGCGCTCTACTGTATCTTTTTATTTAAGAAAGTATATTTAAAATAAAAGAAATAAAAATTTTACTTTATTTTGTTAAATTAGAACTAAAAAATAATAATACTTTAGTTATTATTTATAATAATACTTATAAATAATAACTGAAATAAGTAATAAATAAATATGATTAACATTATGTAAAAAAATTATCTTATTTTATTAATATATATTTGAAATAGATTTTTTTTTTAAAAAATGATTGTTTTTCATAATTTTTTAAAATTTATTTTCAAAAAATCCATTTTAAGGGGGCCCCAGGCCATGGCCTAGTCTGGCCTAATGGATAATCCAGCATTGTTTTATACATTAATCGGTAATTATTATTCTATTGTGTTCTTTAAACCACTTCTACTTTTGCAGTACGGCAATCAAGGGAACCAGGCTGGTTAGAAGGCTGTTTAAATGGACGAACTGGTCTAATACCTGAAAATTATGTGGAATGTCTCCCTTGATAGTAAATCAAAAACTTTATTGAAGAAATAATTTTAAGTATTGCATGAAGAAAAAAAAACTGATTTTATATATAAAAGAATACTCTTATTGAAGAATTAAAAAGAAAAACAATGGATTGAAAATGTACTGTATATAGTTGGAAATATTGATATGTACAAAAATATATGAACTAATGGAAATTCATTGTAATATAATTTAAACATTGTCGCAAATTTTGATTAGGGTAAATTATCCCATGTTTCTATGGTTACTTTTTTAATTTAAATTATTGTTTGAAAAAATATGGGTTTACCCTCTTTTTTTTTTAAAAAGTTACATTACACTGGCAAAATCTGACTGGTACATGTAATTTTTATTTTGCAAAAATTTTTAGAATATTTATTATAAATTGCTTACGACAAATAATGATAAATATAAAACAGGTAATTAATTTTTAAAAAAATATTTTTACTGATTATTTAGGAAAATTTTATCAACTTTGACATGTCATGCAATATTTTATTGAAAATGCTTGAAGAATATTTATTTTTAATTATTTCACAAATTTAATGAATAGTTTTAAATTTCATTATTTACCATTATTGATGGGTATTAGTTACTTTAGGAAATATTTATTTTCTTTGTGCATTTTAGAATGAATTAAGCAGTGTGTCCATAAAGTCATGGCACACTTTTGTCCAGTAAATGATCAAAAGTGCGCCACGACTTTTCTGGACACATTTTTATTTATATACAGGGATGCCAACTAAAAAAAGTTTAACATTTTTAGTTATAATTTCATTTTGAATTGTACATATTTATTGTCAATATGAAGACAATTTTAATTTGATTGTTTTAGACTCAGAATTTCCAAGTTATGCATTCCATTAATTAAATATTAATTAACCCTTTGTTTTACGATAGGTGGATCAGAATGCATTCATCATGTTAGGTGCAGTAAGCAAAAGGTTAATATATTATAATAAGATATTAATAATGAACATGAAAAATGGTTTAAAAAAATTTAGAAAATTATATCTCAAGTAATTACTTTTTAAATGTAAAAAAATTCTTAAAATTTGTCATTTAAATAAATTATTATCTTTATTATTTAATCCAAAACACAGCAATTTTTTTAATATATATTTCACGTTATAATGAGTAAAACTAAAAAATAATAAAAAATTATATGAACTAATTTGTTTGCAGAATAATTATTTGAGTGATGTATTTCCAATACTTTTTTTTAAAAAAAAGTGGTTGTTGCTTTTCATACAATTAAATGCTATATTTAATTGAATGTTTCTTTTGCTTATTTATAGTACATAGTAAAAGTTGCTATGGAAAATTATTTCTCATAGAATGGAAAAATATCATTATTAGTGATTGTATAATTTGCTCTTTATTGATTTTGCAGTAAGAGGCAAACAATAATGTGATTTGGTATTCATTATTGTTTAAATAATGTGGTATTCAGTATTTTGATAAATGCTATTATACATATCAAAATTTGAATTATAAATTATATTACTACTTAGAATAATATTTAAAATAAATAAATTATCTGCAGATGTAAGTGCTCTATTTAAAGCCCTCTTTAGTAAATTTGGCTCTATGAATTTAGTCCAAAATTTCCTTCTTGCTTACTTTTAAGTACCTTTAAATTATTACGTTGATTTATTTAAATAAGTAAGGAAATGCTCAAATCATAGAGAACCAGATTTTAATGAAAATACCCCGAAAAGGGAAGGTACAATTTTGAACTATATCAAAATCATATATATGAATTACTATTTAAAGTAATTTGGCAATTAGAAAAAAATCTTTGTAAAAAAAAAAAAAAAAAAAAAAAGATGTGTCAATGGGATTTTGGCAAATAATAAACTATCGGTTGATATATTTCCAACTTTATATTAATTCTTGTTTACTGGTTTTCCTTACCATCCATATATTTTTTTAATGAAGTTTATCACAAAAATGTATCGCTGATTTATTACCAGTGGCGTAAATAGATTTGGGGGCACCTCCCCGCTAATATATACAAATTTGCCCTATCCTAGACTTACCACAATAATTTTAAATTATGCAAAGAAACAAAACCACTATGGCAAAGTCATATTGGGTATTTATAAACAGTAATTTTAAGATAAAAATATATCGTAATTGCAATGAAAAGCTACTGAATTGAACACTTACCAGATTGAAATGAAATATATCTTATTGATACAAGAAAGTAGTTACTGATATTACAATAATTAAATTCAAAATGTAGTTAAGATTAATTATCATTACATGAATTAAAAAGTCTTATAAGTAAAAAAATATATTTACTGTATCTCAGTTTTTTTCTAAAGCGCACGTCCTCAACCCCGGTGCGTTCTGCGGAGATGTTCTTCACGCCACTGTTTGTTAGGTAAAAGCTATCTTTATCGAAAAAGTAATATACAAAAACGCTGTTGTGCATAATTTTTTTTTAAAATTAGAACTTTGCTTTGTTAGAAAAAGGTTAACTTTTTACAAATTTGAAGCCTATTAAAATTGCTTTGATTTTAATATACTGTTTTAAAAGTATAGCTAATCCTTTAACTGTTAGTTTAACAACTTGCATTATTACTTAGCATTTTAGTGCTATTTATGAAAATTAGATCTAGGCGAATGATATGTGAATGATTGTGTTAGAATATATGTTAGAGATTTCACTAAATTATTTTCATTAGTTTGCTATTTCAAGTTAAATTTGACTTTTTCATGAAATCTTTGAAAAAGAGTTAACTCACACATAATCAATTCAGTTTGATTTAGAAATCTTTTTTCGATCGACACTGTAATTATAGCACTTATCAAATCCAAATAACAATGCTTATTGTTTTTTTATTTAAAAAATCATAAACATATCATTAAATTAACTAAAATTAAACTTTTTAAATTCGATATGTTTTTGTGTCTTTTCTAAAATGCCAGCACAAATAAATTTTTTAACGCTTGGTATACATTGTAATACTTGAACATAGATTCTTAGAATTTGAATACGAAAAAAAAAAAAAAGCATATCTTTCTCTTTCTTATAAAATAATTATAATCATTTATTAACACAAATCTTAGTCAAAATAGTGTATTAATTATATATATATATATATATGACAAATATATGGTGTATATTTCTTTTGAGGAATGTACAGAAGTATGAAAGTGCCATTTGTACATATTAATAAAACTAAGCAATTCAAATTACCTTTTTATTTCTTGCTCTGTTTTTTGTAATTGTTTTGTTTTTAAAGTTTATATATGTATGTATTCTAAAAATAATGGATGAAACATGATTGCTGGCAATCAATAGGTAATATATACTTGAGTTTTATAAATATGTTTTTACTGTTCCTTTATTCACGAAAGCTTGCTGATTTTTGGATTATCTATTTACATTATTTCCTTACTTTTGATTACTTATTCAAACTGTAGAGTGGATGTAAATCTTAAAGTACTGTTAAAACAAAAATTATATACCTTAGATTTCTGGACATATGTTGAATATTTTTGCAAACATTTTAGAAAGTTACCTTTCAACTAACTTCAAAAATTTTTTCTAGCATTGCGTCTACATTTTGTGAATTTTTTCAAATAAAACCAATCAATTTCAGAAAAAAAATTCCCTGACTTTTCCTGGTATTCTAGATTAATTTCAATGAAAATTGAGACCATATTTTCATCAGAAAACTTTGATTTTTTTTATTTGTAATGTGAAATATTAGAATTGCTGTGAAAAAAAAAATATTAAATGAGGATGGGAACATTTCAGTTTGACTAAAAGGTGAAATTTTTGCAACATATAATTGTAATAGATGTTAGAATTATTTAACTCTAATCTATATAACTGATTGCTGTTACTGACAATTTTAAGACTGGTTATTTTCCAGGTATGATATAGGAATATTCCAGATTTTTGAAGAAAAAAATTGCAACTTGCCCTGGATTTTGATTTTTGGAATTAAAATAAAATTCCCTGACCTGTGGGAACCCTGCAATTTAAAATAGTATCTTTTATAGTAAATTTCTTCTTTCGTACCAATAGGGCATAGAGCAACATGCTAGAATAAATATATTTTTTTGAGAAGACCATTTCCATGATAACAGTAAGGGGTTCCTGTATTATTTTATAGAAACAATACTAATGTATACATAATTTTGTCTGAACATAACTAGATTAATTTGAGCAGTAATGTCTGTACCAAAATTGGCTTACAATTTCATGAAATATTTGTGCCAGAATGTCTTTTTTCTCCATAGTTTAATGCCAAAACCAGTTTCCCTAACTATTATTTTTTTTTCAATTTAATGAATTACTTTGTGATTTCCAGTTTCAGCAAGCTTTCATGTATCTGTTAAAGTTTTATGTTTAAGCTGAAATTGTATGTATGTTCTTGAATTATATTGACGCTGTGGAAAAAAATTGTGTTAGAATGTAAACACAAATACAGTAGAGAACCGATTATCCGGAACGATCGGGACTATCGCTATTCCGGATAACTGATTTTTCCGGTTTTCTGAATCGCTACAAAAAGCCGTTTTTTTAGTGTTAAACCCAACTAAAAAAAATATTTGGAAATAATCTTAAAAATAAGAAAAAAGATGAAGTAATACACTAATGATTATTCCTGAAATGATGGTAAGGTAAACATCTTTCAAAAAAGAAAGAAAAATCCTAAAATCTTATAAGGAAAAAAAAAATTTTTTTTAAAAATTGCGGGAAAATTTATCAAATTTCGTTCCGGTTTTCCGATTTCCGGATAACGGGTTCTGTACTGTAGAATATTTCAGTGCAATTAAAGAGTGAAGTGTGTGTACATAAATAGATTTAACATAATCTGTAAAGTTTTATGAAGGATACTTTATCACTGCTACTTTGATTTGAATGGAGGATGAAGCTTTAAGTTGTTTGAGATCTTTATAATTTGATGTTGAACTATTTAAATTAGTTTTCATGTATGATTTGTTGCTGTTTCTTACTCTGTATTGAACTTGTGCAAAACACAGTTGTGTATTTTAGCTTTTTCATCAATATTGATAACAAAAATTTATGAAAACTATTTTAGGTGAATTCATATAATTTAAATATAGCTACTGTAAAACATGCTTTAATAATTATTCGTTTTTGAATAAAATTTAAAGTGAGCAGTTCGTTTATATTCTTTTGTTAGCATGGCTGAACTTTTAGTAAGAAGTTTGCAAACATTACACATAGTTTATATTCAGCTAGTGCATTCATTCTGAGCAGTTCTCATACAGCAAGTAGATCTAATATAGAGTGGAAGCCAAGATGAAATCTGCTTAATTTATTAGGCCAAATAAACATAAACTAAGTAATAATGATTAGAGCAGGGTTCGGAGAGTTAACTTAATATTTTTAGAAACCTGCAAAAACAATGCATTATTTAATATTTTGGTCATTTTTATTAAATTATCAGAACAAAATGTCAGTGGAAAAAAAAAACTAATATAAATTTTATTTAAAGTTTGCATTAATATTCAATTTTAAAAAAAATATAACTTTTTTCATTTTCAGCATAAGCTTCAGACCTGTGAGTTCACCTTACTAACATGAAATCTAATTTTAAGATTATAATTTTATTAATTATAATTAATATTTTTAAAAAGATTAGTGCTCCTTTGGTTAGTACATCGGCATTTCAATCTATAATAATTTAAATTTCGGAGTTTGGTACTCAAAATTAGTGTTAAAATGTATACATTATATTGCGAGATGGCTACCACAGTCTCGTTTCTAAGAACCCAGTACAAAATTGAGAAAATTATTTCGTGAGAAAATAAATATTTTTTAAAATTTAAGTAAGATGCATAAACACTAATTTTCTTACTTCTAAATGCGCCAGATATTGTGTTAGTAAAATAGCTTGAAGTGTCAACAAATATTAAAAAGACCTTGCACAACTACAGTTCTGTGCTTTGAGAATGGTTACTTTATATTGCAGAACGAAATAATGCAACTCACTCTGAAAACCAGCAAGTTTAAAAGAAGGACAACACAAGTGTATAAGTTTTCAATCAAACTGATGGTTTTAATTGCATGCGATTTCTATAGTGCTATTTACAATGATACAGTCAGCAATTTTTTTTTCTCTTTTTATAAGTAAATACAAAACATTTACAGCAGAGCCTCGCAATATGACAAGTTGCTCATACAACATGCAACAGCGAGGTTCTTCACAACACAGGATACCTGTAGAATCAGTCTTCAATCCTCCACAAAGGAAAAATACAACAGATGCTTCACAATGTATTCAGTACAGAGAACATTAAAAAGTAGAGTTAAAAATTCATGAGGGATTAGAGCCCATTGAAGAAAAAGATTTAACAGCAAAATTCCTGTTATTTAGCTATACCACATCCTCTTTCAATGTACCACACGAATTTCACACAAATATTTAAAAAATCTATGTGGACAGCAATTAGATTTTGCCTCAACAGAAAAGAGGAGCACTCACTTTTCATAAGCAGGTAGCTAGAAAATCCACTAAACAATTTTTACTATAACAGCGAAAAATACTTAAACACACGCTTTTCTTTACAGCTAGGAAAGATCCTAAGGAACTTTTTTTTTCTTCATAAATATTTCTTTTGCTTAATTACAAGTTATGATCGATTGATAGAACATGTTTGTTTATTTATCAATGGTTCATGTATTTTGTGATATATATTCTTAAACGTAAATGCAAATAGACCAGTGTGATAAATTTTTTAAAACTAGTTTTATATAGTAAGCCAAATCTAAAGAATTCTTAGGACTAACCTTAGTGTAAGGAGACATTGGAAATACTACTGCCACATTTATATCATCGAACAGAATTTTTTTTTTTCAAAACCATATTAATCTGCTTCTTAAAATAGATAAATGAAAAATAAAAAAACTTATTTCAATTCACATAATTAATAGCTGATAAATTCCTATTCTCTTAACTCTCAAGTATTCTGCTTAAAACAACTTATTTTCTATAAGTCTAGATGCTGAAAAAGGCGAAGGGAAAAAAAACTTAGCTAATACCAACTTTCTTTCTTTAACAAAAGAAATTAAAAATTAATTAGCATATAAAGAGGCAATTGAGTTAAAAATATGAAATGGGAAAAAATTGTCTTAAACCATAACCAACTTAACTTTAAAAACATCCAACTAAATTCAATCATGTTATAAAATTTTGACGATGGTTTTGAAACTGAGCTTGAAACATAACATACACATGAAAGAAAATGTTCATAGAAATTTTAAGTTTTTACACATAAATAATTGTTATATGAATATGAATTTAGTTTATCACAGTAATATGAGAATAGTTTAAAGAATGGTTAACTAACAAAAACAATGATAATGGATGAAGAAAAACAAAACTTTCTGAATATATTTTAGCCAATATAAATTTTATTTTTAGTTCAGGGCATGATTAAAAAATAAAGACACTAGTTCAAAAAAAATTTTTTTTTTAAATAATGAAACCTCAGTAGTTTACCTCTGGAGAAAATTGACTCAGAATAACAAGACTGAATTCTTGTCCAATTAAGCAATAGCATCTATTGGAAAAATTATTAAAAGCTATTTAATAAAAACAAATTAATGAAATATGCCTAAATGAAATAAAGTTCATAGTACAACAGTGCACCAGTAAAAATTAAATTTATAAATAAGTACCATAGCTATTTATTGAATACAGTAGAATCTCAATTTTCAGCAGCAATTAAAAAATTCTTAAATCTAAATTATTTAATAGTGTTACAGTATTTTTTTTATAAAACCTTTTAAAGACTTATGTTTTTTTGTGAAATAGCTATCAAAATATTTTGAAATTCATTCCAGTAATACTCCTTTGCAAAGAGAATGCAGCAGAACTGCAATTTTCTGAAATAACTGGGACCTACTTCAAAAATTAAAATGATTCTATTATAGAGGCAACATTAGAAATGAACTATCTAAACATAAACTTCACTGATGATACTGGAAAAATGAGTGAAACAACAAAAACACCAATTTTTAGATCTGTTTAACAAAACTTAAGCAACCAATTTCACCAACAAAACATAAGCTACTCTCATAAAACGATAAATTCTCAGTCGTTATGCAGAAGAGTTTTTTTCTTCTTTAATATCTCCCATACTGAAATTAGCGCGCGGGGGGAGGGAGGGGGGGGACTGTTTGAATATAGCTTAGAATACCAATGGGATCAATATAAGGTATAGCATGCACCAAGCAGGTCATTTTGGAGCTAATGCTAGTTAGTGCAATACTTGGTACACATGATTTAAACAGACCAGGTGAAATTAGCCACTGAGGTTTCACTATATTTCAGAGTAAAAAGAGATCTAAAATTTCAGAACAATTATAAAACAAACACTTATGGGATTTCAGACAGTAATTAAAATCTTTTGGTTGTAGACAATTAGAGGGAATCTGCACTTAGCAAACATAATTTTACAAATACTTAGCCACACATCAATCACAGAAAAGTATTTACGAATTGCACACATTCCCTGAAATTCTCCAGTTAATTACAACAAAGAGTAAAACATCTACCACATTAACTACAAGAAAATCGGTGCCAGGCTAAGTACTCAATGTATTGTAGCTTTTTGAATGAATATTGAACTAATGGAAATTACATGTGAAAACATTGATTACTTATGTGACACTTATTTATTTCGTAGTTATTTAATTCACGAAAACAGCTAATGATATACGTAGCACCTTTAGATCTGATACATCTGAATTGTACTGATTTTGCATAAGGGTTGATAAATTACAGAAAAGGTGGAACAGAGAAGAAAAAAAAATTAAGTATCACAAATATTTTACTTGTACAACACTAGCAAGGGGACTTATCATATCCATCCTAGATTGCTTATTATTTACTAAAAGATTTAAAAACAAATGCAAGGCTAGTTATTTACAAGGTTTTCTTTTATACAGGGCAATCTTAATTGTTTGTTTTTTTTTATAAAAAAAACTATATACATAACTTACAAAAATACAAAATATACAATATATGTGAGCTGCTCTGTTGAAGTTTTTAACACACTATTACCGATTATAGGTAATTCTCACACACCATACATAGAACTTTAAGTCTTGCACAACAATGTACACACTTAATCTAAAAAAATTCAAAATTAATGAAGAGGACATATAAGCAAGAGCTTAGTGACAAAATTTATAGATCAAGAGACTGGACTTATAAGCAAGAATTTTAAAGCTATAGATGTGCATGAAAAGACCGATTAATGCAAATTACACAAATGATGAAATGGGCTTTATAAAAATGATATATGGGCATGTATTTAGGTAGGTAAGCATAAGTAAAAGAACAAAGAAATTATCAAAATCATAATATTCGAAAATCAATTAGATTTTTGTATTCTAAACTGGAAAAATATCCAATAAGACAGCTGGAAATTTAGAAAAAAACTGTACACGAAAAGTTAATATAAAAATTACCACTAAGTTATAAAAAACTTTTAACAGAACACTTTCATTATGGTTTGATCAAAAATGAGTTTGTAAATTATATGAGTATATAATCAAATTGAGCTTTACAAAATAAAATATATAATATAGGTGTAACATTGAATAAAACTTATAACTCACAATTATTTATAATGCTTTTGAAGTTATGCTATAACACCAAATCACTATTGCAATTAAAAAAAAAAATAGCAATAAAATCACTACTATAACAGAAGAACTTTAAATTTAAGAGCAACAGGGCTCTTTTTCTAAAAAATTAACAGATCATTTAAATAATCTAGAACACCTTATTTATAAAAGTCAACAGTTCAAAAGCAGGGCATAGAAGGAATAACATGTTACACGGTACAAATATGTCTTAGTACAGATAAATACAGATTTGTTGCAATTTTAATTGGGATTCTGAATATTATTTTAGCAATAATTATTTACTTAAGCAAAACTTTTCAACTACCATAGAAAAGAGGTAATATTCAACATAATATAATTAAAATATGGACCATATACCCCGGTGTTCGATTACGAGATAGCAAATTTTTAGTATGTTGTGTTTATAAGTAAATCACTAAAAAAAAATTTTTTTTTTGAAATAAAAAAAAAAACATACATTTTCACAAGTTTAAAATATTTATACTGTATAATATTGATTAAATTCTTAACTTTTCTTGTTCTGAGTGTAATTTAAAATATTGTTTCTTAAAAAAAACTTTCATACGTAAAGAAAGATGAGAAAAATATAAAATTGCATACATAAAAAATAGCTTTTGAAAGGAGTAAATTGATAGAGTTACTTGTATCTTTTAAAATTGTTTATAATGCATGGATTGCGTATAAGTTGCTCCACTGATTTCCAAAATTTTTTTTGGAGGTTCAAAAAATCAACCAGGATATACAGTGAATAAAATTTGGTTCTTGTATACATAAATATAAATGTACTATAAAAAGACATTCTAAATTGATAGACTTACTCAATAGATGTATTAATATATAAAAAACCTCAAAAGCAAACAATACTACTTGCATAACAAAAAATGCTAACCTGGAATTATATTTCTAGAAGCCTAATACACAGAGTTATGTAATAGAAAATATGCAATTTGTGAATGGTACAAAAAAGAAAGAGACAGAAAAAGATTGTTAGAATACATAACAAAAAATACTTAAATTTATTAAAATAAATTTAACTTAAGGTACATTAAAAAATATTCTACATTGGCAATAATATTTGGCAAATAAGAATAACACCGGAACGTTTTTAAAACTTGATTAAAGACACCAAAGTATGAAAAGATAAATAACGATATGTTCAAATGAAATTCAAACGCGTCTATTGATTAAATGGTCTCACTCTACAAAAGCAGTAAACTGGAAATCCAGTTTTGCAACAATTGGTCTGAAATACCCAAAGACTGACAAGTACGACTATTTACAAAACTGTACACAAATTAATTTAAATCAAGGTCCTTTTTTTGTATCATACATCCACAAATATCACAAAAGGCACCACTCTTAGAAAGTGATGGAAATTTAAAACAAGATTTTATTTACATAGATACACTTATTTACATATACACAAGCCACAGATCTGTATAGCTAAACAAACATGTTTCTAAATATTACAATGATACAAGTAGTAGTTTTTTTTTATTATTTTTTTTCCCTTCTTGATAGATTGACACGTGTTGGATGTAGTAGTTGTGTGAGAATCCTGAGCAGTGTTCTAGAAATTTATGTTCCAACCACATTGTGAAGCATCGAACGTGAAGAGGAAGGAGAGCTAGCAGTTTCTAGACGTGTTTGACGAAATAGTACACGAAACTTCACCACGAACCATAACTTTATCCATTTTAGACAAGCTAACTAAGTGTCATGTCACATCCATGGAGACACCACTATCACTAGTCACCTTGTCTACTTTCACTTTATTTAGGAATAATTCTTGCTTAAGCCTGAAAAAACACACCAAAATTAGTGATTTACTAGAAATCTTTGTCTCAATGTTGACAACGGATTGAATTGACCCAATCAATTATGTAGAACGGAATATGTAGTATCAGAACCAAAAACATATGTGAATAACTTTATATGCGATTATCAGTATTTTGTTGTCACAATAAAAAGTTAAATGATTTTAATATATATCTAATTAGTAGGGGTGCACAACCTGCCTCCTGCCAACTGTTGGTGCGCGGCCCGTGGAAGCAATCTGAACAAAACGAAAAATAAATAATTTAATTTCTTTTGAAAATTACGCATTTTTGAAAATTTGCAATTGCGAATTTAAGTTTTAGACGCACCCAATTTCAATCAATGTACAGAATATCTTCTACATTTTAGATTTTCAAATTCATGTCTTTCCATGACGAATTCTAAGAATTTTTTATGACTTAACGAAGTTACTATTTTCTCCGACAAAAACACAACAATAAATTTAAAAAAGCATTATAATAACATTCATTGAAATGATAGGTATAACCAAAACCATTACACTCTGCATCTTCATTATATTTATACATTAATTTTAAGTTTAAAAAAACAGAGCAAAGAAAGAGTTGAAGCAATAAAATAGCTGGAAAAAAAATACAAAAGCAGATATTTTTCTTGTTCATCTGTAAGAAAAGAAATACTCCAGATTTTTCTATTCTCATTCCAGAATTTAAAAAAATTCGCCAATGACTGGCTTGCTTCAGCTAGAATTTTAAATTGATAAAATAAAAAAATAAAAAATAACAAAAATTCTGAAATCACAGAAGTTTAGAAGATAATTCGCTTTAGAAATTATGATTTTCTTTCATTTTTTGAAGGAACATCATAATTTTTTAAGAACAAGATAAAAACAAATAAAATGTAATTTAAATAAGCTCAATTTTATACTTCTCAGCCACGAGAAGCAGTATACATAGCTGCCAACATGGATAGGAAAAAATTCAGTAGATTTTAAGGAATATCATAACTTTAATGGTAATTAGTTGCAGAATGTACGAAATATTTTACATTTAGGGAATTTTATAGCCATCAAAAAAGAAAAACTGCAATATTATCAAGCTATTATTGAAATTGAATAAACTTGAAATGCTATGTATTTTGTTTACTCATAATTTTCAATAGTACTAGGCATTTAATTCATCAAAGACAGTTAAGACTTTTTATTTAATAAAAAAGGGAGTTCTGAATTTAAAAAAACTGAACATCATAGAACAAAAAAAGTTTTAAACTGATTTTTATAATTGAGGCTTGCTTCATTATGTATCAGTTATATGTATATTTAAATATTCAAGCAAACAATAATCAGTGCATAAAAGCTTCATAGGGAATTTTTTTAGGAAATTTACTCAATTTTAGGGAACTTTCTAAAAACCAGTAGACTAGGTGAAACTAGTAAAATCCAGTAGTTTACTGGAAAATCCAGGCAGCTATGAGTATATATGGATACCTGTGGTCCAATGCCGAAAACTTTGAAAGAAGAATAGGTACTTTTTGACAATTATAGACTATTACAGTTGTGCAGTAATTTTACACCTTATGAGGAATAAAACTGATGCAATTGGGAAATTCAAGAACTATAATCTAAAATTAAAATTTCTGCCCTGAAGATGTTATTAGGAGAAAGGAGAATCAAATTGCGTGATGACAGAGCATTTGGTTACCTTCACAGCCGCAGAATAGGATACGTCTGGACGTGGGGTTCGGCAGTTACTATTCGGTGTGCCTCATCGAAAGTCAGATTTATCAAAACTTGGACTGTATCCTCAAGTCCTGCGACAATTTTGAACAATTCCTGGAGAAAGTCGTGTGGTCCACCTTGCTGTTGACGCAAAGGGGCGATAACTTACATTTTCGTATCGGCATGGGCAGGGATAGAACAGCGAGCACAGATGGGCATGCTTCGGCAAGAAGATTTTGAATGTCCAAACCTTTGACAACTCAAAGGATTTGGCGCATATGGTCTAACAGGGCAGTTATACCAGCAGGGACAGCAGCCGAAATTTTCAGACAATAGTAAGAAAAGTAGGAGGATTTAAAAAAAAAATTGGAAAAAATAGGAGTGTTGTAAAACAAATAAAAAATTCATTTAAAGTAATTTTTATGAATTAATCAAAAACATCTATTTCCCCACATAGTCAATATAAATTTTAAAAACACTAATTAAAATTTAAATTTCTGAAACAATAATTATGACGCATAAGTAGTTTGTATATATATATTTCAATAAAATTCAGCTGTGAAATTTTTTTTGTCACCAAATTTGCATTTTATAAATAAAATATTCTTATATAAAAAACTATTATTTTATAAAATTTAAAAATACATTCATTTTATACATAATTTTTTAAAGAGTTATTTTGGCAAAGGAATTCTAATACTAGTTCGGCAAAGAAATTCTTTTCGTGAAAAAAAAGATTTTATTAATGTTCTATCATTTATTGAATTTTACATTTATTATTTATTTACAACTATTATTAACCCTGTGACAGAATTTTTTCTGACTTTCTAGAAGATACTTTTGATAACACATATGCAAGTTACTAATTTAATGTAATAGAAACGTTGAGTTAAAAAAAAACAAACTTATTTGGATAAAATAAAATTGTATATTTTTTAAAACTGGAATTTATTCTAATAATATGGGCAATATTCTTGCAATTTGTAGGGGGGGGGGAACGCATGAATTATTACCTTTTTCGCATTCTGTAAATTATCAACACATTAAAAAAGAATTTAAAAAATTATGAAATCCATAATAGTAACTTCTGAGAGAGAAAAATAGACGGTGAAGTTACGCGAATCGGACTTCGTTGTAATAAATAATATCGTAGTAAAAATATCCCCCTTTAAAAACTAAGTGGAAATCAATAGCAATAATTGCAACAACTAAAAAATTGATAGAATCGTGACAATAAAAATTAAATATTCAAATGTGTGATTCGAATTTCCCATATTTTCAGAAATATATTGGGATATTTAAAAAACCCAAGATAATCAATAATAATCATTGTAAAAACGCAACCGAAAACACATAATGGATTAATGATAATCTGCATAAATTCAACCCATCAAAAAGTTATTATAGTACAGAACCCGCAGAAAACCAGAACGAAATTGGATAAATTTTCCAGTCTTTTTTTTTTAAATGTTTTTTTCCTCATAAGATTTTAGGATTTTTCTTTCTTTTTTGAAAGATGTTTACCTTACCATCAGTTTGGAAATAATTATTAGTGTATTACTTAATCGTTTTTTCCTCTTCTTAAGATTATTTCCAAATATATTATTATTTTTAGTTGGATTTAACAATAAAAAAAACGGCTTTTTGTAGCGATTCAGAAAACCGGAAAAATCAGTTATCCGGAATAGCGATGGTCCCGATCGTTCCGGATAATCGGTTCCCTACTGTACTTAAATATGAGATTCGAATTTCATGTGTAGAAATAAAATTAAATGATAAATAATCAGGATTTTAAAAACCGGTAGCACTAGCAATAATAATAAATTAAAAAACGAAAAAACTATGCCGAAAAATTGGAAGAAAAAAAAGACTGATGAGATCGTCACATTAAAAATAATTAAACAATTAAGTAATTTGAGTTTTGCGATTGGTGATAAGTAAACTGAGTTTCTTTCTATTGCATAAAAAAACATTGGGATTTGTTTTCTATAAAGTGGGACAATTCCCAGTAATAACTGCCTAAAAAACAACTGAAACATGCACGAATTAACGAGGATATCGGCGCAAACCGAGAGTGTCAAAAAGAGCGCAATTTTAACTTTTAGTGTACCATAATAATATTAATATTTAAAAAAAGAAATAAATAAATAAAACGAGTAAAAATTCGTAGCAATTATTGGCCAAAATATATGCACTGCATATATTTAGGTTGGAATAAACACATAGATTACTTTGCAACAAATCTGAAATTGTAACAAATTGTAAATCTCCACCCCATTTAATGGTAAATCTCCACTCAGTTAAATGTTATTTAAACGTACAATATGGAGTTCCTAATGTATAAAAAAAGAACATAATTTCCAGAGCAAACTATCTTTTTAACCCGGACGCTTTCAGTTTTTTCTTTTTCAATATTATCTAATTGAAATTCTAGCTGAAGCCAGTCATTATCAAATTTTTTTCCCCTTCTCAAATAAGAATAGAAAAATCATGAGCATTTCTTTCTCCTTTGATGGGCAAGAAAACCAAAATACTTCATTCTTTATTTTTCCTAATTCTTAAATAAGAAGAGAAAAATCACGAGCATTTCCTTCCGATCACGAATAAGGCATCTTTCGAATATAATTCTGAGGAGAAAAATAAATACTTTCGAAAATTTCACCAGAAATTTAATTATTATTATTATTTTTTTTTTTTTAACTTTCCAAAGGAAAAATCTCTTCATATAAACTCTCTAACATTCTGCGACAATATTACAGTAATTCTACCTTTTTGGCTGACGCCAGTAAGAAGCAGAGTTTGGGACCGAAAATGATCGCGCTCCTGTGAGCCTGTTTAGCTATCCTCATGCACTGGTTCCCATTTTGCACCACATTCCAGGAGGATTTCACTAGCCTCCGTGTCGGGTGAGCTGCATTTCACCTCAAACTAGAATGAAATGCACTGCACTCCTGCCCTCCTGCACTGGCTCCCATTTGCACCAAGTTCAGGAGGATTTCACTAGCCTTTTGTACAGATGGTCTAGGGTCATCCGGCCGACCATACCATCACCGAAACCCTAGTACCTTCCTTTTACATGGCGCGAAGCCAAATTATTCCTCAAAAAAATATTTTTAAGCATTTTTAGAAATATCATAACTAAGCAGGGTTGGAAAGTTTTTGACAATTGACGGTTTTATCTTGTTTCAACCATCATGCCAAAAGGAAAAAAAATCTTTGGCATTGTTTTTGATAATTGTGTCAAAAATCATGAAGTTTTGAATCAAGTAAAACGAATGGCATTTTCATACGCTACGGACTTACAATACGCCAAAATAGATTGGGGTTGAATTAACTGTGAAAAAGGCTGAATAGAATAATGTGAGCTGTGTCTTTTTACATAATTCATAGCGAAAATCAACACGGTAAAGGAAAAATTTCATTTTGAAAAGGGGAAAATTAAACACTTTTAAAAAACTAGAATCGAAAATAAGCACCTTTAAAAAACGATAAGCACCCTGTTTTATACAGTGAACAATAGGCCACACTTTGACCTATGAACACTTGGAAAGGCCGCATCTGAACCGCTCTTGGCACACTGGCTTTAGCCACCATTCAGAATTTGTACTAGTGCCCGGCAGGCGCGATGAGGACATAGCCAGTTATGCCTGCCCATATGTTTGTACAGGTAGACAGAGTAATAGTTTGGTTTTCAGATGAGAGTTGAACTAACAAGTCATCTAAATGTAATTTCTTAAATGACGCTACTTCTCCTAGTATAGAAAGAAGAGCCTTATGTATCAAAAATGGAAACGCTTTGCTGAATGACATATTAGGTACTGCCGGATTTGTCAGAAGACAACTATCAAGAAATACAGAGCATGTTCAAATGGCGCTTCGCTGTTTTTGTTTTAGCGTGCGGAACTGATTTGGTACTAGTGAACTGATATGCGGATACTAGTTCATTTTCAGCCATAGAAAAATAAACCAACTTCAGCTATCAGTGGCACCACCCATCACAGAGTCCAACTACGGAGATGCAAGTAACAGACTGGTTCTGATACCAATCAGTCACTTAAACACCAATGTTGACCAATAGTTATACACTTGCGAGCCACTCCTGAAGCAGCCCCCATCCATAACGATGTGCCCAGTAAGTGACCCCAGGCTTGACCCTACTAGCCAACAGATGTTCATGACTAGCAGATTCATGCACGCAGGCCAATCAGGGTTTTCGCTACGGTAGCTTTTTTCGCAAAATGCGAAAAGACCCCTCAAAAATGCTAAAATTCAACAAAGCATTTTCGCATTTTTGCTAAAGGATTTTACTAAATTCCATTTAAAAAAAAGCTTCCACGAAAAACCATGAGGCTAACATCCATGAAAAAAACTTGATCAAACAAGGAGAAAAAATCTAAATATCTTTCGCAAGAAGAACCATGACGCTAGCGTTCACGAAAAAAACGTGATCAGACGTGATCGTGAAACGTGTTATAGAGTATTGTGCAACAATACCAATGCACACTGTTGACTGTGAAAGGGGCTTTAGCTGCCTTAATTTGATTGAAACTAATATTCGAAACAGGTTGTTAATCAACCATGTAAACAATTTGTTAATGATTAATATTGAGGGCCCTGAAAGTGCATTTAACTTTCAAGAAGCATTTGTAAAATTGGCAAACATGAAAGAAAGGAAGATTGTTAATTATAAACCAAAATGTTTTGATAAATAATAAATGTGTTTTTTTTTTTTTTGTTATAGGTATTCCTTTTGATATTCTTGTACATTAAGCTATTCTTTGTCAGATAACTTACAGTACTTGTTTGATATAAAGTAATTTTATAAGCCTAATGGCATTTTAGCATTTTGCTAAAACTTTTTTTCAGATTTTAGCTTTTTCGCTAATGAATTTTTAGACTCAGCTTAAACCCTGAGGCCAATATGCATCTCCTGTTTACCTGAAGCACTGGCTAAACCAGTGTGTTGGGGTACCAAGATGCCCATCAACTACCGGGATCCCCTTTTCCAGGGAACATGTGGGTGGTCTTCTCCCACCAGAGTCCCATACAATAGGTTGGCAATCTAACACAAACGAAAAGCCCTCACCAGTATATTTGACAAAAAAGGGGAAAGTAGGACAGTAAAACGAAGGGAGGACAGATCACTAGGATACTCCGGGGATGTGTTTACCAAAAGATAAACATCATAATGGGTAGAAGAAAGTGGGTGTTTCAGTAGTTATGTTCTGCTATATACATATATAGAATTATTGCATCAAAAGGGGAATACTCGGGCACGCAATATGAATTTTCTGCACCTTAAGAATGGGATTTTAAAAATGCGAAAATCAACAGCAATAAGTGCAACAACAAAAAAAGATTGGATTTAGCGCAAATTATGTGCTTACATTACATTTCAGAATTTTAAGATGGTATCAACGCAAATCAAGTTCATCAAAAAGTGATTACTCAAATGTGCAATTCAAACTCTTGTGTCGAAATAAAACCGTAAGTTTATAAACCATAAGAAAATAAATTGCCTTAACCGCAAAAGGAAAAAGTCTAAATATGGATTTTTGATGGTATCGAGCTTGTTGCAAACTGATTATTAAATGAGTAACTTGGTGTGATATAACATTAAAATTTTTTTTGATTTAATTGCATTCAAATAAAAAAGGGGGCAAATATTACATTGATTAAATAATTCTTCTGTTACAAATTCGAATCTGCAACAAAATTTCTATTCATTAAACAATAAGCTTAAGAAAAAAGTGAAAAGATAAAAAAAAAATTTCCTAACGACTTGATCTTTGAAATGTTTGCCCTTTTGGAATTACTTTTTAGATTATCCATTTTATACTTGCGTTTGCCTCTAGTTCATTAATTCTAGATGAAGTTTTTCTTGCTGATAGGGACGGAATAAATGTCTTATCAGATTTAGCTTAAGTTAAGATTAATTTAAACTTTAGACTAGCAGAATTCAGAGAAGCTTTTGCTAGAGTATAAATTCTTTCGCAGGTCTTCACATTTGTAGAATCCTGCGAATTAGAGGAAGAATTACATGCCCAATTGGAAAAAATCATTTACAAAAAAATAAAAACATTTAGACACACACAAAAAAGGTAATGAGACATCATATGAATAAAATACTATAAACTTGAAGAGTAATGCTGTACTACTAACGACTTAACATTATTTAACACAACCGAGCAAAATGAATTATAGACGACTGTGTTGAATATTTGTGTACCGTGTTTTTGGTGAGTTTTCTAGTAAAAATTTCTTATAGAATAAAGTCATTCTGAAATAAAAATGGGACAATAAATAAATTATAACTTTCTGGATAGTTGTTTAGTTTTATAAATCAGTCGATTCTTCCTAATCTATTTTATAAAGAGAATTTTGCACTAAAATTGTTGACTTTTTTGTATTTTGTTTTGATTCTCTTTTTTGGACTTGCATTAATTTAACTAACTTTTGGCCCAAATAAAACAATTGTGTATTAATATATTGCCAATGGTAAGGTCTCTTGACTCAATATTAACAAAACCTTTAGATATAAAATTTCATCTCAATTTCAACATCCACATCATTGATATTTATATTTCCTACCTGCCAATATTGGAGAAATAAAATAACGGAAATTTTATAGGTGACATTTTTTGGGCTAAAAATAAAGTTTTGATACATCATGCATAACCATGTAAGTCAAAATTGGAAATAATAAAAGAACATTTAGTGAAGTAAAAAATATTTATATATAAATCTTAATCAAAAGATATTTTAAACCATTATTTATAATTAACTTAAACTACAAACACTCAACATACTGCAGTACTGGCAATATCCAATTTGCTGAGGAATAAGAGAAGTATTTTAGTCACCAGAGGCTATCTTATCGCCATGTTTTTTTTTAAAAAAAATTTCAGCAGCAAATACAGAGAAATTTGAGTAAACAGGAGATAGTGTCATAAAATACGGGAGTTTTCGCTAAAAAAACAGGAGACTTGGCAGGTATGGCATTTGTTCGGATTTTGAAAATCTTCACACTTAAAAAATTATTTTTTTACTCTTCTAATTCATTTGAACAATCCTTCTCAGTTAAAAATAACAATATCTGACAATAAATAAAACACAGATAAGTGTCATTTCTCCCGAGGTCAGTCAGTGCTTGACCAAGCCTCAATGTCCTTTTGAAATCTATTAATTTCTGTTAAAAATATCCAATATACTTCTGATTTGCATTTAAAACTGTTTATGTATGCAAAACCATTATTTATGAACTAAAATGCCAAGAGGAACATGCAATATAAGAGAAGATTTTCTTTTTTTTTGCTTTTAAGAACATGTTCAACCATGCGATTTTTTTTTTAATCAATATATTGAATAAAATGAAATATTTACCTGGATTCATTTCCATTTTGTTCAAAGTTGGTGAACCTTAGAGCTGTCTGCGGAGAAGAGCTAAAGGTTTTAGAATTTATCACATGGATATTGTCACTAGAATGGCTTGCAGCTCCACCTCCAACATCAATGGACGGTAAACAGGAGTTTACATTTTGGATTGAATTTTGAGGAAGGGTGGAAACAGATTCTAAGCTTGGGCTTAAAATCTCTTTTCTATGCCTTTCTGATGATGGGATGCAATCGTTGATGTTACCATCTCCTTCTGCAACAAGGAAAAAATACAAATCATTCACAAAATACAAATATCTGTGGGCCAATACATATTGTTATAAACATCTGCTTAACATGACAACCTTTGAAAGGAAATCAACTCTTAAAAAAGGCCAAGTTATTGATGTGTACTAGGTATATTGATTGTTAATTCATAATTCAAGCTTGAAGGAAGCATTTGTTAAGAGGCCACTTATGGGAGAAATCTTTCCCCACAAATTCTCTAAATGAGTAATTTAAAATAAAGTACCTACATCTGCATGTCATTTTCTTTTTAAAAATATTAAAATGCAAACAAATGCTTGGGATTATAAAGGGGGGAATTTTTCTCTTAACTTTAAATGGAAGTAAAAAAGAATTTACTTTTAAGAGTTTCTGAGAAGATGGATGCCAAGTTAGGATGCAAATCAGGGGCAGCTGAAATCAAACCAGGGTGAAGTTAAAAAATATATATATTGTGTAAAGGAAGTACTTCAGGAGAAATTAACAGAACTTAGTAGAAGAATTTACTGAAATAAAAAAATTGGTAAAATTGAAAAATATTTTGATAAGAAATCTGATTTGAAAATCATATGTCTGGAAAAAGACACCAGCATCCAAGTCAGTTACTTCAGAAAATAAATTAATGTTCTCGACATTTTCAGCTGTTACCAAACCATCCACTTTTGGAGGAAAATCATTTTGGCAGGTGTACAAAATAGAACTCTTCATTCACCGATGCTAATTGATAGGACTCAATGGGCAAGGATTTCCATCCTGCGGCTGCTTTACGAGGAAATGTAGCAAACATCTTGGGAATGCCTACAGAAGAACAATGCAATGATTTTAAAGTAATTGGAACTACGTTTTAGCAAAAAAGGCTCCCGAGAAAGCAGGCGCCTGCAATTGAAGCCTTGCTATCAACAAGCATGTGAAAGCCTCGGAGAGCTGGCCACTGATATTCAAAGATTGTTGCATTTAACTTTTTCGGATTGCCCTCCTAAAGTACGTCAAGATTTAGCAATTTAACACTTCATAGACAGTGTGAGGGATCTATAAAGAAAGAAGGCTTATAATGAAGGATATAGGATCCGCCACTCGGCCAGAGAAGTTTCAGCCTGATTTGAATGCTGACCTGAAGAAACTGCAGGAAAGTATCTTACGAGAGATCAACAGTTTAAGAAACACCAGCCATCAAATCCTGTGTTGCACCAAGTTACGGTTTTAAGGACATCAAAACCCGAACCATGGAGAGATGAAGGGGAAAAAAGAGAAGCCTAATAGGAAGATCCTGATGAGACCTATCCTTGAAATAAAGGAATATTTGAATATAAGACCAATCTGGCAGAAGTTACAGCCCAGCTACTGAACAGTATTAGGCTCAATGGGACTCACTCTATATAAGAAATGGCATGTTGTATAGAAAATGGGAATCTAATGACGGACGAACCATGAAATAGGTTGTCCTTGCTGGAGATCTTGAACTTAGCCTTCGTAGTAATCTTTTGCTAAGCTTTCCACCATACACACCCTCTTCTTTAGAAGGGTCCCTTGAGAGTTCCAGGCACATATGAAAAATGTACACAACTTTGCTCATGAGCAAATCAACATGGCAAACGACAAAATGATAGCTCTGAATAGTTCTGAGACAGGAATTTACTGAGTTACACAAGAATGACATAAAATAATGTCAAAAGTACTGAGGTTTCGCTGTCAAGCCTATATAAATTGAAGTGTGCTTCACAAAGACACAATCCAGAATATTACTCCGCTTGCAAATGCAATAGTGTTCTGAATTTGAGAGTCTAGTGAGTTTATTAAACTGTCTGAGGTTACAAAACCTGTGTCTCATTGTGCACTACACTGTTATCTGAGCTGTAATTGAGTGCTAGAAATAGCTGTTTTTTTTTCCTGGAAGATTCATTCAGCTAATCAATTTTTTAGAGTCTTAAGGACTGGTTTATTTATCTCCAATGGAAACAAATCCCTCTGATTAGTACAGTATATTTGTCAAAATTAACAGGAGTTTCAAATTCTAAGTTGGAATTATTAAAATACGTTGTTTATTTTTAAACAAGCTAGAAAAAAATATAGTTAAACTCTGAAATAAAATTCTCATGAACTTTGAGTTCCTTATATGAAATCCTGTTTTCCTATATGTATCTATTTTTATCTTACTTAAAGATATTAATATAATCTATCGATACTTTTTGCTCTAATTTATCTTTTAGACACTCAGTTAATGAATTTATCTTCAAGATAATGACAAAAATTAAAACAGCAAATTGTGAATTGAAATTAGCAACAGGTAACATACAAATACTGTTGGACAGACTCTTTAAAATGTTTTGACAAATTATTTTTTAGAATATTGCAAAATTTTCAATATACACAGTTAGAAAGTTACTATGTAACTCTTGATCATAAACAGCAAATTTTTTTTGGAATAATTCCATTAAGACAAACATTACCACTAATACTAATAATACAACATTTTTCTGGCCTGTAATGCTCTGATAGGGACAAAACACTTATCAAAGTTAAAGACCGAGGAAAGTTTTTATTTTTTAAAGTAATTCCGCCGTTTTACTAACCATAAGAAGAATATTTCTAATAGATCTCGCATAACAATCAGTTAATTGCATCATTAGCATAAGAATTGTAACAAAGTGGTAAGTACAGATAAACTTGACATATAGCAATAAGCAATAACTACTCTTTAATTTGGTAAAATTCAAAAAAAGAAAGAAAAAGAATAGAACCCTGTTTATATGTAGTATGTGGTTATATGATACTGCTTGGTTTATTTATTATTTTTTTTTGGACTTTATTCCAAACCTGTTTGAGAAGTTTAGACTTTCCTTAGTTCGTAATTTTATTTTTAAATTGTTGATAATTTTGGTTAGACAATGTCCATAAATCCTGAATATAATTTGTAATATGCAAAATTCATAAATCTTTCTACTAAGAACTGCAATATCTATCTTAAAAATATAGGTCAGTATGATGCATTGAGAAACCACTATTTTAATTACCTAATTCTCCCGGATTCATTTTATAATCAATGAGAAAAATAAGCAATTCAAACACTGTCATGCTTTTAGTGGTAATAGACAGATGGAACATAACCAGTGCTTATTTTGCTATTTAACTTAATATCCCTACCAGATAGGATATAACAAGAGGTTGTGCTATTTCACGTATGTAAAGTACTGCTGGTAGTTTATTCATACACTTAATATAAATGTATCCAATAAAGTAGCCCCGATTACCAGACCATTTATTGTACAGACACGAAGTCGTACAATTGTCGGGTAATCGGGGTCGAACAGTAATTCAATAATGAAAGCAGCCACTACTCACTGTCAACAACAGGTCCATTTGTCAGTATCACTCTGTCGATTGAAGGTGTAATACTAGAGGTATCAATTTGTTGCAAAAATGAGATAGTAGTTGGAATAGAAGTGAGTGTAGGGGTATCATCAATCAATTCTGCAGACACACTATGATATTGAGCGGGAGATTTATTAGACGCTGAAGCTACATTGAAGCATGATGAGGGGAGTGATGAATAGGAATGATCAGAAACTAGCATTAGCACTGGTTCAGAGGAGTCGTTTTTCAGCCTCTCCAACTGTTTTCTTTGTATTTTAAAGAGTTCATCGTCTTGGTCTAGGTAGTTCCTAAAATAATCTGACATAGAGTTTTCGTTAAAATGGGACCTGCTCGTTGAGCTCTCACTTTTACACCTATTGAAAACAGAGGAAGCACTGCTGCCATTGCTTTGATTTTCGTTTTCATCATGAGATGAGGGAGGTTTCTTTGGCCGGAAGATTTTCCTAAATTAGAAAAATCAAAATAAATGCCTACTTTTTATACTATAAGGTGAGCAATAACACCAAATAATAATTTTATTAGTAGGATTATGTATTTTTTGCCTAAAAATTTATATTCACGGTACCTATTACTAATCAATATTATACCTGCCAACTTTTTTTTCTCAAATTAGCAGGAGAAAATTTCCTTAGTGAAAATTAAAAGAATGAATTAAGTTAATACTATACAAGGAATGAAAATTTTTATGAGTAAAAAAATATATTTATAAATCCATACATAGGATTGACAGCAATAGAATATCCATCATTAAATTTAGGAAAATATTCAATTAATGTTAAAAAGTATTTAGCAGTAACAGAAAATACTTGCAAAAGCTTAGTGAGAGGAGAGAAACTAAGGTAGGAAAAAAAAGTAAAAGGAGAAAAAAGTAAGTAGACTAAATTCCTGCAAAATGAGATAAAGTTGGCAGTTATGTTATAAGAATGGTATAAAAACAAAATAAATTTTCCATCACTAACTATGACACAGACACCAAATATTGCAACTGTTTCATTGTCACATAACAAGATTTTAATTGTTTTATAGAAGCCTATTGCCCAGTTATTATAATTATAGTGTAACTTAATTTTATTACATTCGTTTTTGAAATTTCGTCTACTATATAAGCCGAATAAATATTTGCCTATAAAGAATTTTTGTTCGGCGGCACTCACTGTTCTGTAAGCAACTTTTTGATGGTTAAGAAGAAAAAATTTACGGAAAGGTATTAAAATATTTAATAATTAAAACAAAGTCATTTATGAGAAAAAAGTAAAAATTTAATGACACTAACAAACGGCCTAAAGTTGTGTTTACTGTGCTATTATTGTTTTATATTACTTTATTTTCTGCACTACATTTGTTTAAGTGCATATTAAGTACGATTAAGTGTTAAGCATTTAAGATTTTAAAGTGTTACAGTTATTTTATCTATCGTATCAAAAGTGAAAATTATGCAGATCACCAAAGCAATTTTTATTAGTTATTTCATCCCTTCTAATCTACAAAATATAAACCAACAACTGGAAATTTATACGTGGAAGAACACGCAACAAAATCTACCAGTAAAATCCAATTGCTTTATTAACACTAAAAACTTGAATATTGAGATGAAACTACTCCATAGTCTTATAACTGGTAAGCAAATATGTTTATAGTGGGCAAAAAGAGTTTCTGAACTGTTTTTGATTACATTACAAAATTAAAATAACAATTTTGCAACAAGCTTTAGCAGAAAAACCATAGAAGACAAGTGAAAAAAGTAATTAAAATAACATTAGACGTAATGTAAATGCAATCAAGATTTAAATTTTCATTGTACTCATAACTCGCAATATAAACATAAAGAGTAAAAATAAATATTTAAAAAACTACTGACCATTCATTCTTTATCTCAGACACTAAGTCGTTACTGGAAGGCATACCATTTGGAGTTGAGAAATCTATGCTGTCCAGCTCGGATAAATGGTCATCTAATGGTGTCCAAGCTCGATCCATCACGATCCTATAATTGCAATATTGACATAATTGCTGTCTTACTTATAATTATATGCAATCATACAATGCAAGTACTGGATATGGTGAACAGGAATTAATATCTACTCTCAACACCAGATTTTTAGTTATCAAATGCCTAAAAGAAATAAAATTTGCTAATTAATAACGATGAGGGTATCCCCAGTGGGCTTGTAAAGTCAAACTTGCGAGTAGTATCCAATTTCAAAAGGTGGGGTATATTTTTAGGCATTTGTAAAAAGTCTAGTGCAAAGTTTGAAACTCCTAAAAGAGCTAACTGACGTAATTTATTTCACTATTTACACAACCACAAAATCATTTTTTAGAAAAGGGGAAAAAAAAAAAAAAAAAAAAAAGCATAATATTTATGGTGATTTAGTACAGTTGCAATCAAGATAAAGAACAGGAGGACACATAAGGATTGATAACTGTATAACCCTTGGGCAGAAATTTTATCGTATGCCGCTAGATCAGTTTAATGACTTACCTGTCCACATGCATTTGAACCGGTATTTTTATCAATTAAAATCATCTTATTTTTACTATCTTTAATATTGTCGGAAGCTGCGTTGAAATAGGCCTAGAAACAGTTTCTTCATTGCAATTTTCTGATTTTGAAATCAAACTGTTGAGCTCTGAAAGCTAGTCACCAAATCAAAAAACCCAAGATAAAACAGCTTAATCCAGAACACAAATATTAGAAAATGTAAAAGATTGTACCAATTCAAATTTGTGAGAGCAGCTAGTCCATAAAAAAGCGCCCCTAACTATGTACAAAGGCAACTCCAGCCATGGGTTGCAATGCAAATTTACATCATCCTTTACACCTTACCTTACCTCCAAGTTAGTAACCACTGAACAGAACCATCCTGAATTTTTTTTTCTCTAAACAATCTTTTTACCTCTGAATTATTTGCTTACATTTCCTATGGTCAAATAACCTCATCTACTTTAGAGGATATTACATGGCAGGAGAAATCCTTCACGGCAAATTTTCTTTCAACTACACAAATAACTTCAATTTTTAAGTACAGGAAAAGAGAGTTTAGGTAAATTTAGATTAAACTATGAAGTCAACGCTGACATTTTCTCTCTCAAAACCTAAAATGCAAAAGACAAATTAAGGTCTAAGGTTATTGAGGAATGCATGATGGTTAGTTATCCTGCAGTAATCTCTTTGCATTTTGAAAATTTTTTTTCTGCCTTTCAAAAATCTTGGTTATATGTCTACCTGAGCTTACTCTTTTGAAACTTTACATTTTTAAACTACCAATGAAGGTGAAACAGAATTTGCCATTAAAAAAAATTCTTCCATAGTATAGTGCCCTCTCAATTTCATCCATAAAAGGAGACAATTTACGCAATAAAATATACTGAAATTGAAAAATAAAAAAGAAATTTGGCTTACTTTGCAATAACCTTACAACAGTACTTAATTTTAAGTAATTTTGTTTGACTTTACAAGCCCTAGGGACTAGCCATAATTCTCTCAGCCATTAATTTTACTAAATTAAAAATGCTAATGAAGTAAATATAAAAATTCGAAATCTTAAAATCTAACAGAAAAATACATTCTTTCAGACAAAATCTTTTTTATTAGTTCTTAATAAAATATTCATTGTGTCTACTGCACTGAAAATGAACAAGAAAAATTAGAAGCAAATACAGACAAATAATTTAGAACAAAAATAAGATTAATAGTTTTTAAAGGCGTGGGTCAACACAGTGAGAAGTTACGCTTTATTTAGAAGAGGGTACATTTCTTTAAACGGGGTCTGTCTAGGTTTTTCTGAGAGGTACCTATTTTGTGAAAATTTAGACATAATGAGAAAAATTAAAAATTATATTAAAAAATCAACACAAAATATAGTAAAAATATGGATTTATCATTTCTTATGGGATAAAAAAAAAATTCTTTTAAGAAAAGTATTTTGTGAAATTACAATTTTTCCTAAAGTTGAATTTGTGAAGGTACCGCTAAACGGTAGTAAATTTGGCCTGGACAGACCCTTGTTAAATATCAAGTTGCTATGTCCCACTTCCTAAATAGGTATCTTAATGTATAGATTTGGAGCTTATCATTATATTGCAACAAGCTCTTTAATAAAGCTAAAAATATTTAAAAATGTGTAAAGCTCACCTTCCTCCTCGACCTATTCTTCGCCTTGCAAAGCCGATATAAGTTGGCCGATTATTTGAATCAGGTACAGATGTTAAACAATACCTATACCTCTTATCTTCTAACCCACCTTCTTCAGAACTACACCATGGCCAGTTCCCCACACTGTCCAAATGAGGCTGCAATAATTTAATTAACATTATTGATCATCAGAAAATTCACTCAACATATTTTTAAGATATTATACAATAGTTAAGAGATGGTTGGTTAAGTATCAATTTATTTGGTATCAGTTACAAAAACATGATACCTTTAATATCAGAATATACAAATTTTAATTTATAGAAATTCAAAATTATAATTCGAAAATTGTATTTATTTTAACTCTATTTTTAATAGTTGAGTTAAATCTAATGCACAATCATAAATATTTTGTTTTGTAGATTTAGGGGTGCAAAACCTTTTTACATAGAAGGGTCACTTGTAGAACAGATTAACCGATGAAGGATCGTATGCCCAAATATTTAGATAAACGTGCGGACACCACTTACAGGAATGTTTATCAAAACATCAGAGTTCTAAACACTAAGTTCCTTTTCTTTTCTGGTTAACTTAGCAATATATTCGCATAGAATTAAATACTTTTAAACGTTAGATTTTATTTAAAATTAAGGAATGCAAAACCGATTTTTTTTTTTTAAATTTATTTACTTATCAAATAAAATAAACATAAAACAGAATTGAAATAAATAAAAACAAAGGAAAAAGTAATGTTTTTCTTATATCACATTATTTAAGACCAATTCTAGCAATGGAAAACTCTAACATTCATTGAATTTAAAAAAAAAAAAAAAAAGAAATATTCCGTTGAATAAAATAAATGCTATCTAAATACTGTGATTGCAAGAATTTAAAAGGTTTAAATTAAAACAAAGCCATTATATCCCAAATAAGATTAGACACTTAGCGTGATGTTGCAATCTAACACGTCAAGAAGAAGCAATTGGAAAAATACAGTGAAACCATGATGAAATCGAACAGGTCCAAAGGTAATTTTTGAATAAATAAATCAAATAGTTTTCCACAAAATTAGAAACTCTAGAGCCATAACATCGCACGAGTTAAAAATACCAAAATTTGAAAAGAAAAAACAAGTAAAAATGGGTGTAAAATTAGGGATGATAAAAGTAAATTTTAACCTTTTCAAATAATATCGTTCAAAATTTTTTAATTTAGTATCTCTTGTATAAAACAGAAAATTACAAATCATAACAAATAGAGTAATGTATCCTGTTAATCCTATTGATTAGGTAGAACACTCAGAAAAAAAATGCCATTATGTGCAGTATTTTATTTAAATTTTTTTTTTTTTTTTAACAATAGCTTTTGCATAAAGTCAGCACAAACTGGAGCATATATAGTTTCTGTGTGGGAATGCGCAAGTATTATTATACGCAGATATTACGATATAGATGAAGCACTTGAAACCCTGTTCAAGTTCAGGAAGCATTCACGTCATGGGAAAAGAATTTTGATCTTTCTGAAACCTATTTTGAATATTACACATTTTTCTCACCATATTCAAGTATTTCTAAAGCTCTTAAAAAACAATGCTAAATTCAACTAACTTAAAATTTTTTAAAGGTCACGGGAACCCCATTAAACTTAAGGACTTTTTCATGGTTCTTAATTTTTGTGATGCAAAATTATGCGCCATTGAGCATTTTTAAAGCACATATGAATAATGTTAAAAAAAAAAAAAAAAAAAAAAAAAAGAAAGAAACTAAGCAATTACTTCGTGATAGCTGCAGTTCTTTTTCCTCCTAAATGCATATGCACCATCTGGATCATTATCTTCATCTTGATCAGACTGACTCTGTAAAATAATTTTAATTAGACCATCTATCACGTAAGAAAAACATTGTTATTTTATTTATTTTAAGTGTAGGTAACAAAAAAGTTGAAAATTATCTTACCAAAGACAAGCCTTCATCTTCAGAACTTGCAAGTTCTCCTAAGTTTATGTCCAGACCATGACTATTTGCAGAGACAGATTTAGATGAGCTGGACTCTGGCCTTTTCCTTTTGTACTGACGTTTCTTCGTAGGTGCACCTTTAACTGGCTGCAAAAATTAATCCAACATTAATTCAATAAATAATAAAAAAAATTGAGAATTGCAGGAAAAAAAATTACATAAATGAATACTTAAGTTAAATTACAATAGGATGACTGCTAAATGAAAAATATAGCCTGGCGGGACTTCATTCAATAAATTACACACAAATAAATTTCAAAAAATTCAAATATAGTCAAATTAAGCAAGCAGCTACGTTGCTAAAGGAAAAAAAAATCTCTTCCAGGACCCCCCAACTCTGTGACCCTGACTTCAAAAAAATATTTTCCAGGGCTAATCAAGGATTTTTAACTTAATACTTCTTTTTGTGAAAAATTCTAGTGACATTTTAATTTTGTGAAAGCTTTTAATGTATCATTATTTTCTGTAAGAAAATATAATAAGATGAAAAAAAAAAATTAATTTTAAGGAATTATTTTCCTTAATAATAAAAAGCTATTAAGACACTTGTTTACAACAGTTTATAGCAAATACTATTTACAATTCAAACACATATACAGGGTAAAAAAAAAAGAAGAAAAAAAAGACATTTAATTTAAATAGGTTAAAAAAAATGTTCTATAACATCTTAAGCCTTTAATTGAAATCAACTAAACCATTCAAAGTATTTTATGGTTTTTAACTACTTCATTTAATTGTTAATTTGTGCTTTCAAAACAAACTAGTACTTTGATTCCTTAAATATGCAAACAAAATGATATAAAAAAATGAAGAACCGAATATTTTCAATAATCTTCTATAGTACTTAAAAAATTCCGACTTTCCAAGTGAATTTCAATGAAAATCTCTAGCATGCAATTTTCATCAAAAAACTTGGATTTATTTTTATTTGTGATGTAAAATATTAAATTTTGTCAGCAAAAACACAATAGAATGAGAATGGTCACATGGGAAAGTTACACTTAATAGATCTATTCTACTCGTGATTATCCATCTGTTTTACCTGTGATTAAATTTATGAATACAGAAAGCTTGAAGATTTAAAACAATTATAACCAGATTAAAAAGTTTTTAAAAAAAAAGAGAAAAGAAGAAAGAGACAATGTAAGACAGAAATTTGACAAGAAATAATTACAGATAACACATTTGTTATCTTTGGAATGTTAAAACTGATATTTCTGACTAGCTGCAAAGATTTTAGTTAAAAATTGCAAATTCAAATTTTATGACAAAATTAAATCTCAAGACAATTCCAGGTTAATTAAAGTGAAATTGCTTGCTTTAATACAGAAGCATAAATAAAATAATAACACAGACCTTGCTTTTAGTTACCCGTGTTTCTTGTTTAATTACAACTTGACTATTATTTACAGGAATAAAGCTCTGCCGAGGGTGCTTGATTGCAGAAACTTCAGCAAGCAACTGGCCACTAAAGTCTCCTGCTTGGTACCTAAATGGAAGAAAAAAGCATTTAAAAAAATTTAATATATGACCAATACATAAATATTCTTATTTACACATAACTCAAGAATAGAGCAGTCAAATTTATTTTTGGAACATGATGGGTTAAGCTGCAGCTTTGGTACAGCTTTAAGGGAAACAGAGTTTGAAACAGAGTTAAAAGGGCAAAAGCAGAAGAGAGGGAGTGAGAATTTCTAAAAAATGAGACATCTAATTTGATTTAATAAGAGAAATACAAGAGCCTTTGAAGGTAAAAATTTATTTTTTCATTCATTATTGGATTCTCTAAAAAATCTTTCTTCATTTACCACACAGGTTTATAAAACAAACATGTAAATCATAATATTTTTTTCTATCTTTCTCACATTACCTTGTTATTTTTTATTCAGCTGAAATTAAAACATTTGGAACATTGATAAAACCAAGCTTTTTGCGTAATACATGATGACAATCAATATGGCAAAGAAAAATCTCATTTTGGAAAAGAAAATAATGCACTTTAGGGGGAAAAAAATAAAAGAGGCACCTTTGAAAATTGAAAATCAAAAATAAACACATTTTAACTCCCCTACAAGCCCTGTTATAACTTACTGTTTTATCGAGTTACCACTATCTTTTTCAAATCCCAATATATCTTTTTTTTTTTTTTTAAAAAAAAAAGGAATTTATCTAATCTCAGAGGTAAGCCAATTTTAAATTATTTAACACACATATCTTTTTATGCCTAACCATTTGAAGTTACTAACATGGTCATATATCCAGCACCTTTTTTCCACATTAGAGAATCTACAAGATGACTTAGAAATATTCAATCGAAGAAACTTTTAATCAAATTGACCACCCGCTGTTTGATTCAGGACACTTGTCATATGTACTAGATGTTCGGATGTATGGTGGTACTTGTTCGGATTCAGATAACTACCTGGTCAAGGCCAAATTGAGGGCTAGAATCCCCAATGTACGCAAATCTGGCAGCTAACGGTGTGAGAAGTGTAACTGTGATAATTTTAAGAATGAGACAATCAAATATAAGAAACAAACTATGATATCAGATACCATTAGAAATAAGAAAATTGAGAACATTGCAGGAATCTATGAAAAATGGAGCATGTTCTCTTAAGCTGTTCTGAAAACCGATAAAAATGTTGTGGGTAATGCTGAAAGAGGCATTTGGTTTGACGTTGAATTTCAACACAGTTACTCAAATTAAAATTGACGCATATGAAAAATTGCTCTGTGGAATACACTTAAGATGCTCTGAAGAGGAATATAATAAGAGGAATAACTTTATGATGCACTCTAATTTTGAAGATTTCAACTCAAATCTTTTTCTTTATTTTAAATGCTCATTCTGAAACAGGCTGCAAGATTTTTTTGGGAGGAGTAATCCTTTTATTCAAGACCAGAGAAAAATAAAATCAATTTTTTCAGGCTATAATAAAACACTGCCATAATCACAAAACTTCCACGAAATCCAAATTCTTTTATGATATAATAGTGAAAATCAGATAAAAATTAAATGGAAGTCTGAAAAAAATTATAAAAAGTGGAGGATTTTCATCCCTGTTAGTGAAAGACTTCACCTGTCATGTGCAACGCATCCAAACATTTAATCTATAAATATTTTTATCAAACCATTAAAAAAAGAAAAATATATATATACATACCTCTTTTCGAAAACCTCTATTGTAAGATTAAGCAGTTCCCTTTTTGTTTTCTCACGCCGTTTAACATATTCAAGTAACGTGCTGCAAAAATTCGATGCTTTTAAAAACAAGTAAATTTAACAAGTTTCACATTAGATAAAACACAATATAATATAAGTTAAAGATATTAAACTACTTCTGAAACCAACAGTTCTTAACCAAAAGTATTGGGAAATATGAAAAGGCCACTAAATTTTATGAAATCCTATTTAATTAAATTAAAAGCATTGCAATGCAAAGCTAAATGTTAACTAGTTGAAAAATTCTTTTTAAGTGAGCGCTATTGAGAAAAAAAAGTTAAAAATCAAAATGATTTGAAACCCAAAAATAAAATAATCTAGGAACTAAGTGAAAAACTCTGAAAATTTTATGTGTGAATAATCTATATCAATTTGTATACTATACAAGTTTCATATTTAACATAACTATTTGAACTAACATTTATAATTAAATTACATACTATTGCAAAATATATTACACCTTTAGAGTAACTAATTCAAGAAGAAGAAAAATGATCAAGAGATATTTTGGATCAATATGAAGCCTGAAATTGGAAAATGAAGCCTGAAATTGAGAATATCTTATCTTGCGAAATACAGCTGAGTTGAAAATCAGAGTGGGGAATAATCTCTCTGAATCCAGTGTGGCAGACGCACATGCAGACTCGCATGTATTTCATCAAACATGTAAAATGATTAGCGCTCTCATATGCTAACGACTGACGGTACACCGAAATAGATTACTAATAGGTTGGTAACCAATAGGTCCTATTCATTTAATAGTCACTTTTTGCTTGATGAACCAACCCTTCGCACTCTGAGTACTTTCAAATGATATTTGAAAAAATATAAGCATTAATCATTTAAAATTCTTAAAATAATGAGGTTATTAATTTTTTAGGTATAGAAATTTTTTATCTTAGGGTGGTGACTGTTAACGGCACCTCAGAGATACATCTTTTTTTCAAAAAAAAAAAAAATTTGAAATATTCTATAGCTATAAAAAATTAAGTAATAAAAATACTATAAATATGAGACAAAATTTAGTTAATCATACTGACTTGACAAGAAAATTCGACATGGACTAAAACAATTAGAAAAAAAGGGGAGGAAGTGCCCAGTAGCTTAATTAATTTGAGTCTCCAGGTTTTTTTCATTGTCTCACCACATGGTTAGTGGTTATTTTCAGGCCTACTTACAAGCATGTTTTATATAATCTATCAGGGTGCGTAGCCAAATCTTTGAATCAAAAATAAGCACTTTTTAAAAACTTTTCAAGCACTTTACAAAAATTTTCAAGTACTCAAAAAATTCATATTCAATCAATGATATTATTGAAAAACAAAAACTTTTTATAAACAGTTTTAGCGTTTAAAAAAAAAAACCCAAAAAGAAACGGGCGTAAATCGAAACAATCAGTACTTTCCCACATCACTGAGTGAATTCAACTTGACCCTGAACTCAGAACAAAAGTACCCTTACCCCCTACGTCAAAAAAAGTGTTAGAAGTAAAATAAAATAAACAAGAACAAAATTAAAATAAATTAAAAAGAAAAACATTTCATAAGGATCTGATATTCTCTATCAGAATTGGAGCACTCGGGTTTCGGTTTCAAGTGTGCGCGCATGCGCAAGTCATAACGTGGGTACGACATGAAGTCCGCGTGAATGATTATGTAGCAAACTCCCCTTTTTTCGTGAAATGCATGGGATCCACCAGATATCACTGAAGGGAAAAACAATTACTCGAAAAAAAGCACTTTTTAAAAACGCCAGCTGAAAAAAGCACCTTTAAAAGCTTTTAAAAACGAAATCCCCCCAAAAGCACCTTTAAGCACTTTTTACAAACGCTAAGCACCCTGTCTATGTATGTGCTACTATATTTAACTATTATATGGTTTAGAAGAAAAATATTATTTCATAAAATAATTTTTAAATAGGGTATTTTCTTAAAGCAGAAAACACTAACTAAAAAATAAATTTCTCAAAACAATTTTTCTTTCTAGAAAAACAAATTTATAAAGTCACCTCATGACCCGATTCCATTACATCTGAAATTACAAATTCAAATATGGTTACAATTTATAATAGAGCTTTGCCTTTTCTACTAGAAAAAGAATATTATTGACAGTAGACAGTGTGACTTACACAGCTCTACTAAGGTCTCTGCGTAATTTTAACATCTTCTCATAGGAAGCTTCATCATTTTTTCGATTCTAAAAGAAATGAAACAATTTTAAACAAGATAATGAAAAAATCTTAAAATGTTACACATTTTGTCAAATTATCTCTAAATACCTTTCGTGTTTGCATCTTTTCTGTTCTCCGCCTGAATGCAACATAAGGATTGTTATTTGTTGAACCATCTCTTTTTTCCGTTTTGACTGTAGGTATGAGTGGATGTTGCTGGAAAAAAGAAAAGCAAATTTAAGATATACAATCACATGTAGAAATGATCTCAATATTATGTCTGCTTATGAACACATGTAATTAAATTTTCAGCATTATGAAAAATCTTTTCACAATCATTAATGAATTACTTCACTGTGTCCTGGTTAATTTATGGGCAACTATAGCACTTACATACAGAATTGGTAAATATCATTAAGTCAAGTCGTGAAGTTTTAACATAGTTATGAAAATTAAAATTTACAAATGATCCTGAAGGAAAAACAGAGACATGCTAGATTTGTCCAGATTCAAACATATTTTACACCACCTTGTCTTGTGGCAGTTATTGCTACAGATTTCTTTTAGTTTCATTCAGAAACAAAAATTCAAAAGTGCACTTTTTCATTTCAGAATAAAGATTTACATTGCCTTTTTAGTACAGTGTTCTCCTTAAGCGCCTTTGAGGAGGATGGCCCAAACTACTTTACCTTTGATTCCTATAAATACACCTTTTCTTGCCCTTTTTGGACAAATAAGCCACCATCCCTTAAAAGCATTGCTTTTATACTCATATTCCATATTTTATAAAAATTAGTTAACTGCTAAAATGGAAAAAAAAAAAAAAAAAAAAAAAAAAAAAAAAAAATCAAATCAAAATTATTATTGTTACATTACAAACTTTTACTTTGTCAGGATTTTCCTTAACTGGTTAAATTTATAAGTGTTTCTTTTTTCCAAGAGGGTATATTAATAAATTCTTTAAGCCACTTTAAAACTTTTTATAAACAAATACCTTTTTTTTTAAAAAAAAAAATGCACCTTTGAATGTTCATTTAATAATCTTACAAGCTGTTTAATAAAAAATTATTTAGTTTACGTTTCTAGGAGGAAAAAAAATTTATGCACAGAAATTGTGTCTCTTAGCATGCTTTTAATTATTTATAAACTACAAATTTTTAGATCAGTGAACACTACTTCATGAAATATACACATAAAATAGCATAAAAAAACAACTTATGATTTTCAAAATCTGGTTATTTTTTAATACTATACTATTATGATTAGGGCTGCAAGCTTGTCGCGTGAAAAAAAAGACCTGAAATTCGCGGAAAATTCGAGCGAAATTTTGAAAATTGCGCAGCTTCTAAACACAAAAATTTATTATATAAATGATTCAAAAAAACAGAAATCACGCAAATAATAAAAAAAAAAGCTTTAAAAATACACAACAAAGGTATTTCTTTTAATTTCAAGGAATATTAATATTTTTACTTAAATGAATAGAATTTTGGAACAAAGTATTGTACATTGTCAGATTATTCTCATTTATGCTTAGTCTTTCATCAATTAATATATTTTTATACTTAGAAAGCGATCTTTCTGCGCCCACGCTGTTTTTAGGTACCAACAAACATCGAATTGTCAATTTTGGATAGCGTTCGGTCTTTGATTTCCAAAACTCGATCAAATTCCTTTATCAACTCGCTATTCCTTGACCGTTGCTTTGTAAGAAGTAATTGCTGTGGAAACTCAAACATTCTACATTCAAACTACAAGTTACATATCTCCCTCTCATCGAAGAAACTGATCCCTATTTAAGAAATCACAAGAAGCCACCCATGAAAAATTTACTGGATATGTAGAAAGGCAGTAGAAATTTCATTGCTTAGTGCAATTGCCTGTCTAACAAGTTTTCTGTCAAATATTTGATTTATAACATTTTTCTTTGTTTGTGATTCCAATTTCTTTTGTACTCTTACTGACTTCAGGAAAGTAATCCTATCAGTCTATTACCCTCCCTAGAAAGACCACCTTACTTGACAAGATTGTGATTATCACTATATTTTCTTCTCATTTTACTATTGATTCACTCCCCTAAATATCTAATCAATTTTACATGTTCAATTTAAGGCTTGAGGAAAGTAAAAAAATTCTGTTAAATAAAAATATTAAATTAAAAATGAAAAAAAAAAAAAAAAACTTTTTAAGCAATTTTCGCGCAAATCAAAACATATTGAGAAATTTGCGGATTTTAGAAAAAAAGATGAACATTTTGTGGAAATCAGTGCAAATTCGCGCCGCGACAGACCTGCAGCCCTAATTATGATGCATGTGCGAATTTCCAATCAAGCAATCAGTTTCTGACACGCTCGATTAAAGTTCATTCGCCAATCAAACATGTCGAAACCGGCCGCCGGTCTTTCAGTAATTGAATGCTTCCCTTGCCAAATCTTATTAACTCCATAAAACAAGTTGAGAAAAATTATAAATTAATATAATTGTTTTTTTTTGTTTTTTTTTAAATTCTTCATAAATTAAATATTCAAAAATTCGATTTTGGCTTTTTTACTGCACGTGAATTTTTTATCTTATGTCATATGTTAAGTACAAGATATAATATCCTTAGAGTAATTATTATTACTACAATTTTTTCGTGATTAAGGGAGATAATTGCTTTGGCAAGTGAAGAAAACTTCATTATATAAAATATATGTTTTATTAAAGAGTTTAAACTGTTTTGTTACTGATACATAATATTACTAATATTACAACTTTTACCATGTATAAATTTATTATCAATATAATTGTTTTTCTCATTAGCTGTATTTGAGCTCTAGTCACGTTGATTTGGTCATAAAGTTTTATAACATTCCTAATTAATAGGAGAAATAAATTTTAACAAGCCTGTCATACCTTTTCTTTTGCCACAGTTCTACCAAATGGATGCAATAAAGTCTGGCCTACATTTTTCAGACAAAGTGGTATACTAACTACGCATTTTCTTATGTTAATGACATTATATTTTGTATCCTTGTCAAAGTCATACTTGAATCGTATGGCAATTATTCTATCTTAAATTCATGTAGATATATACAATCCGTACTAATTCTCTTGCAAAGTCATGCGTAGTCTCGTTAAATGTTTTCGACAAAACAGTATTTTAGAAGTGTTATTTGCACATGGTTTTAAAATCTGGATAATTTCTTTTTAATATGATTCTATTATGATATTTTTCTAATACCCACATCAGTTAACACAAAATAGGAAATAAAAATTTCATATACTGATTTCTAAATTCAGGGATGAGAGTAGTCAGAAAATAAAAAAGAGGAAATCCAAGAATATATATACATAAACAAAAATTTGACAAAAAAAAGTGCGATTTTTAAACTTGTAAACCATGTGATTATAAATCCCGATATGAGGTTTTTAAATCACGTGAATATGAAACTCTACATCGAATTTAAAAATGCGAAAATACAAATCATGATGCGCAATTTTTAGATCATTATGCATAATTTTTAAATCGCACGATATTACAACCGCAAAAACGAATCACGACATGATTCGGATTTTAAGCTCGTGTAGCTAAATAGGGTTTTAAAAGCTCGTAAACACAAATCGCGACATTGGTTTTTTAAATCTCGTAAATAAGAATCTCAATGTACAAGATTTAAATAGCCTGAATAAGAATCGCAAAGCTCAACTTTTAAATCTGGTAAATACGAAAATCGATGTTTGATAATAAAAATCACGATTTTAAAAATGCATAAATACAAAACACAATATTGGATTTTGAAATCTCATAAATACGACTCATAATGTACGATATTTAAAAAGCGTAAATAAGAATTGCAATGCGCAACTTTTAAATCGGGTAAATACGAAAATCGATGATTGATATTAAAATCGCGTGAATAAAAATAGAGGTATTTGCAGGTCTGGACTTGGGATTTCTAAAAGGCTTGTTTGTATTGTTTTTTGTTTAGACATAATAAATAAAAATTAACAAGATTAATTGAATGAGCAAATAAATATTTTCAACGCAAATCCACTTCTATTTTTTTTTTTTTTTCCTCTTTCACTCCAGAATACAAGAAGCAGCGACGTCTGAATTACGAAAATACGAGCTATCCCGCGGACGGATAAAAAATACGGAAAATCTTATTTTCTGAGCGTGAAATCTGAGAAAATAGCTAATATAAGTAAAAATGCGGAAGGGTTAGCAGCTAGGACGTAGTCTGAATTTTCTGTTTATCTTTGAATATCGTAAATAAATATTATTATTTTACTTCAACGACTGAAATTTTTTTTTTTTTTTTTTAAAAAAAAGCGGGATATTTATTTAAAAAAAAAAAACGAGAGTCAGAGTTTTTGATAAAAAGGCTGAAATTCGGGAGACAAAAGCAAAAAAAATCTCATCCCTGTATGTCTCCCCTCATCCAGTTTTATCCGAAGGAAATTATTTTTAGAGAAACTTCAAAGGGTGGAATGAGGACTTCAACAATTTCGCTCCGCGGAAAATTAAATTCCTCATAAAATATTTTAACTTGTGCAAAAAAAATTTCAGCGGAAATTAGCGGGAAAAATCTGAAAAAAAGCGGAAATCCTCGATTCCACAGAAGAATCTCATCCCTGTAAATTGCAGAAAAACTTATTTCCGACAGGGAAAAATGGAAAACTGCATTAAAATGCAGAAGGGTTGGCAACTATGAAATCCATAACTATTAGATATACTACATTTGCAGCGACATTTTTAATCTAATAATTAATAATAAAAAACTTACAGTTTTAAGTCTTTTATTTAGCCAATAATCATAGACTGCAATAATGATGTCATCATCGTCTCTTAAAAGAAGCTTGGCTTCTTTCAGTGTAACGACCTAGAAGAAAAACAAAGGTTTTAAATTTGAGGTAACAAAAAAATAGCAAAATCTGAGAAATAACTATTAAATAAACAAATATTAGACAAGATATTCAATGTCCTAGTTTACTAATTAAAACTATCTGAAATACTATTTATTGGAAAGTCAGAATAAAAGAATTAAACACATTTGCATCCAATTACATATTTTGTTAAACTATAGACTATTTATTATAGCATTTTGTTAAACTTCATATGTTATATTCCTTTCTCCCATTTAGTTTTACAAATCAACACAGAAGTTTTATATATTAAATTGCTACACAAACATATACAGATAACACTAATATCAATATTTATGCCCATTCGTTAATGATGTATTAAGAGTTCGCGTGATGTGTCTGTGACGGTAAGACGTTTTTTGTAGGAGTCTGGGACTCTGAGGAATTATTATTTGGACAGTGTGATATTACGCTGTATTTCGAGAACCAGAGCATAAATTAAGGTATGATATTTGTTATGTTCAGTTTATAAAGTATGAAGAACATTTTAAGTGTTGATTTATGAGAAGTATTGATTATAAATGATATTCTTAAAGAGGAGAATAATAGTGATTTAAAGAAATTATAATTGCTTCGGGAATAGAAAAAAAAAAAATCGAACAATTATGGTTAACGTAAGAGGAATGAAAAAAGATTTGGTAGTAACTGCATAAGAATTAGGTTTAGAAGTATAATCAGAACATAAAATTGTTGATTTAAAAGATTTGATAGAAAAAGTGATAAATTTAAAAAGGACTGATTTTGTCAAAGAATTTTTAATCACTATAGTTTCCGAACGTATTGAAAGAGAGAAAAAAGCAGAATTATTAAGTGCAGAAAAGAATAAAAACAAAACAACTGAAGTAGCATTAGAATTCGAGAAGACTAGCCTTGAGATTGTTAAAACACTATTAAAATTAACTAGAATTCTGACCGAGAGTAATAGTTCTAACTTAAACGTGGGAAATGATTTTAGTTCAAGTAATAATTACTTAGAAACATCAATCAAGTGTTAAAACTTTAACTATTACCGTTTGTATTAAACCAGAATCTTGAAATTTATTTTTTAGGTCTCTTGAAAAAGTATTTATAATAAAAAAAAGTCCCGGAAGAATTTAAAGTCGAAATATTATTTAATCTGTAAGGCGAACAAGCGACACATTTGGTAGTTTATGCAAACACAGAAGAAATGAAAGAATATCATAAAGTTAAAGCTTTAATTTTAAAAGAATTTCAACCTACCCCAGAAGCCTGCCTAGAAAACTTTCTTAGCGCTAAAAGATCAAAAAATGAAAACCATATGCAATCTGCTAGTAGACTCAGAGCCAATTAGGATTTTTATTGCGAACTTAAAAAAGGAAAAGATTTTGAGACGCTGAATGAATTAATAGTTGCGATAGATTACTAAGCACGTTAGATAATGAAATGTAGAGTTTTGTTAGAATAAAACAATTAGATACTTGGCCTAAACCAGGGTTGGCAGGTTTTTGACATGTGACAGTTTAAACCATGGTTTAAACCGTCACGTCAAAAACCCCACTGTCAAAAATGTCGAAAACCTATATAGTGAAATGTGAAATTTAATTAATACATAAAATTTATATATTTTTTATAAAGGATAGTGTTTCTAAATATGTTCTAGAAAAAATAAATTTAAAATTTTGGAGAAACACTTATATTTTGAATAGTAACCAAAATCTTGTACTTTTGAAAGCTCACATCTTTTGTAATATTATGTATTCATTTTCATGTGTTATTGAAAATCTGCAGAGATATTATTAAGAAATTTATTTATAACCAAATTTAGTGTATAGTATAGATTATACTAAAAATTAGACATTTTTAAAGATAAACATTAGCAGTTTTGTACATTAGACATCTCTTAAAGAAAAATCTTTTAATATTCTTTTAAATCTTCTTAATAATCTTTTTTAACATAAGACAATACAAATTTAAGTGCTTTCTGTTAAATACACAGAGTAGTTAGTGTCGATTTACAGTATATTCAGCCTATTCATTTACTATGCTGAAAATTTAGTTTATCCAAATACTTGTGAATTTCATTTTGCTGAATACTATATACATAGTTTTGTTGAATATCTAAATATTCAGCTGTTGAATAATTAGTTCTTGCTTTCAAGATATGCATTATTTGTATTCTTAATACAAGTGGGGGGGGGAATTAAGAGGTAAAAATTGTTTTAAAATGATAAGTGTAATAATTATAAATAAATATAATAAACAATATGAATTCTATTTATCATTATTCCCAAATATAACTACTTTTAAATTCAAATTAACATACTGGATAATAAAGATATTCGGTATAACATTAAATTTTTTTTTCATACACTTGTATCAAGTTTGTATTTATACAACATAACTTGTAAGTTCCTTATAAATATTAGTTATATGTTCCTTATATGTCAAAAATGCATAGTAATAAACTTTTAATTTTCTTAAGTATCAAAAAAAAAAAATTTTTTTTTTCAAAATATAAATATTTAAAAATATTTTGTGCAAAATTTTTCTGCACATGCATTTGAATATAAATTTCTGAGATTTTAAATCTGTTATTTTACCTTAATTTTAATTAAAAAATATTTTAAAACCTGCTGATTACCTATAATATAATTAAATTTCAATATAATGCATGGCAACTGTTGGTAGTTTTGAAGTTTATATATTTTTTTGGCAAACTTTAGTTTTTGACATTTTTGATGGGTTTTTGACGGTTTAAACCAGTATTATACCCTTGTCATGTCAAAAACCACTTTTTAACGTCAAAAACCCAACTCTGGCCTAAACCTAGGCAGATCGCCGAATTGTGCGATAATTGGTTTACCTCTAAAAGGTAGAAATTTTTCAGAATGGTATAATTCGGTCAACAACCGAAAACACGAAGTAACACAGAAACATCTAAAAATAAATCCAGAGATAATACTGCAGGGGTTACAAATGTAAATTCCAAGCATTTGTAGAGTTCTAAAACTTTAAATGAAATTAATGTGTACCCGTTATAATCCGCATTTAAAGAACAAGTCGAGGCAAAATTAGCAATATTGCCAGTTTAACCCAGACGATTGTCTATTTTATAGTTCAAATATTTTGTTTGCTTTAACAGACAAATTAAACACCCCTTGCTTAATTACACCGGAATTATCATTCCAAAAACTAAAGAAGTTGACAGAAGCTCCTTCGCTTTTTACTCCAGACCCTAAAAAACTGTTATACAGTGTGATGCAAGTTACTATGGTGTTGGTGCTAGTTTATCCCATAGAGATGATAACGTTCAGCTTTACTAGCCAAAAACTGAACAAAGTGCAGCAAAACTGAGCTACAATTGAATGTGAAGCTTATGCTGTTGTATGGTCAATTAAAAAGTTTGAAAATTACTTGTTTGGTGCACTTGTTTAGTTAGACATTATAACTGATCATAATCCTCAAATATTTTTACAGAAATCAGCACCCCAATCTGCTAAGTTGCAACAGTGGGCTTTGGCTCTCCAAAGGTACAATATCCATATTTCACACTGCCCAGGTGCTCAATTGAAAAATGCTGATGGTCTATCAAGACTAGTAAGTGATTAAATGTTTATGTGTACTTTTTAAAAACAGACATATGTAATAACCTGTTTCATAACAAGCCTTTTCATCTGTAATTATATATATGAGTATTATTGAAATTTAATTTTTATTGCAATATCATATCAATTGTATCAAGGATGCTTTTCATCTGTAGTTACATACAGTAGGGAACCGATTATCCAGAACGATCGGGACCATCGCTATTCCGGATAACTGATTTTTCCGGTTTTCTGAATCGCTACAAAAAGCCGTTTTTTTTTTTTATTGTTAAACCCAACTAAAAAAAATATTTGGAAATAATCTTAAAAAGAGGAAAAAACGATGAAGTAATACACTAATGATTATTTCCAAAATGATGGTAAGGTAAACATCTTTCAAAAAAGAAAGAAAAATCCTAAAATCTTATGAGGAAAAAAAAAAAAGAATTTTTTTTAAATGGCGGGAAAATTTATCGAATTTCGTTCCGGTTTTTTGGTTTTCCGGTTTTCTGATTTCCGGATAAAGGGTTCTGTACTGTATAAATACAAGTTTTATAGACATTTGATTTTTGTATGTAGTAATTGTATATATTATGTGTTATAACTAGGCAACTATACATCTGTCATCTTTCTACTATTTTCATCTGTATTCTTTTGGCATATTTTATGTGTTAATAATTGTAACAAGTATTCTATTCATCTGTTTTATTTAATCTCGTCAGGGGGGGGGTGTCATGCCACCAAGTCATGATGAAGCAATGATCAAGTATAGATGCGGTGAGAGTTCACACGAAATGTCTGTGAAGGTAAGACGAAGGAAAGAACGAGAGGAAAAATTTTAAAATGTTCCTTAGTTATTTTATGCTAATTCGAACAAGAAAAAAAAATCCTTTTTATAGAAAATCTGGACAGGCTACAAATTTTCCATAATTACTCATTCAAAAAAAGAAGCTTTCGCAAAAATTTTCAAAAAACCTGTTCAATAATATTAATCTAATTCATCTTTACTGAAACATAACTCTTTTTCATTCAGAGAATGAAATTGAAGACAATTTATTGTTCTAACAAGTTATCAACATTAATTAGAAGAATTCTATGTAAATCTAACCTTTAAGAATAAATGTAAGTTTTTTTTCTTCTTCAAAAATAAAAATAAAAACAGAAGAAACTTTATACAATATTCGAATTTTTTGTTGTTGTTACATTTTATGAAAATTATTTTCAGGAAATATTTTAAAATGGTTGAAATTTAGATTAAATTAAAAGATAAGACCCATCAGTCCATTGAGTGAATATATATGACAATCTCAAAACAATAATGCTTATCTAGAAGTTTAAACATACTTGCTGTCCACTGCTTTTTTCCAAACGGTCCATCATTTCCTCATATTGCAAAGGCTTTATGTCCAACCTTTCAGCTTGTTGAGACAACCATTTCTCATCTTCCGAGTCCATATCATAATCTGGTATGTCTTGGTCCATGGAGAAAGCTAAAATTTAGAGGAAGAGGAACTTTACTTCATTGAAAAATTTTTTAATCAAACATAAAAACTACCTTTTTTAAACAATTAATCTGCTAATAAATCAGTAAATTCAGCTTAATTTATTATCTGACAGACTTAATCCCAAACTACTCTGACACTTGCTTTGATAGGAAGGAATATAAACCAAATGTTTAACTATAAATCTCAGCTTAATAATATTGAACAAGAAGAAAAAAATTATGCTTAAAAATTAAGATATAGTCAGGATAACTAGTTTTTTTCAATCTCACAACTAAAGTAATTTTATATCTCAGTTCACAATAGTGTGGTAGTCTAAAAATTGTGCTTTTTTTTATGAAAACCATCATTAATATTAATTAAATTCTATGTGCCACAGTGTTGACTGATAGAAGGTGGTCTACCAAAAATTTGACTCCACACAGCTTCTATCACTTAAAGAGATTTGTGGAAAGAATTTCTCTAATTTGTAGGCAAATCGAAAGAGATCCAGGAAAGTGATAAAACATCATTTTAATTTTTTTAATAAGATCAAAAATGTTTAATCAATTTTGTTAATTTTTATTAAACAAAATTTATAACACTAAGAAAACTTTTATTTCATACTATTCAGAAATTTATCATGTTTTGAAATTTAAAAGAATATTTTTTTAAATCACTATTTTCTAGCATTAAATTTAATACTAAAAGATTTTAATCAAAAACAGGTTTTTGAAATAAGTTAGAAGACGCTCTATCAGTCATCACGCCTCAACTTAAACAATAAACACTCAACATCTGCAGTACTGGCATTACAGGGTTCATGCTCTACTTAAGAAATAAAATTCAAGTACTTTTCAAGGACTTTTTAAGACTTATTATTAAAATTATCAAGGACTTAAATTTTAGTAAAAGATAGACTAAAATTTTACATATTAAACTAAAATGTTTTGACAATAATAGTTAGTTGACAGTCGATAATAGCAGTACTGAAAAATAAGACTTCCATTGCTCTCTTGATTTCGGAAAGTGATCTAAGTATAAAAAAAGCAAGGGTGATTGGCTTCTAGTCAAAAATAAAATTCATGATTCATAAAAACGTCAGATTTGAATTTTGCACAAGGCCTATTTTAAGCTAGGTATACAACCAGGGTTGGGTTTTTGCCGTTAAAAACTGGTTTTTGACATGACAGTGGTAAAAGCCGTGTTTTAACCGGTAAAAACTGTCAAAAACCTACTGTTTTCTTTAATTTATGGCATATAGTGGACAATATATTATTTTCACATAATTGCCTTTATAAATGAATGTTGTAAATTATTGCTATTGATTTTGCAACTATATACATGTATTCTTATAGAAGGATATACATTCATGCTGAAATATTGTAATATACTTATTGAAAATAGTGATACTTGCTTTTATCATTATAGCTTGATTTGCAAAGGATTCAAAATTTTGCACTTCTTAATTGTTAGAAAAAAACAAACAAACAAAAAAGCTTGGAACAATTAATAAATTCAAGAACTAAAAAGAAGAATTTAAAATTTGGCATTTCTTAAATATTAGAAATAAGCTAAACAAAACTTTCAAAACTTGTCACTCATAACAAACTCTAAGTCAAGAATGACTTGACATTCTTCAGTAGTGTAATATGACAAACAAAATTATGCTTGGAAATGTTGAAAAGTTAGTTTAGTATCCTAATATTTTACTTCAAATAGTATGTTTTGATATAATCGTGTTGAGAAAATGCAAGAATCTGTTCTTAAATATCTTTTAACAACTTTTTTTTCTAATTTTATTGCCCAAAAATGAATTAATTTTAAATTATAAGCAGTTAAACTCAAATAAAAATACAGTTTTACCAAAACTATGGGTTTTTGACAGTTTTTGACATGACGGTAAAAACCATCATGTGTCAAAAACTTGCCAACCCTGTATACAACCTCTGTATACAACCCTGTATACAACCTGTTTTAATTAACCACTCATACTTGAATTAATTTTTTTTCAGTAGCATCGATCATACGCACTTGACATGGTCACATGAACACGAATCGTAACGAGTAGTTTTCAAATAGAGTATAAATACGAAAATCGATGTTTGATATTGCAAAATGCGTGAAAACGAATAACGACATTGGATTTTAAACTTGCGGGAAAACTAATCGCGATATTGGGGTTTAAAAACGCTTAAGTACAAATCGCGATATTAGATTTTTAAATTGCTTTAATGGGAATTGCAAGTACAATTTTTGAATCACGCAAAAACGAATTGCAACACATAGCTTTTAAATCAGTTTAATACGAAGATCGATGATTGATATTAGAATTGCCTGAATAAGAATCGAGATTTTGTCAGAATTTGGCGCAGTTCCCAATATTTAAAATTCCTAAAATCAGCCAAACATACATAAAATCTTAAAATCAAACAGTATGTGTCATCATCTTATAGGAGGGAAAGTCATTTTCTCACACTTACGCGCGTCAAAAAGTTAAACACAGAAATGCTGGAAATAGGGCTGTTTTCCTGAGTTTTCGATACTTTTCAAGGTCATTTGGAATTTTTCAAGGATTTAATATCATTTTCAAGTATTTCTAGGGGCCCTTGAAAATCAAAATGAAATTCAAGTACTTTTCAAGGCCGCGGGAACCCTGCATTAGCACTATAAAGTCTAAAAATATAAAAAAGATAATTGGTTTGCAAAAGCATAAATAAAAGTAAAAATATTTAAAAATAACGGGCTGGCAAAAGCATAAATAAAGTAAAATAAACACATAGAGAGATAAATTTAAAAAATTCAAATCAGATGATAAAATTAGAAGTCAATGTTTAGAGTAGAGTTGTTGGTTTTCGTTAGATTAGTTTTTGTTTGGAATGAATTTGAGTTACTTACATCCTGTTACGGGTTTTTTTTGTTGTTCTATGATCTTTTCACTATCCTGTTAAGGGTTATTCATATTTGTTACTGTTTGTGTTGTTTGTGAATAAAAGTTTTTATAAAAAAACTGAACAGTTCTTTAATATAGCTTGATACGCTACAGCTATATATTTAATTGGTGGCAGTGGTGGGATTCGTTCCAGAAATGTTTTACTAAGTTTTTGAAAGAATTGGTGAAAAATCATTGTTATTATGGATTTCCTACTTAAGAAAAATTAGTGAATGAGATGTTTAAAATAGATACCAAGAAGTGTGGAATTCGACGATACTTCGAACTCTTTGAACAGAAAGCGAAGAGATATAGGGTGAATTTTGATTTTTGGTTTTCGTGTGCTTTACAGCTTATTCCTGCTGAAAGGCCAGAAATTTATGATGATGATTATTATTACTTTAAAAGAAAACCTCATTGCCAATTTTCAGTATGTTCCACATGATATTCCGCGTAATAACGATCGGCAGAAAGAACATTTTAATGAGAAATGGAATTCTCCAAGTATTGTGAAGAAATTTAGATCGGAACGTGAATGTTTCTATTGTGGTGAAATAGGACATTTTAAGAAATACTGTAGACATCGAGATTTGGGTTACAGAAAAAAGAATTACGGTAGAAGTTGCAAATATAGTAACCACCAATCCGACTATAAAAATATATCACCAAAGGTTTCCCGTACCAAATTCTTATATCGAATTATTTCGATATAAGTACCAAATTCTTATATCGAAACATCAGTTACTTCGAAGGACACAGAGTCTAGTTGTCTTAATATTGGTAAATTAATATTGGAAATGTTGACAAGAGTAATTCTGAAAGAAGCCAATCAACTTCCAAAAGAACAATAGTCCCGCCAACAGTTGTATCTGAATATATGGAACCAATTACTAAAGTAAATAAGAAGGTGATTATAGATTGGAAAGAAAATATTTTTGAAAAAGTGTCTAATTGGAGTTCTCCAAGTTTTGAAGAGAATAAAAGAAAAGAAACAAAGCTTTTTTTCGTAAGGAATTTGAAAAATTTGATGAAAACATTATGGAAGTGTTAGAAATATTTTTATTGAGGATCGGAAGGAACAAAACCAAATAGTAGGAGCAGAAATAGATATGGTATTGGAAGTTAGTCCATGTGTACTAAACACAGAAATAGAAAGCGCAGTACCAAAAGACGAATTGTTCGACCGAGTTTCTAGAGAGATAGTAAAGGAGGCAGAGGAAAAGCAATGCCAAGAAAAAGTTGAGATGAAAAAAGAAAAAGATGATTGCCCAGTCAATCGAGTCAGTTTTGTGGTAGAAGAAGAAATAGCAATGCCAAAGTGCCAGAAAGAAGCATCATGCAGATACATATTCGACGAAAAATTGTGAAATAATTTTGGTGGAAAATAAAAAAGTTGGCCAGAAAGAAGAAAGATATATATGGATTTCGGAAGTAAAATCTACTAAAAATCATGTTAGTACTGAATCATCAGTTATGGAAGAAATGATGGAGATTGATTCTAATAAAGGCAGCAAAAGTTTGCCAGAGATTGTTGGTGACAAAATGGGAAGAAAGGCATTAGTCACAGAGAAACGGCAAAGATTTTCTAGTAAAAGAGTACAGTGCCCGCCGCTTTATAAAATCGGCAAGAACCGAATCGTTACAATATTAATACATGTTAACAGCATCCTTTAATAAAATCAATGCCGCCGCTTTTTAAAATCAAAATTTTGACTACATAATAAATCAAAAGTGCAACATTTCAGCTTTTTTTTGTTCTTATTTATAAAGTTTCATTTTTTCGAAGTTTAAAGTTTTTTTAGAAGAAGCAACAGTTACTCACAAACCTGTGAAACAGGTGTGGTTAACACTTTCATGCAATATACATAGTGTAAGAGTTAAGGAAAACCATGGGTGGTAAGCGGAAAGTTCATAGAAATCAATTTATCAATGTCAATTCCTTGACTTGAATAAAGTTTGGAGAAACCTATCTCACTCAACAGGGGGGGGGGCGAATTCTTATCTTACTTTTTATTGAATGAACCATAGAAGGGAGAGAAGTTTCTTTTGTTATCTATCTTAACAGAGAACATGAATAGATTTCCAAAAACTGTCTGTGGGCATGTTCCATAAAGCCGTTTGAGTAAATTATAGTTAGAGCATATATCATTTTTAAGTTCGCTTGGTGTTAAATTTTATCAGCATGCCGAAAAGGAAGGATCTCAGTCTTAAAGATAAATTTGAAGTGTTGCAAAACTATGATAAGCTTCCTAAATGAAGTCAACATGAAGCTTCAATTAAATTAGGAATTTCCCAAACTGCTCTTTTCAACATTCTGAATCAAAGGATAAATATTTCAAAGGAAATAAAAAAGAATGGAAATCTGTCAAGAAAGCGTAAGCGTGGAGGAAAATCGGAGGAAATTGAAATGGCTTTGTTAGAATGGTTCAAAAATGCATGCGAAAGAATTCCAATTTCCCGCTGAATTTTATTTCACAAAACACAGGACTTTGCTAACTTATTTGGTGATTCTGATTTTAAAGCTACAGATGGGTGGCTAACCCGATGGAAAGACCGCAACAACATTGTCTATCGTAAATTGCATGGTGAAAAGCAAGATGCTGATTTTAGCTCTGCCGCCGATTGGGTAAACGACGTGCGGCCAACACTCATCAATGATTATAAACCAGAGCAAATTTTCAACACAGATGAAACAGGATTATTTTTCCGAGCACTTCCTGAACACACACTGCTGTTTAAAAATGAATCGACTGGTGGATGTAAAAAAATAAAGGAAAGACTAACCGTACTGTTAACATGCAATATGACAGGAACTGTGAAAAAAAAAAACCTTTAGTGATAGGAAAGAGTTTAAAACCTCCATGTTTTAAAGGAGTAAAACACCTGCCCACCAGTTATGCCAACAGCTATAATGCATGAATGACATCCAGCATACTCACAAAATTTCTTCTTGAATGGGACAAGGAGCTGAAAAATGAAAAGGTAGTCTTACTTTTAGACAATTGTTCTGCGCACCCTGCTGATGAGGACTTGCGTTTGAAAACATTAGTGTTTTTGCCACCCAACACTGCCTCTTGATCAGGGAATCATAAGATCATTCAAGTTTCATTACAGAAAAATGGTTGTTCAAAAAATCATTAGTGACATAGACTGTGACAGCTCTTCGGAACTCTTAACCACAAACAATCGAAATCCCTTACTATTTTGGAATCAATGCATTTTATTCGTAACTCATGGGACATTGTTCCAACCCAAACAATATCAAAGTGCTTTAAAAAGTGTGGATTAAGCACTGGCGATGGAGCTGATAACTGTTTCGAAGGAATGCTCAGCAATGAAGAAAATGAAATGGACGAGAATTTTTCATGTTACGTAGCTATTGACAATAACCTGCAAACATCAGGAGAAAAATTGATTCTGAAATTGTTACAGACATCAAAAATTGCAAAGTTATTTCCAATCAAGAAATGGAGGAATCAGACTCAGAAGATGAAATAAACTCATCAGTGCCATCTTCAATGGAAGTCAGAAAAGCACTTAATGTATTGCGGCAAGCTTCAGAACAAAGAGGAGGAAATATCGAAAACTATAAAAACTTCTATAAACTCTTAAATGATGCTGAAAAGTTAATTTTAAATACTGCAACTCAAGCAACCATTGATCGGTTTTTTCCAAAAATTTTGTAAATTTAATCTTATTTAGGATTTTACTTTATTGAAATAATTAAATTTAGTAAAAATAAAGCATTAATGTTGTCATTATTTCAGAGTGCGCGCATTTAGAAAATATCGTAAAAATTGGATTTTTTTTCTCTTCCAAATGTTGAATCACCTCATAATAAAATCAAAAGAGCATAAAATGAAAGTGATTTTAATAAACAGCGGACACTGTATCAAGTAGTACAAAAGATCAAATTGAAACCAAAGCGGTTAACTTGCCGTGTAGGAATGAACAATTTTGTGCAAGAACGAAAATCCAGTCACGCCAAGCAAATAAAACTCCTTCATAAGGAAAAGAACTTAGGTAGGAATGGAAGCGTCAAGAAAATGAACAGACATTGAAAAATCAATGCCAAAAGGAAAATAACTTTGATATAATTTGCGTCACACAAAAGAGTTAAACTAAAATGGTCGCCAAATAATTTTGATCACAAATTTATCGATACACGATTGAAACGAAAAAAGAATTTATTTCGAAGAAACTTAAGAGTTTTTGCGGATAAAAGTAAAGGTGAATATCTGAGAGCTAAATGTAATTTTGATCATGGAACCAAAGCGAACAAATATAGGTGCACAAGATATGTGCCATATTGGAAAAATTACTGTGCTAATAAAGTAAGATTGAAAGAAAAGTTCAGTCATTGGCGCAAGAAATGGAAATCCAGAGTACTTTGCACAATTGGTAAAATTTGCCAAAAAATTTATCAGTGGAACTGGAAGTTTAGGAAAAGAATTGTGGTGAGAAAAAAACTGGTAAAAGAATATTGACATCTACAAAACTACAGAAGTCATGGCACTATGAAATTCGCCAATTACCCCAAATTTGGCTAACGTTTTAAGAGTAAAAGTAAAAATAATAATGAAAGTATACTCTTTAAATCGCCAAACGATAGTAGTAAAGTTAAACGATAATTAAGACTTAGGGTTTTTGTGTTTAACTATAAAACTAAAACAGCTTAATTATTATTCAAGTAAGGTTTTATAAACTATTTAATTTCAAATGATTTCTTTTTAAATAATAAGATTTTTCTGCTACTTTTTTAACTCTTTTGCTTTGTTTTAAAGATAGTTTATATAATGATAAATATTATGTTGCGATGTTATGTTTAGATAAGTCTTATTTCCTTATACATATGTACGATTTATTTACTTTAAAAAAATTAACATGTTAAGTTTGAATTAAAGTTTTAATTAAGATGGAAATATAAAAGAAAAATATATTGAAGTTTTTGAAATTGAACCAGTAATGTTTAATTTTAAAAAGTGTTTAAAATGTCCTTATAAATTAAACATAAGTGTTAAGGGAATTTGTTTGTAGAGAGAACTGCTAGTGTTCTTAAACATGTTATTTTTTTTAGTTATGTATATAAATATTAATAAGATTGAGTTTTAATCTAATTATATGAAGTTTAAAAATGCTAAGTATATTGTTTGGATTTAAAACTAATGATACCAAGATAAAAATAAGCATTTTGGAGAAAAAAAATCTTTAAAGAAGTACACAAAAAAGTTCACAAATAACATTTCCTTTGTTTTCTATGGAAAAGTTCTTCCAAGGGGAGAGGAGTTATAAAGTCTAAAAATATAAAAAAGATAATTGGTTTGCAAAAGCATAAATAAAAGTAAAAATATTTAAAAATAACGGGCTGAGAAAAGCATAAATAAAATAAATAAACACATAAAGAGATAAATTTAAAAAAATAAAATCAGAGGATAAAATTAGAAGTCAATTTTTGTTGTTGGTTTTCTTTAGATTAGTTTTTGTTTGGAATGAATTTGAGTTCCTTATATCCCGTTATGGGTTTTTCTTGTTGTTCTATGATCTTTTCACTATCCCACTACGGGTAATTCATATTTGTTACTGTTTGTGAATAAAAATTTTTCTAAAAAAACTGAACAGTTCTTTAATATAGCTTGATATGTAGCTACAGCACCATTTGTTGAGGAATAAGAGTAGTATTTTTTGCATCAGTTTATATTTTATCCCCAAATGTTTTTTTTTTTTTTTTAAATTTCTTCTAAAGATACGGAGAAATTTGAGAATATACAGGTACATTGGAGATAGTCGTAAAATACAGGTAAATAGGAGATAGTTGTAAAATACAGGTAAATAGGAGATAGTTGTAAAATACAGGTAAATAGGAGATAGTTGTAAAATACAGGTAAATAGGAGATAGTTGTAAAATACAGGAGTCCTCGTTAAAAAACAGTCGACTTATCAGGTATGACAATGTTAGTTCAAATTTTTTTTCGGAAACTAGATCTTTGTGAAACAGTATATTTTATGCAGTGCTTTAGTTATTTCATGGGGGAGAGAAATACAGTAATTTACATTTAAAGATCTTTTTAGATCACTTAATATTAAGAAATAAGTTTGTGCAGTAAATAGAAGGCCATAGATAAAGGAGAAAGACCAAAGAATGTTACATTGAATTACCTTTTATGTATAAAAGAAAGTAAACTTATGCGAAATGCAAAAGGTGTGAGCATACTATGGCGAGAAGAGAATGAAAGTACATTCAGAAAAATGCAGAAGTATATTGAAGGTGCAGGATGAAAGAAAATACTGTGAAAACGATGAACAAATGGTTCAGATGGATTATACTGACTTTGAAGTTCTAGAAAGCAATATTTATAAGAAAGGAAGTGAAAAAGAATTTGAAAAAAAAAATTAACATGTCTCTAATGCAGTTGGATAATTTTTAATAGATAATTTTAGATAGTTCTTTCAGATAACTTTTAATATAATATTTTGTTAGTTATTACTTTGTTTTCCTCATTTATATATTTATTTGGTCTTAGCCTTTTAATTTCCATGTTAAATCAAATTATTAATATTATTTTACTTTTTCACTCTTTATTTTTAAAAAATACTAATCTTTAATCATTATGGGTTAGTTTTAGGCTGTTGTAGATAACAATAGATACTTTTTGACATGAACTATGCAATTCTGAAGTTCGATTTTCTTTTTTCAAGTTCGTCAATCATTATGTTTTTAGACAACCAAATGAATATCTATAGTCTGTTCAACGAGAACTGATAGCGAAAGTAAACAAAGCGGCGTGCTATTTGGCGCAATACAGCTGTCTACTTGGCGCCGGAATAATGACAAATAGCGCCTATCAGACAAGCAAAAACTCTTATTTTTAGAGGGTCGTTTGTTTCGCCGTGGTGTCTTTTTGCAGGTGTTTCATGAGTAATATGGAAAATAAAGCGATGGATTTAAGTCCTCCTAAAAAACGACAGAAGAAATCTTACATAAGTAAAGCTGAGAAAGAAATAATATTGAACATTTATAAAACAGAAGTGCATTCAAAACCAGATGTTCCAATCATTGATGTGGCTAACCATGCGGCTTCTTCTGTTTTCAGAATTATTAAAGAATATAAAAAGGATGGTATATTACATTCCCCGAAGAGGACTAAACCTCGTAAAACTTTTTTGGATGACATTGACGATTTCGACAAAAATACTGTAAGAAGAAAAGTTCATGATTTTTTCCGCCGTAACGAAATTCCGACAATAAACAAAGTTCTCAAAGCTGTGAACGATGATTCTGATTTACCAAACTTTAAAAGAACGACATTTTATTCCCTGTCAAAAAAATTAGGCTTCAAACATCAAAAACGAGGACGGAACAGCTCACTCATTGAAAAAGAAGAAATAATTTTGTGGAGGCGATTTTCGTTTTCGGTACAGTTGTTAATTAAGTACAGAAATTCAAATGTTACGTAAAATTAAATAATTTTGACACTTGATTCTATTTTTTCAAAAACCTATTGAATTCGAGGTTTACAAACTGCTTTTTTTTTATAGGTTAAGTGGGTATATTTTTCTTAACAAAAGATTTCGTGAGACATATAAAAAAGTTCCAAGTTTCTTTTAGTGTAATTATTTTCGTAATACTTCCCTTAGAAAAATAAAGATAATTAACAATTTAAAAATACAAATAAATGCAGTTCCTTCTAATATATTTTTAAATCAATCGGTGAGACATAAAACTATTTTAAATATTATTTAACTTCTAATAAATTTTTAAAAAAATTGTAATTATGAAAATAAAAGAGTATTTTTTAAACATAACTTTCAATTCTATACGACTTTTACGATGGAATTATAAAAGTTACGTTTTTCATAGATATTTATGCAAAATATATTAAAACTAATTTAATCGAAACTTAAAGAAATATATATATATATTAAAACTATTCTTAAAATAAAATTATGTGTTTACTGAAACACTTAGAAACGTATTTTCATAAAAATATTTTAATTTTGCACTTTCTTATCTAATTTTAAGGTATCAAAAACCAAACATCGTTTTCGTTTTTCTATAAAAGCGAAAGCCCTGTCGATTCAAATGAAATCGCCCATTCAGCGAAATAACCGTTAAAGTGGCAAACGTTGGCGATCAAACAGCAACCCTTTTGTTTACTTCCACTCTCAGTTCTCGTTGAACGGACTATAGGTCAGTGTTTCCCAACGTGGGGCCCACGCCCCAACCCTTTTGTCTGGGCCATTTAAATGTAATACAAGATTTCGATGCCAAAATTGAAAGGAAAAAGCAAATTCTTAAATAGATGCAGCCAATTAATATTATAAATTCGTTTGACAAGACAAAAAAAAAAATATCAACTGGGTTTTTGGTAGCGTCAAGTTAACCTCCATGCGGCAGACGGTAGGCTCCGCGTGGACCCCCGGTAGATTTAAAATCTCGCTAAACAATGAAGTTGTTTGCATCTGATAAATAGACGAAATGAGTGAAGATATTGAAAAACAGCTTGTTGAAAAGCTGAAAACAAGAAAATTCTTAGTGCAAATGGATGAATCAACTTCGATAGACAGTGTGGCAGTATTGATAACTTACAGAAGATATATTGATAAAGGTCATTTTGCTGAAGAAAAGTTGTTCTGTAAAAGATTAGAAAGCACCACTACCTCCAAAGATATATATAATGAATTAAAAAACTACTTAGACTTCAATAATATACCAATGAAAAATATAACATCTCGTGCTGCAGATGGTGTTCTTAATATGATGGGCACGAAAAATGGTTGCTTAAAATTGATGAAAGATGAGAATCCAGAAATGATTCTTGTGCATTGTGTTATTCATAAGGAAAACTTGGCAGCTAAAACAATCTCGCCTGTTCCAAATAAAGTACTACATTCAGTAAGTGTATCAATGCTATTAAAGCTAATGCCAAATGTGAGAGTCTCTTCTAGCTATTTTGTGAAGAACAAAATGCAGACCATGTGAGACTTTTACTTCACACTAAAGTACGATGGCTCTCCAAAGCGAACTGTTTGACAAGATTTATGGAATTGTTTGATACTCTTAGTAATTTTCCAAGCGACAAACCTGAACCATGGTAAAGCATTTGTGAGTTATTTAGCAGATATCTTTAAAAAACTAAATATATTAAATAAGCAACTTCAAGGAACAAATAAAACTTTTGTTGACACAAAAGCGAAGATATTTGGTTTCATTATGTTATGTCAGAAATATATTAACAACAAAATCTTCGAACAGTTTCATTGACTCCAAAAATGTGAAGTAAATGATACTGCCTTACTTGTTATTGTCGATCAACTGAAAATTCTATCGACTGATTTAAAAGAAAGATTTTCTGATTTAAAATAAATTGATTTTCCACCATGGATGATGCAGCCAATGTTAGTGGATTTGTCTGATATATCAAATATGCAGCATCAAAAAGAACTCGCAGAAATGCAAAATAATGAATCAGTTAAAACTTTATTTAATATAAAAGGAGTGATGGCATGGCTTTGCGAGGAAACAGAAATCAAATACCCGAATTCAACCAAATGTGCAAGAAAGCTATTGTTACCGCTTCCATCTTCATATTTAGCTGAATGTGGATTTAGTGCTGTAAATGATTTACTGGTAAAAAAAAGAAATCATATGGATATAACACAACGGGGGAGACTCTAGACTGAAGCTAACCAAATTGGAACCTAACATAAAATCTCTGTGCAGCAAGCATCAAGCGCAAGGATCTCGCTAAATTAAAATATTAAATCATAGAAAAATTTTGATCAAAATTATTTTGCATTTGAATTTTAGTTTTTCATTACATGCTTTTAAAATTTACCTACTGTGTTTCGTTAGCAATTTCCTAGTGATTTCTTCCTAAAACCTATCATTTAAGTTTCTTACGTGAACAATTCAATTTTTTAATATTAAAAATAATAATGTATATAGGGGGCATAAGAATTTTAAAATGGGTTAGGTGGGGCATGGCACAAAAAAGGTTGGGAAACACTGATCTAGGTGGTCTTATTGGACTAGGAAATTTTTATTGTTGGTGTGAAATCTACACAAAATATTAATAGAGGTTCAGCTTAAAAATCTTGTAATCATCTGAAAAATGAAAGGTTCCATCTTGTAGAAAAAAGAAAAAAAATACTTACGTTGAACATGAATAAGTTGTCGTGAACTTTTGTAAGTTGCAGGATATAGCTCATCTTTAACTGGTTTCGGTACATTGTATACTTCCGGAGTTGGTATGACAAGTTCCCCTGTATGCCCATATGCTTGTTGTGCTGAAATGGCCCTTTGCAAATGATGTTCCTAAAAAGAACAAAGCAATTAAGTTTATAAAAATTGATTAAAAAAGAAATTATTATTTCGAAATACCTTTACCCTCAACTTCTACAATCAAAACATCTATAAACTTATGTTTCTTCCTGTGCAATTGATAAAAATGACCAGTTAAACAAAAAAATATAAGAATATGTAAAATTAAAATATTTTTTATATCTAGATATCAACATAGCTATAATTATTTTTTTAAATTAGCAATTTTTCTCATAAGAAGTTCGCAAAACTAAGCCTTACATTATTAAACTCTTATTTTTTTTGTTAAGAACTTATTATACTATGACATGTTTTCTAATAAACAAAATAAGGTTAAGAAATAATATGTCTAAAATGTTTTTTCTTTTTAAAGCTACTCTTGAAAAACAGTCATAGATCTGTAATTACTTCACATGTTTTCAACAACTACTTTTACTAACACCAATGAGATCTCTTTCAAAGAAGCTTTCCATATTTGATGAACACAGTTAATAATTAAAGAAACTTTCCGTGGCAAAAACGTTTTTGGCTTTCGGCTAAAAAGCGTTCTAACACTCATATTTTTTTGGAAGATATTTTTAATGACAAATATATATTTTACTAATATAAAGTAACAGAAGTTGTGTTGACAAAAAAAAGTATATTTTTAAAATTTGATACGTAATATTTTTGTTTAATTTGATATGTAATACTTTTTTAATTCTAATATTATGGGTGATTCTCTTATTTTGTTGGGGGGGTGGGGAATACACCAATTATTTCCTTTTTGCATTTTGTAAATCGTGAATACATAAAAAAAAATCAAAAATCATGAATTACCGTAAAAAAGATTGACATAAAAAAAAAGATGGATTCTTTAAAAAGGTTTACGAGATTCGGTTCTTGTGATAAATAATATGGTATAAAAAAAAAAAGGATTTTAAAAACTATGTGAAAATCAAAGCCTATAACTGTGAGAAAAAAATCAAAGTAACATTGAGCTAAAAATTAAATATTTAAATCCGCAATTCAAATTTCCCATATTGGCAGGAATATATTGTGATATTTTAAAACGATGTGAAAATCAATATCAATAACTGCCAAATGAAGAATCTGAACACTACAATACTATTTATAAAGAGAATAGAAAATCAGGAGCGATTCTCTAAATAAAAAAAAAAAGCATTAATTCTGCAAAAAAACAAAAAAAACTTTCAGTAAGAACTCTAACATTCTGTGACAATATCACTGCATCACAGTGATTCTGTCATGGGTATTAAAGAAAACAAAGTTAAAGATATTAAATGCAAGAAAAAAATTCAACAAAAAAAAGGTAAGAACAAGTAGAATTATGCTTTTGATTTTTATCCCCTTTCAGAAAATTTTAATTTAAAGTGAAATACTTATAAATGTAAAGTTTTTATGACATACATTAGGGTGGACCATGGCAAGCCTATGAGAACACATTTAAAACAAAAAAAAATTATAACATCCATCTATTTGAAAGATAATTGTACAATTTCAATCTTTTTACTGACAATCACCATATTGTTTATTCCAATTTTTATTTATTAACTGACCAGGTGAGCCATTTGAACTTTTTTTTAGTAAGTTGCAAGATATATAAATTTCTGCAGAAACAAAAAAAAAATTTTTTTTTTAAAAAAATTAATCAGAATTTTGTACTTCCCAACGAAAATTCTTTCCACAAGAACTAAGTAACATTCTGTGACAATGTTGAAGTGTCGCCACGATTCTGCTACGGCTTATAAGATGCCAGACATTCCCAAAAATCAGATTAAAATAAAATATTCTTTTTTGAAAAGAAATTAAGATAAAAAAAGTATTAAGGGTAGCAATAAAATATTTAAAAACTTTAGGGTGCTTTTAAGAACCTTTTCCAAAAATTTTAGGGGAAATTTAAGATTTTAAGCTGAAAACACGTTTCACCATAGTTTATTAAATAACTGACTTGTAAAAACCCAATACGTAATCTATAGTATATTAATCAATTGTTTAACATAATAAGCAAGCCATGTATGATGCAAATATAAGATTAGTATTACCTACTTATATATACTTATTTAAATACATAACAGAAATGGTCCATACAGCTTTATAAAATTGTGTGACCCTAATTTGATGTAATAACAATTTTAAGGGAAAGAAAAAAATTTATACTAATTTGAAGAAGACTTCACAACTTTAATCTTCATCTTATTATTTTAACATAAATTGTTTGCCATTAAATTTAAAATAAGCAACTTACAATTAAAGTTATAGTAAAAAGTTAGAAGTATTTAATCGCTTTTACGGAATTCATTCCCTTTTTTCCCATTTCGAAGACTATCATTTCAGATTTAAAATTTTGCAGTTGTACCAATCTAGGTTTCATCTATTTTGGAAACAAAAGCAGGGGTTTGTTTAGAAGAAATTTGGGTCCGTTAACCCTTTCGAGACTAGTTTTTTTTTTTCAACAGGACAATTTTGGTTGTGTAAACTATGCGTAGGACAGCGTTATGTACGGTAAAGCCATCTATGTTCTGTGAATGAAAATACCCTCAAAAATATTGGCAGGACAGGTGGGAAAGTCTCCCATTAGACAGGGAAGCATTTCTGTCGCAAAAGATTTTTTTTGAAATTTGCTTGGGATGTATGTGTCCCACTAGGCGCGCAAGTCTTAATGAACCCTTCACAAAATATCTTTTCATAGAAACGAAGTCTCCGCAAAAATATTTTAACTTAAAAACGGATCCTTCGCAAAATATTTTATCTTTTAATTGGACCCTTCACAAGAGACACTCCATAGATATTTGCGCATTATTGTAAATGGGCGGGAAAAATTGACTGATGCTGAGTGTTTAGCTATTATAGATATTTTCAAATCTACTGGCAATCGATGTATATTGCTCAAATATTTTGTTAATCATGTTTTTCTGCTTTAATTCTAAAGCTAAGTTTGATCTCATTTCATTTATATTATGCACCTTAACCTCTTCGAAGTCCAAAAAATTTTATAAATAAAAACATTTTTTGTAAATAAATAATTGAGTAATATATTATGCATAAAATTAATTGATAAAATATTATGTAACTGAAAATTAATTTATGTCAAATTTAAAAATAAAAAAAAATTATATATTTAAGAATTGTTTAAGTTTACTTCATGAGTAACACATTAGAAGTGATACTTAACTAAGTTGTGTTGTTGAAAATATGTCAATTGAAATTATTAAAAATGTGAGTGGTTTTGTTTCCATTATTTGTCCGAAATGAATATTCTGTGTTGTGCAGTATAGGCTAAATACCAAACATTTCTATATGCATCTCTAATTTAATAGCAGCAATAGCTGTTTATTTTTGAAAATTTAATTTTTTTTAATAATAATTTTACAGTGTTGAGCATAATCTTGTATCTATTTACTTTTTGTAAACGTTTTTTGCAATAACAGGACCCTATTTGCACAAATACACAAAAGCAGGACCCTGATTTATGAGAATCTTTCACAGTCTATAATAGTGTTAATATGAATATATGATATAATAGTGTTAATATGTTATGCCTAACACAATTCCATTGTGTTAGGCATAAAATATGAACTTAAATTTCTTCGGAAAAACTCTCAGAAAAATAATTCAAGCTTATAATTCAGTGTTTTCATCATGGAAAAAAAATGGGTGAGAATTTCTCACCCTTTCTCAAAAACAGGGTGAGATTTCAAAAAGTTAAGTGAGATTTCTAAAAACTAAAAAAACACAAAAACTCTTGAAAAAAAATCATTTCTTTAATTATAATAGATTTTTAACGTCTTCTATTTATTAAAGCATAGAATATTTTTAATGCATCATCATAGAAGATTTGGCTTTACAAGGCATTTGTCCATCTTACATTACATTACATCTACATTAGCACACAAAAAATTTGAACTTCTTACATGAAGAAACCTTACCTACGGTAAACACGTGGTTGCAGAGAAATGTGTTCTGAAAGGGGTTCCGTGGTTGTTTCTGTTGTTCGAAAAGGTTCTGAACAATACTGGTAATTAGGGAAGCTAGATAACGGGCAGATGTTGAAAATAATGAAAGATCCAGGAAGAAAAGTGAAACGGATTTTATTCTAAAGGGCGTAATTCGAAGCTTTTTCCAAAATGCGAGAAATTCACGAATTTTGAAATTGATTAATAGAATGCGCGAATTTCTCGCGGTAATCATTTTTTAATGCGAGAAAAGAAAAAAATATGCGAGATTCTCGCGCTGTAGTGAAAACACTGTAATAACAAAATTTTTATGTACATCATAACCTATCAAAAAACAAAGTCTTGGAGATGTGCAAACTGTATGAAAAATAATTAAAAATTACAGAATAACCTTTTCTCTCTTTCAAACACTCCCCCCCCCCCCAGTTTCATTTGTTAAATATAGGCCCAATAACAACTTTTAACAAAAATTTGTACAGGAAGCGTATTATTAGAGTTTGCTATGCAGGTAGGTTTATTATTTTCTAAATCATTCTTTGCAAATGGGTGAAATAATAAGAAACAATTAACTCTTATTCTTCAATCGAAAACAATAAACATCTAAGTGTAATAGATATGACATACATTAGCAACGTCTACTGTTAAACTTTAAACCAAATCAAATTATTGTTTTTACGTTGTTGTGTTATGTTGATTTGAAGTGGTAAAATCTTACTCAATGCAAAATTTAATTAATGAATTTAGTTTTACACAATCTAAACTTATAACAGTAAACAGTCCCAAATAGTTCCGTATAGTCTGACATATCTATTTGAGAGCTCAAAAACTTAGTTCTTCCTTAGGGCTATGCATGTAGCAAATAATTAGAGAGTATTTGTGTCAACCTAAGTATAAGCATGTGTTTGAACTCCAAAACAGTTTCCTGAATATGGGCCTGTGTCTCAACAAAAAATAATTACAAAAAATAGATAACTGCAGAATGTTAAAGAAAAGTTTTGATTCAAATACAAGCACTTTCCAAGCTGCAAAACAAAATGATTATGAATGAACAAAATTTTCTAAATTAAGTTAAATTGGTTATTGAAAATTGCAACTGATTTGCTTAGCTCATAAAAATGAGAAAAGAAATAAAATAAAAAGTATATAGACATAATATCGTATAAATGTATCGGGGAAATTTATAAACCATGTGGAAATTAGCAGTTATAAATGCCAAAAAACGCTCCAAGCGTCACTCGGATTAATGATGAATTTAGAAAAAACAGGGCACATCAAAAAGTGACTAATTAAATGGGCAATGTAAAACGTGTGTCATAATAACAGCGTAATAAAAATATGGGATTTTCAAAATTACCTGGAAAAACTTATCAATACTTCTGCTAGAAAAAAAATGTATTGATACGTTTTTCCAGGTAATTTTGAAAACCTCATATTTTTATATGGGATTTCAATACTTCTGCTAGAAAAAAGATGCGATTGGTATGCCGCCAAATGCCCTGGATTACCCTTGCTGTGCACTTGTCCTAGACTTGCTCAAACAGCTTTGGCAAGATTTTTTTTTTTTTTTTTTAATTACGCTCGCCATCGTCTTCTTAGACATAAGGCGTCTTGCAGTTCAATACAACACTGAAGTAGCTCCAGAAGGTGAGAGGGCACAAAAGTCATCACAGGAACGAATGTCAAGAAGAGAGGGGCAATCTAATAGATGCTCCCCAGTCATAGGCGAAGTGTTACAGAGCACACAAAGAGGCGAATTGACCACGTTAATTTTAAATAGATGGGCCTGCAAGTAGTCATGTCAAGTAATTATTCTAAGGCAAGCAACTCCCTCGGCTCTGGGAAGGAGGGAAAGGTGATTGTCAAGACTTAGGACCGGCCATATAAAGTGTTTGACCTTCAGAGCGAAAGAAGACTCATGCCTATTGTCATCGCTTCTCCATCTCATCTTTTCGATTGCATTGGTGCCTCAGTGAGGCAACTGATGAGTGATGGAGAGTCTGTCTATGACTTGCTGATGCGACATGATCTACTGAACTTTGTCTAGGGTCCTAGACCAAATTTAAAAATTGTTGATGATCAAATTTAGTTATTACATAATATTACAAAATTCGGCACTTTTCTGTCAGTCGGATACAAATGTCACCAATTAGGAACCAAACGTGAGCCAAGTCACCAAGCGAAGTGACTGACAACACTCAACGGAATAAAAGTCGAAAACGTTCAACTATAAACTAATTGACTTTGATCACATGTTGCATTCTTTGTCAATATACTTTTCTCTTGAAAAAAGAAAAGGAGATCGCATCATCTTCAAATCTGGCTAAATCTATCCAAATTTTCATCAATTTTTAAAACGAAAATTAATATGGAAGAAAGGAAAACATACTTTGCTTTGAATGAATTCAAAGAATAGAGCACAAGGCCTCAAACTAACATTCCTCTTATAGTTGTAAGACATTTGGCGGAATTCCACATTTGGAAACTTTTCACTTGCTCCCAGTACCCAAAATTCAATATTTAAAGTGTTAAGTGAGTGTCCTTTTAAAATTCACAGCGCCTTTTTTTATGAGAAAGCACCCTGCCCTTTTTTGTTAATAGGAAAATCTAAGTACTAAAACAAAAATACCTTTAAAAAAATCTTGAGATTTGTTATACTAATTATGACATAGTCAAGTAACTTTCCCACATTGGTTTGAGAGAAACAACTAATAAAACATCACAAATGGGAATGAACTCAAAGGGTATAACTTAAAGCCACCCCTTGACAAGCAAAAAGTTTTTTGCTAAAAAAAAAAAATTTCAAAACTTTTAAATGCATTCGGCATTTTAGTAATTGTTGGTGCACAAAAATTACAAAACAAAAATATTCTCTTTTTAAATTTAATGAAGTCAAAGGGTTAGAATAAAATTCTTTCAATTAATACAAGATTATTTGCAATAGGAAACTTGTCCAGTCAAAATATTTTCATACTGTGATCCACGCCAGAATAAACACCAAGTATTGATAACTTCCAGGCAGCGGCCTGCATAAAACAAAACAAAAAAAACCATTAGAGAATGGAACTAATAAGAAGGGCAAGATTTGTGAATCTGAAGGGAGATTTCCGAATCACGATCAGCCACAGAAAAATCGCTAAGTTCTGGCAACTTAGTGCATCACCTCGCGACAAGCTTAACAGAAATGGAACAACTCGAAAGGTATAGCTAGTAGCCATTCCCCGGCAAGCATCCACATTTTAAAAAAAACTGCTAGTTAAAAATCTATTTGGTGCCTTGGCAATTGTAGATGACAAGACATATCATAATACGGAAATGTCTTCAACAATAAATAATAAGGTAGATTTTCACAGAACGTAGATTACTTTTTAATAGGATTAATTTGAATGGTAAAGTAATAACTACTTATTAACATTGATCATGTTACCATAGCAAATATGCAATTAATCACCCATCAAAACAGCTACCACAATATTTACAAATAAAATAAGTATACTAACTATAGCTTGAAATTTATAAGACCAATTTTACTAAAATACATTCAGGTACTAAAAATTATGAAATTATTATAAAATAATATATGTAATATACAATTAAATAGTAAATTTTAGCTGCTTATTTACTTTTAATTACGTGAGCAATGTTTTGATTCTAATGGTGGCAACAGTAAAGACATTAAGACATGTAAACAAATATAATTTGTTGTTTATTTTTCTTTATTTATAAACAAAAATTGGACTAAAAAAAACAAATCAGAGACTGAGTAGCACTTATATGTGCATGAATCAGACTTTTAGATGGTTCTACATTACTTATAACTTTTTCATTTATTTTTTAGGCTTAGTGTAAACAAATAAACAAAAAAATGGCTGCCGTCTTTTCATGCAGTAACCACTGTATACAGTATAAAAACATTTTTGACAAAATCTAGACTTGAGCATACACTTGGGGTTTTTCACTTGATCATTTAGATCAGATGATATTATTAAATCAGCGTTTGAAATTATAATTCAAAATGAGATCGTCTTAATTTAAGAACCCGCCACAATGAGGCATTAACCAATCACAATGCAGTATGCAATTTATGCATATTACTTACGCATTCTTCCTCTTTTTCCATTCCAGTGGGCATTTGAGGAACAGCCCGATTAATTGTTGCAAAATCTTGAAACTCGGGCACATCGTCCATATAATATATGGGCATAGGCTTAGAGGCGTCCAGCGCCCTAGCCCTAAACGACAACTTACTCATCGCCACAATGGTAGCTAGTCCCTTCGAACACGAGGCTAGCCGAAAAAACGGCTAAGAAAGAGTTTAAAAGCCCGTTAACACGGGAACTTTCGTTCCTCGAGAGACAAGGGATTCCCTTGATGTTAATCCATGACATTTTGAAAGTTTTTGAGCACTGGAACAACCACTAAATCAACGTGCAATTTCAAGTTTTTAGAACGTTTTTCTCCGTCCATAATGGCGGATGACATCCATTCTTCCCACAAAATTTCCACAAAAACTTTTCCACCAGCGCCATCTGTCGAAAGCTTACATTTGCAAGAAATAAACTCTTATAAGGCTTGCCACATAGCTCTAAGTGAATCAAGCTTCTTATCGTTTTAGATGTTCTTTATAATAATAAAAGAAATTTCCTAATAATAATACATATTTTAGGTTTAAAATTGTAAAATATAAGTGTATTCTTTTCTACTGGTAAGTTAAAAAAAATTATAATTTGGGGACATCAAAAATATGGGACATGTTTATGCAGGCGCTGATATTTTTTGTCATTTAGTTTAAATTTACATTGCAAAAAGAAAAGAGAGTGTTTATTTTTAACTCCAGATCCTAATTGGATTGGTATCAGACGCAGTTTAAATTTGAGTCATAAGTAAAAGCGATGATGATTTTGAGGACAAATGGCTGTTTAGGGGACTAATCTTAGTGGTCATTCTTACTATATTAAGCTGATGTGATATTCAATAAATGGCGAGTCCCTAATTCTGGAACCGTTCTCACAAAACGCTACAAAATTCACCTGCAAAAAGTGTGAAAGCAAATGCAGGAGCGAGTTTTCTTAAAATCAGTATATTTCGCCACAGAAGGGTTTTATTCGCATGTGATTTCTGTCGCTTACAGTGGGAATGACCCGCGAGGGAACAAGTGAAAAGTAAGAGGCATAGGGAGCATTTTTACTGTATGAATTTTGCATGTGCAATATTACATCGATACTATTCCGAGTATTTGTGCAGTTCACCCTACTTGTATTTTCGAAACATTCGCATGCATGATTAATCGTTTCGAATCGTTCGCAAGCTGTTTACATGCCAAAATATCATATGCGAACGAGAGCCTAATTAGCTAGTTTTTCGTGGGAAAATATTTTTCAATATACTGATTCTCCTAAGCATGTTTTTTTTTTTCTGAGAATGGTCTTTAAAGGAACAATTCATACTGCATTCGATTACTGAAGACTCGCACGATTTTGTTTAGAAGCTCCGTGTATGACTAACTGCTCGCGCAGGCGTAAATGCATTACGCATCGAACATGCGAAACCATAAACGCAGGAGCGCATGTGCTCTCTCAATAATTTTTCAAAACTTAGTTTTATTTTTTAATTGTTTCAAAAACGCCATTTTTCTTTTGTAAAAAATTAATAATTGAATGAAATAATTCTAAGTTTAGCACTTTTATGTAAGTGGTATATTAGAAACCATTTTACGATTTTTCAAAAAATTATTTCGACTATAATATTGTTGCGTGTCTTATGGATGGTGTTTTCTACACTAGGGAGCGCTGCAAGCTCGGGACTGCCTAAATTTCCGGGTTACTGTTTCAGTTGTATTTTAAAGCCATTTGGCATCATTGTGTTTTGAGATTCTTGCAAACAATGCATTTGATTACTTATTACTTATGTTTACAATGCTAACAATACTGTTTACAATACTAAAAGTGCTAACACTAACGTAAGATGGTGCACAGCTCGCAACACGAACAAACAGTAATAAACAAATGGAAAGAGGCCAAATCAAGACTGCCAAAAAAAGCGAGTTATTCAAAATCTAGCAACCATGTCACCTTTTTTAATAATAAATAACAAAATAACTAAAACAAATTTTCACTCCAAACTCCCCAGAATTACATAATAACATTAATATCTTATGAAATACGGCAGATTTGAGCTCAGAAATTATCTAGTTTATTTCTTTTATTGAAAACAAAATTATCCGTCTGAAAACATCGCCTATCAGAATAACATGTAGTAAGCAGCTGCAAGCTTTTTAACCGGAACTAGAGTAGGTCCCAAACTCGAGATTGTTATTGTTTACATTTCTATTGAAAACACCATACATAATTCGCAATCGCAACGCTCGAAAACGCCCTCTAGGGGGAGCCTGTAAATATCAGACATTAATTTATCACGTTTTCATTCAGCTTCATCAGAATCACTGGCAGAGTCGGTCGCCATTTTCTTTGCACGAAATAAGAAGCAAAATTTCCCTAAGGAAAAAGCCGAAAAACTTGAAAGAAACTCTCCAGAACATTGTTAATTCTTTCAAAAACAGAATACGCCAAACATTTGAAGAAAATTCCTCAATAATTTTCAACTTCTATTATCAACAAACTTGCAACTGATAACTTCCGATTTCGCTATCGCATACTGTTACAGATGTGTGTTTTAAAGTAAAATGCATTTCTTCTGTCTTCAATTCATTACAAATTAAACTGAAGTCAACATTGCTTTCGTCATTCCAATAAATAAATATTAATTCAGAACAGCAATTGTTATAGAATATTCTTCTTTGTTACAAAACGGTATATATTTCTGTATCTATATAATTCGGAAAACAACAATAAAGAATCAACCAAATTACTTGAAATAGTGTCATTTGTGCTGATGATTAATAAATTTTTTATCGTTTTCTTGTATTTTTTAGTTTTGAAAGAATAGATAATTTCAACTAGAATTCAGCTGTTCTGTTTTTAATCTACATATTCAAATTCATATCGAGATCTTACAATTATAAAATTTTGATGTGCGGTATGTTATCTAAAAGTAATAAAGGGATAATCTATGTACATATTATTTGAAAATAAAACTTTCAAACGAAGAACATTTCATTTGGAATTCTGCGGATTTATAAAGAAGGTAAGTGTCATGATTTTTATAATAAAAAATTAGCTTGTAAATTTTTTTTTTCTTATTTGATGATAGTTCTCAACAGAATGCTTTTTTACGTCTGATTAAGAACTATAAGAATAAAAAGAGATAGCTAGTCGATGCGAATTCTGCATCCAGCTTGCACCGACCACAGAACTGACGTGAAGTAACCTCAGTGGTAAACGTATCATGGGTTAGAGTCTCCTTGCCGCCAGGCTGACCGTGGGTGGTTCACGTGGTCTTCCTCTCCATGTAAAGCAAATGCGGGTTAGTTCCATCAAAAAAAGTCCACCACGAAGGCAAACTTTTCCCAAAACTTGATACAGGAGTTCCCTTGTCTTCTGGATTGGGTTCAAAATTAGAAGGCAGCGGAGTTGAACATTAGTACTCGTAAACCCGAAAAATTGGGTCTGCTGTTCAACGAGAGTTATAAAATGAAATAAAAAACGTTAACATTCGGCTCCCCATGTGCCTTTTGCTACCTGCTTTCTACCTTAATGGAGCATTCTCACTCCATTAGATTCGCATATGTAATCCGCTTGCCAATACGATTCACGCACGAGTGTGTAGGCCATATTAGGGAGGCTTTGACGGCGTGTTTACACTGTATGCGACTAGTTATAGACGTTCTAGCGATTGTTAAGAAAATATATTTAAGACGAATTGTTCATGCATGCGCGAATTGTATTCGCAACATTGTCTAACGATCGTATAAGCTAATCGAATGCATTGAGAGTGCTTCATTCCATCATTTTCTAAACATACCATGCCTCTGTAGGTAGATACTTTATTTATGTCACACTATTGCTGGACAATGGGTTATTGGCGATGGTTAGGGAAACATACCTGAGGATGATCCGAAGACATGTCATCACTATTTTGATCCTCTTTTACTACCCGATATAAAATTTAAAAAATTAATGGCATATAGGCAGCTTCCCAGAATCAGAGTTTCTATGAACTTCTCTTTCATGCACGGTTCAACAAAAAGGAAAAGAAAAATGTTTACATAGAACCTATTTAATTCGAAAAATTTGCATGCGAATTAGAACCTGAATATAGAAGCTTGCAAAAATTGTCCAACCATCAGGTCCTAGTTCACTTGTAGAGTTTTCGTATGTTGTAAAAACGCTTTTTGCTGGGGTTGTTTGGTAACTTTAGGGCACTATAGAACATTTTTGGTTTGATAGCGCATTTCTTATTTTCGTTTCGGTTTGTTCATTTTGTGAATGACTAGTAATTCTTCAACCACATTTACATTAGAATACGAAGAGCTTATTTGATAAAGCATGTAAGTGACATTTTTATTGATAAAAACATGAATAAAGCACAAACTAAAGTGCAGAAATGGACATACTATAGTTTCTGTTCCATAAACAAGAACCTTCCTCAGCGTCTAAGCACCAAATGATAGTTAAGAAGTAAAAGGACAAGTAAGTTCAAACTGGTTAAATCATTAGGAACGGAGAAACAAGTTTGAACAAGAAAATCAAAGAAAGGAAATAAGAAACAGATGTGAGAGGTGTTATAACTTAATCGTGACTGTCATATAAGAAGCCCCTATGGCGGGAAACCTAGATATCTAAAATATTAAGTTAGAATAGGCTTCCAAAAGTAGGAAAAAGGTGAGATATTGGAAAGATCATAAACTAAATTACTATAATAATTCATAATGTGGGCTGATTCCCAGGAATCTGGCTTGGTAGATGAAGAGCAGCGTAGAATAATTTTAGCTGTAGAAAATTCAAACCTCTGATCGGAATTCTAAATATGTACGTTGATAGAAGATCGGTTAATGTATTTTGATATTGGACATGTCTTTCGTGTTCAAGTTGAAGTTTAAGGGTACGTTTAATTTGTCCAATGCACGCAAGATCCAGCTGCAGTGGTTCAGGGTATAGAGAGTTCCCTCTAGTTCGAATCCCAGCGGTGGCTGGTTGATACGAATTCAGCAGACGCACACACTGACATAAAACATCATCAGTAGATCATGGGTTAGAATCCCCTTCTTGTCGGTCTTACAATGGGAAACTTTCGTGATTCTCCTCTCTATGTTTCGGAAATGTTGGTTGAATCCATGAAAAAGTTCTTCACGGATGCTAGTTTGTCCCAATGCTTGATTCAGAAATTCCCTTGTCTTCTGGACTGGGTCGAAATTACAAGGCTATCTAGTTGAACGTTGATAGTAATAAAATAAGAATTGGATCCCTACCGGCTAAATAAAACATAATATATACGCATGACCACATGATCTGATAAATACTCCAGCTACTAATATCAGCAATAGAGTCCTTAAGGTTAGTGAAATTTAGCATATTTACTGAGGAGGAAACGATCACAAACTCATATTTATTTAAAATCAATTTATTTGTTTGCATTATTCAATTTATTCGTTCCAGCCAAACTTCTTCACACCTGTTTCTTACCTCCCTTCTTTGATTATATTCTTCAAACTTGTTCCTCCGTCCTTATTGGTTAAACCACTTTGCACGTGTTTGTCTCTTTATTTCTCAATAATCATTTGGTGCTTTAGGCACTAAAGAAGGTTCATGTTTATGGAACCGAAACTATAGTATGTTCATTTTGTACTTTTATTTGTGCTTCATTCACGTCTTTATTTCTATTTAGTCTACATAGCACAAAGTATACCCTATCCTTTTTTTGGATTTTCATGGATATTTATTAATCAGGGAAAATAACATAAACTGGACGCATCAATATGTTACTGTAACAGAATTGTTTATGCTTTTACTTTAATTTTAACATAACTAATCCTCATTAGTTTTGAATATGCTTGTATGATTTTTGTTTCAAATAAGGCAGTGGTAAGTAAAATAAGGCAAAAAATAATGGCAAAATAGGGATTCTAATAAATCTTTAATAAAATAGTTCGGATACCACTTCTTTTTCTTCCTCTTTTTACTCTGATTATAGCCACTGTGAAAATTTCACCTGGTTCATCTCCTCAGCTCTTTGTATGAACTAGAACATAACTGCATATGATAGTGGTGTTTTTAAAAAGATGCACTTAAAAAAAAAATAACACTACTCTCCTGGACAGTTTGAAAATGTGCTTAAGTCTTCCGTGTTTATGAATTTTTAATTTATTATGATAGTATCCCACTAGTTCAGTGTTTCCCAAAGTGTGGTACGCGTACCCCCAGGGGTACGGAACAGCTTAGAAGAGATACTCGTTCTAATGCGAAATATCTTGCACCAAACAAAAATTTCAAAAAATTTTATTTAAAAACAAAGATAGTCATGAAAATTTACGATTATGTATTTTTCTGTTGGCTATTTATTGCAGAGTTAACAGTTAATAATTAGTGGTGTCAACAGCCAGATGTGATTTTTAACTTTTGTGAAATTTTTTTATCACAGCAAAAACAATACTATCATCCTTCTCACTGACGCAAATCAACTTATTAACAAAACTTAGTACCAAAAAGAAAAATAAACATATTTTTAAATAAATACATTAATTTTTTTTATATTAGTGGTACACAGCGTTACGAAAAATTTAGAAAGGGTACACAAAAGTCATTAGTTTGGGAAACACTGTACTAGTTTAATAAAGTTGTGGTAAGTTTAAATCCGAACTGAAACTTTTAAAACACGAACTGAAACTTTGACGTTAGCGCATGCGCGCCTCCATTGGATAACCTCCCCCAACCCAAATACTTCTCTTCTATATCAGTTGGCTTTAAGTACGAATCTGTATGTAAAATGGTTTGCTTGTCTTCTAGTTATTTATATACCTTTGTTAATGTTGTTTTGCCAATGAAATATATTATTAATTAGTGCTGGTATAATCCTGGACCTCTTAAACAGTGACAAAGTAATTTTAACACAACAGTTAAAAAAAGCAATTTTAAAGTAAATTTATTTTCTACAAAATATAGTTAAGTACATTCCAGTGCTATAGTATTTACTGCAATTTTTATGATCAATGCCTATATTTATTTATCTGAACTTTGCATAATTCGAGCTTATTTTACCTCTCCCCACCGAAGTTCGAATTATTAAGAGTCGATTGAATACTCTCTTTTATTATCTGCAATTTTTGTGTTTTTGAGGCCTGTTTTTTCATTTTTTATAAAGGTTTTTTGGGGGATATTAGATGCAATCTATAACATTAGTAATAATGAACAAGGCACTTATTACAAATTAAAGATAATTTCTTTAAATAGTCTACTTTTTAGCTTAAAAGAAGGAATAAGTAGATGGCAGAGAGGAAAAGATAACTTATTTATTAGGTTAGTGACATAACCGTTACGTAATTTCAAGGTCTGAATTAATTATGAAACATTTCCCGCATATTTAATTAAAAGCACTTTATCTATCAGAAGATAACTGAAGTATTTTGATAATTTAAGAACTGTTTTTTTTTTTTTTTTGACCTAGATAAAGCTATTATTTTTTTTTAATCCATTGAGCATAGTTCTTTTAAATAGCTTAAAATTTAATTTTCTATTTCTTTTTTCAGTATAAAATTACCGTGTATAAAGTATTAGGTTATTAAAAAAATGTTCAAATTTTATTATTTTCTCGAAAAGTTAATGAAATCTTAACCCTTTGTAGCCACATGATAGCTCGTCAGTTAGCACTGTGTTCCCACAAAAAAGGACCGCAAAGGATTAAATACTGAAAAAGCTCGATATTACGAGTACTGTATATTTTATATTATAACTGCTATGGAACACCCGACCCAACTTTATGGGTTTACGACTACTAATGTTCAATTCCGTAATATTGAACCCAATCCAGAAGACAAGGGAACTCCTGAATCGAGTATGGAGAGAAATTTGCTTTCGTGGAGTACTTTTTTGATGGAGCTAACCCGCATTCACGTTACATGGAGAGAAAGACCACGAGAACCTCCCACGGTTACCCTGACGGCATGGGGACTCTAACCCATGACCCGTCTACCACTGAGGATATTTCACATCAGCATTGTGGTCGGTGCAAGCCGGATGCGGAATTCGTATCGGCTGGGAATCGAACCCGGTTCGCCTCATTGGAAGGTGAACGATCTATCCTATCCCCTGAGACATCGCGACGCGAGTACTTACGAGAAGTCCGCTATTATGACAAACTTCCAGGTAATCGTCAAAAAACTATTACAGTCGAACTCGTTTATAACGAGCACAAAGGGACAGTAACATGTACTCGTTAAATCCGAGTGCTCGTAATAAACGGGTCCTTAAGACAGGCGTGCAACCAGAAGAGGGGGGGGGGGCTTGAGAGGTCAAATGATTGAGTTTACTTAAAATTTAATTAATACTTACTTACTTTAATTACATTAATTAATTTAATTAAATACTTTTCTTAATTTAATGACAACTAACCCCCTTCCCTCGCATTTCTTTATCATTTTGAAAAAAAGATAAGACAGAAAGACTAGAAAAAAGATTGCAAGACAGAAAAAGATTGCTCGCTAAAACCGGGTCTTGCTCGTTAAAAGCGACTTCCGTTCCATAGACTTAACATTGATCCAACCAAAAATTCTCGTTTCCCTCGGTAAATCCGAGTTCTCGTTAAATCCGAGCTCGTTATAAACGAGTTTGACTGTATTATTATTTTTTTTTTAAATGGCAGGCACTTGGGTCTATTTTCCATAGGCCTCAGAAATAATGCCAGAATTGCTGCTCTCTAATTGTTACCCAATGGGCACATATGGCCAGGCCATGGCAGTGGAGTAGCGTCGCCCACTTCACACAACTACAAACCCGTTAGGGCCGGGATAGCCTGGTCGGTAGGGCACTGGGCCCATGTCCGAGAGTTCGTAGGTTCGAATCCTGCCGGCCGAAGACTCCCCGTACAGTAAAGTGACTGATGCAGGTTAAATCTGTCGAGTCTCAAAAGTTCTCCATGTTCCCATAACAAATCAAAACCTCTGGGGGTACTGGATTGGAGATCGATCGTTCTCTGATTCAGGTCAAAATTACAATCTGTGAATGAATGGATGTATGAATGGGTCCGCTCTATAAACGGGTGCGACGTATGGTGAGGCAGAAGACGAATTCTTGGCCATAGATGGCGCCACTGGAAAACAAGAACAGTTGCACCCCTTCTGCCTGAACAGGCATACGTCAACAACAAACCCGTTTATAGGTCGGGTTGCATTCACACAGAAGAAAGGACATAGAACCCAGAGACAGCGAGAAAAATACATCCATGCCTACGGTGGGATTCGAACACACAACCACCTGCCCCGTAGTCCAATACAGTAACCACTAGACCAGTGATCGACTCAAAAAACCTAAATTAAGGATACAAAATTGTATGTTTTAAACGAGTTAAAACTTACAAGCTTTCTGCCATTGCTAATTTTTGGGTATTTTTTCTACTGCTTAATTGAGCAATATTATACGAAAAATGCATAAATGGAAGACATTTTTATTTATTTCTTGTATCAATACAGAAAACAAAAAGACGGACACCATTGTCTTCTTAAAATTTTTTCTCTTTATTTATTTCTTTTTTTCATAAAGCAATGTTTTCATGCAATGTCGTAAAGCAATATCTATCATGTGGTAAAGCAATATTCTCTACATGACAACCAACTATTAAAATTAACATTTACTGTAATTAATGACGTCAAAAAGTATTGCATTTCGTTCCATTTTCTTCGAACAAAAACTTCTTACAATTTGGAAACATGTTCAAAATAAAACAAAAGGCGATTAATATGGATATTTTATTTTTATTTTTCTATTATTGTTATTAGTTATTTTTACGATAAATATATGTCTTTACTTATACGGCAAGCTCGCTAAAATAACAATTTCATCTGTAGCTAAAGCGCATTTTTATGTATATTTTGTGATTAGAAAATCATTCACCAGATTTGAGCCGAATAAACACTACACATTTACATAAAATATTAATCAATCGATAATGTACTTACAAGGTTACCTGTGGTTTTTTAAAATTTTTCAAGTGGAAGCAAATGAATAGTAGAAGCTAGTGAAAAATTCACCGATTTAATTCGGAAATTTCAATCAAATTATATCGATTATCAACTTTGTCTCAAAGTCATAGGTTTTCGATCTTTCGATCCAGCTAATTGCAAACACCTATGAAACAATTAAACTATTAGGGGGAACAGCAGAACAAGTTTATTAAAAAGTTTATGGACTCTAATTCCCCCCCCCCCTATAAAGTAGCCTTTTTCTTTCAACTAACATACCATTCCTATAAAACTTCTTCTTTTTTTTGATAAACCAATAAAAATATCACTATTGCTTTGAAACGTTTTTTTATTCAAATTATTTTCAGTTGTATTCTTATTTAATTTTAACTAAATTATAAATTTTTTTCTTATAATTTTGCCTAGTTGAATTTCTTTTGTTCATTTTATTTTTGCAAACTAATTAAAGAAAGTTTTAAATCGTTATTTTTTCAAATGTTAACAGTTCAGAAAGAAATTATTGTATTTTAGATCTTCGTAATATCCATGCTATGTACACTCATGGACAAAAAAAATTAGCTCACCAAGCTAAGGTGCTCTAATTTTTTTGCCCATGAGTGTATATTTAGACATTTTTCTAACCCAAAAGGGAAACTGGCGTATCATCCTACTTTTGGAAAATTATTGACTAGAATGCTTTTGGCAGTATACCAACCATCGGTGCAATTCTAAAATTATGATGATTATAATTTATTTTATGGAACATTTCAATATTTAAGAGCATTGGCAATTTAATGTCTAATTTTGATATTTAAAAACAAAAGAAATTTTTTTTTTAAATTTAAAAAAATTAAGTGTGAACAATTTTAGAAGAATTGCTTCATTACTCGACGACATATTTTTGCGAAAAAGAGAAGAAACGATTTTAAATTTTAAAATATTTCTTTTTTCACTTATGGATGCATACATTTTGCATTTATATTTTAAAAGTTTGTTGAGTTATTGTACCAATTCACTTTTCCTTCCTCTTCGAAAATAAAAAAATAAATAAAAAAGCTGTGCATGCTTTTGAAATATAAAAAAAGTAAAAGATCGATTTTGTTACATGAGTAGGAGCTTTAAAGTCGCCAGAATTGAGTTGGAAGCAAATATTTCAGTAGTAATATTTGCTGGAAGAAAATATATTTGTTTCTTAATTGTCACCAGTTTCGGCAACATATGGCCTCGTGGTAATTAACGGATAGTACTGTTGATCTCTGTCTCGCGGGGACCATATAGGTGGTTCATTGTCACCCCAGCAACAACACCAGAAGAACAGATAAAGCGAAATTACATCCATGCCCGAAGGTGTATTCGAACCAGGATGAGGTCAACCCCTTGATCGCCACTCAGCCAGTCGGGATTACGATAAATTGCATTATGACTTATTTCATCATTGAAAACTTCTTATCACTATTAAAAAATTCTTTCTCATATATACTTGCAAGAGAATGAACGAAAACTAAATATCTTACATTTTAATGTTAGAAGTTTTATCTGTAGGAAATTGAACTCTACAAAACTTTATTCACCAATTTGGTTAAATAGAATAAAATTACACGAGGAAATTAAAAATTTAGCTAACAAGTTGTTAATTTATTGAAAGACATACTAATCTAAACCTGAGTGTCCTCTTTAATTTTATAGGATGTTTACGGATGAATGGAGCGTGTTTTGAAAAAATTTCGTAATCTAATTTATTTTGTTAAAAAAAAAGAAACTATTCAATTAATAATAATCCTATTATATAGTAATAATAATCCTATTTCATAGTTGTAGAGTATATACCACTACAAAAATATATAATTTCGATTGACTAGTATATAAGACATGTTAACACAATTCTATGATCGGATACATTTTCATAGATTTAGGTTGACATTGTCGATAGTTACCATCCCCACATTGGTGACCCGAACGTGATGTGAACATGCCTGCCTTGAAAGAAACTCCTACTTCGATGGATGGTCCACATTGAACAGCTGACTTGCTACTTGTGACTGCGACATTATCCACCTCCTGCCGCTGTTGCTACTCAGTCTCGATCAAACACAACGTCTGCCTGCATACACCCGACTGGTAATGGCAACACAGGAGCAACCACGACCGTGAACTTAAGACAGCTTTCACGATTAACAAAAAGTACGTTGATTTAATACAGCTCTCCCGGGTTCTCACAAAAACAGCAATGAATCAACTAGTGGTATCCGTTAATCGAATTGATATAATTCTGGTGGGAGAGTACTGTAGTGTATCTACCACTACAAAAATATATATAATTCCGATTCACTAGTATATAAGACACGCTAACTCGAGTCTATGGTGTGGTACCTTTACATAGATGAAGGTTGACATTGCAGATAACAGCTCTCCCCACAATAGTAATGATAATCCTAAACCTTCTTATAAAAATGAAATATTGCTTTATCCGGTTGTATGGTAAAAATAAGTGCATTTAGAAATTTGAAATACAGAATAAGACAATTCAACAATGGATAATATTTAATATTGTTATTTTTATTCTAAAATATTATTCATTTGATTAATATGAAGTGCGAAATTCCCCAGCACTAACATTTAAGAACGTTCCCTTGTATCCTCAATTTTAAATGAAAAATAAACAGTAGTCAACTACATATTTCTTCATTTAAATCACGCTAACGTTTCGTTTCCACCTGCTTAGCTTTATTAAAAGAAAACGATAAATTCAACCTTCGTAGTTATGTATAATCTCTTATTATTTGCAAACGATTGTGTCGGTGTTAATGAGAGACATATTAACTCTCTAACTGTAAGTTTATGTTCAAAGTTCTAAAATTCCCATTTAAATTAGAAAGCAGTCATTGTTGGTACTGAAAATTAGATTTTGATGGATGTGATAAATAAAAATCAAAGAAAGAAAAATTCTACGAGAAAAAGTATGTTTGTCCTTTCTTGGAGTCTGCTCAAAAGAAAAATAATTTAGAGAAGCTAGGCATGAGAATATTCATTACTGTAGAATATTCATTTTTTCAATAGAATTTTAGCGAATAACTTTTTTAATGTTCGATGGACTAACAATTCAAAAAATCAATTACTTTTTTTGATGTCAGAAAATCAGTAAGTAAAATTTTTGTCTTCTCCTTTGAACTAAGAATAAATTGAAGAGAAAAATTGTTTAAGATATCTAATAAAATATCTTATTTAGATTATTCTATTCTTTATATGCAATAATGATTATATGTACTTGCGTTTCGTCTAAATTTTGGCAAGAAAATCTGGTGCTTGTATAGAGAATCGTAGATATATAAATCTTTCGAACTTAAAATATATGTTGGATAAATCATTTGCTATACTGGTTTTCAGTATGCATGAAGTCTTATATTTTGCTGGAATGGTATTTAAATTTATAGAGAAGGAGTAAAATTGTAGTTTAATTTGAAAAGAATTGTCTTAAAACCTTTATTTTTTTTCCAGTTTTTGTTCGATTACGTTTAAATTTATAAGATCAAATTTAAATTCACCGAAAGTAATAGGTTAAGGGCAGATTACTTATTGTTATATCCTTATTATCTGTTGATAATATTCTTTAGTTAAAATAAACTTGTTCTTTTTTTTCCCGCTAAAACATGTTAAAATTTTTAAAGTACGCTTACTTTGAACTGATATTTTTTAAAATTGCAAATAATAAAATATAAAAATGCATAAAAATTATTGAATTACATTTCGGAGTTGAAATTAAATTTAGCTGAAGATGCTGAAATGTTTAGAGAAATTACGTTATTCGGCGTAATGAAATGATACAAGTACGCGAATCACGTTTTTATGGAAAGAAAAAAAAAAAGCTACGATTAAGTTTTCAACTTTTGATTAGATTTTTATTGTGTATAACGATTGATTGTTGTTAATTATCGCTCTTAATTATACTTGTAAATAATCACACGAATTTTTTTTCTTTTAGATAAACTTTGCCATTGCTTATTTTTATGTTATTTTCAATTTTTGAGCAAAATTTTCTTATAAAACTTTAACTTCTTTGTGTTAAGTGAATTGTAACGAATATCATCTACATTGTTAAAACAATTAATACGAATTTATTAAAACAATTTATCGGTTTCTTTACACAAACGAAAGTTGATTCCAAGAAGAAAAAAAAATTTAAAACAATTCACATAAAATTTCAACAACACTATTATTATGATTGATTATTAAGCAACGATTTATAATAATTATTTAGTTCATCACAATTGTAAATAATCATAATGACAATTTTATATATTTTCCACAAAAAAATTCGATGTGGTAAAAAAAAAAAAAAAAAAAATTCGTAAGTGAGAAATTGAATACCTGCAAGTGACGTCACGTGTAGTGGGTAAACCAAGACATTTGTTTATGCCACGTGTTACACACGCGTGACGTTGCTTGCAGATATCCAATTAAATCTGAGATAAAAATTAATTCAGCGTGATAATAAACCAAGCCTAATGACTGTAACGTTAACTCTCCATGCACAACCACGTGATTAGCCACAAACATGTGATTTCAGCAGTAATCTTCTTCTCGAGCTGCAAATATCCAATTATAGAGTTTAATTTTAAGTAACAATTACAATAGTTCTGTAGTGTGTTCTCCTCGGAATTGAGGAGAAATGAAATGTGTCATGGAAAATTTTTCCGACATAGTAGAGTCCCCTGGTATTGGAAATACATGCAACGGTTTTTTTCAACACCTGTCAATCAACTTTACTTACAAACGTCGCTTTTGATTATATCGCTTCACGAGTGCGTCCTTTCGAAACTCAGAAAAATATTAGAATGTGTATTTCTTAATACAATAAATAAATAAATAAGAAAAAAAAATAGAAAAAGTATCTACATACATGCTGAAACTATATGCACGAAAACTGAGACAATGAAAGTAAATTAATGTCTGAAAAAATATTTTTCCTTTGGTATTTCTTTTTTACACATTCTTACATTTATACTATTTACTCATAATCTTAACAGGGGTCTGTCCAGACATTTTGTGAAAGGTCCGTTTCTGCAAAATTGTGAAAAAATTACTCGTAATTTGTGAATGTAAACGTTAAGTCACATTCTTTCAACCAGGGTCCGCTTTTGTGAATTTGTGCAAATAGGGTCCGTTATTGCAAAAAAACTTTTTCAAGGAGTTTTTAAATTGTAAAGACAGACAAGATTATGCTCAACACTGTAAAATTATAATTTAAAAAATTAAATTTCAAAAAATAAACGGCAATTGCAGCTACTAAATTAGCGATGCCACCTATCCCTTCCTGGGAAGGGTTTATTCGATTAACAAAACAATAATGAAGATAAACAAATTTGTGAAGGGTCCGATTAAAAGATAAATTATTTTGTGAAGGGTCCATTTTTAAGTTAAATATTTTGTGAAGGGTCCGTTTTTATGAAAAGATATTTTGCGAAGGGTCCGTTAACGGACCCAAATTTCTTATTCCTGCTTAATTCCCTGTTTCAAATTTCTTATTCCTGCTTTAATATAAATTCCCTGCTTAACTTATAATCTTTTTTTAAACACAATTTAAATTTATTTACAGATCGGTTCATCTTTAAACTGTGGAAAATAAATTTATGTTAAACTACAGAAAAGAAATAGGAGTAACTAAATAGTTTCAAATAACCAATGAGACATATAGAAAACTTCAACTGAGCTTACTCTTTGCAGTGGCGTACGCAGAATTTTTTCAAGGGGGGGGTGTTCATAATTTTCTGGAACTACTAAAAGAAATTCGAGTATGTAATAAAGCGCTATTATTTCCCTAATTTAGACAGCTAGACAATTTTGACTTTTTATTTAGACTGCATTGTTCAGTTAAATTTTGGTTTGATTTTTCAAATTTAAGAACATAATGTAATATCTTCTGAAAAAAAGTCATATGGGTGGGAAGTAACACTTTGAGGGCCACTTTCACATTCATCAGATTTTGTTATGCTAGAAACGTTTTCTTCAACGGAAGTATCACATTTCCGTACAACTGAAAAACTTACATTGGTACTATATGCTGTCTCTTCACTAATTTTCAGGTCGTGATTTTTCTCAAAGTAATTAAAAATTGTTAAATTCTTGCGTTTTGACATCCTAAAGATCCAAGAACAGAAAATATATATATATATATATATATATATGTGGAATACAGATCCGATCCACGAAGCATTCATCCTATCACGTGATGATATCAAGGACACTTACCTCTACATTTACTCTTCTTTTACAGTTACACCATGTAGTTGGAATGACTGGCTCGAGAAGGACGCCAGCAGAAATTGTAGCTTACTTGCCTATTATTGTTAATATATATTTTTATTAAGTTTAACACGTCTTCTTTATTTTTGAGAAACCCTCGCTTCACCCCCTTTATCCTACAAATGGGGGCTCGTCCACGGGAATGTGGATTGCGATTTGAGCAATAACTTTTCATTTTTTCAACGATTAAAGCCAACGAGTCATGGTTGAGCTATGTGGATTGCGATTTGGGCAATAACTTTTCATTTTTTCAACGATTATAGCCAACGAGTCAAGGTTGAGCTATTATAAACTATTTGAGCCGAGCAGGGCCAAAATTAAACCATTCTACAAACGCTGTGAAGTTTCCGGATACCAAAAATTTTATCTGCAAAGAAACCTTTGAAGTAGGTGACTCTTTATTTTTCTTATTCCTTTTGCGAACATTGTGAAAATGTATAAAGCTACAAAAACAGATTTGACAAATTTAACCCAAGAACTAAATATTCCTACTCCTTCTAACGCTACAGTAACCGAACTAAAAACTATAATTGAAAATTCAGACGAATATAAAAAAGACCCGAACACAGTAAAGGAACTATTAGACGAAATTATAAACGCAAGGAAATTAATAGCTGACGAAGAATTAAAAATGCAACAACTTAATTTAGAACTAGAAAAAGTAAAATTAGCTAGAATAGAAAAAGAAATTCAACTTCAATCACTTAGTCAAAATGAGCAAAATATGAGTGTAAACAGCAGTTCTGATTTAACTAATCCGCCTCAAGATTTAGAATCACTTATTAAAAGTATACGAACCTTAACAGTAACTGTTCCGAGAAATCCTGAAAATCTTAGTTTATTCTTTAATTCTTTGGAGCGAGCATTCAAAACCAAAAACGTAAAAGATGAACTTAAATCCGAAATTCTCATAGCAATTTTGCAAGAAAAAGCAAACAAAGCGCTTTTATACGTGGAAGAAGAGGAATTAAAAAATTACGAAAAACTTAAATCATTAATCTTAAGAGAAAACCAAATAACCCCCCAACAGTGTCTATTTAATTTTCGCCACCAAAGAAAAAATTTTGATGAATCACACATTCAATTTGCAACACGAATTCGTTCAACTTTTGAGTATTATTTACGTCTGAGAGAAGTAAATGACTTTAAAACATTATGTGACTTAATCATTTCGGATAAAATCTATGAAACACTAGACAGAGATACATCCGCCCATATTGGCGTAAGACAGGCTAATGGTTGGTTCAAGCCTCTCGAATTAGCACAAGAATGCGATATTTACTTTACGGCAAAAAGAAAATCGCAAAATGAACAGCAGTCAACATTCAACCACACAGAAAATCAACATCGATATAGGAGCACTTTTCATTCTCCTAAAAACACTCATCAAGAAAAATATAGGGCAAACACTTTTAAACGAACAGATAAATTGCCAGACACTAGAAACTGCTACATTTGCGGTGCGAATTCACATTTCGCAAAAAATTGCGACAGGAAGTTTAAAGAAACTCAAAACCAAACCTATGCTTCACAAATTAATGCAAATCAGATTAATCAAATCGAAAGTAAAAACTCTATCAACGAACAATGTGTAAATAATTTGGAATTTATTGAATTAAACGTTAATGAACGAAAAATTAACTGTTTAGTAGATTCGGGTTCACGCATTTGTGTTATAAATAGCAAATATGTAAATTTAAAAGATCGTATCCCAGAAAGTTCAATTGAATTAAAAAGTTGTTTTGGAGAGATAATTAAAGCGAAAACTTATTCTCTTACAATTTCACTCCCAAATCAAAACATCATTAAACGTGAATTATGCATCCCGTTCGCATTAACCGATAAACTGAGTATGAATTGCGTCATAATTCCTCAAGTAAAAGCTCTTCTTTTCGAGTGTCAAATTTCAGATTCGCCAGATGTTAAATTCAAAACAACTTCGAACACTTCGAATAAAAAAATAAATGATCAAAATGCTTATGCAGGAGATTTATTGCAAAAGGAAAATTCTCAATCTCAATGTTTACTTTTGAACAAGAAAAACGATCTGTGTTTAAATGATTCCTTGTCTTTTGAAAATTCTTTATTATGTGACACTTTGCATGATGATAACAACTTTTTATTTGAATTTCATGATGATATTTTTAATTGTTTTCAATTGAATATAAATGATATAAATACTTCGCACTTAAATCATATCAAAAATGAGCATGTTAAACAGGGTGTATTTAAGCTTATTCAAAACTATAAGCCTCAGAAAGTGAAAACAAGTAATTTAGAAATGAAAATAATCTTAACAGACGATACTCCTATTTATTGTAAACCTCGTCGATTACCATATGTTGAAAAACAAATAGTTGATTCCCAAATAAAGGAATGGTTATCAAAAGGTATTATTAAACCTAGTAATTCAGATTTTACTTCCCCTATTGTTTTGTGTAAGAAGAAAAATGGTACTATGCGACTTTGCGTGGATTATCGTAAGTTAAACAAAAAGACAATTAAGGATAGATTCCCCCTTCCTGTCTTAGATGATATTTTAGATAGTATAAGCGAGGCAAAAATTCATTCTCTACTGGATCTTAAAAACGCATTTTTTCACTTACAAATAAATGAAGATAGTCAAAAATACACATCATTTGTCACCACCAATGGTCAGTATGAATTTACCAAAGTGCCTTTCGGTTTAGCTAATAGCCCTGCCGAATTTCAACGATTCATTAATCACATATTCAGAGATCTTATTAATGAAGGCATTATGGTAATATACATGGACGATATAGACGTAATAGCGAAAGATGAAATTGAAGGTCTAGAGCGTTTAACAAAAATCTTTAAGATAGCGTCAGAATATGGCTTGGAGATAAATTTCGAAAAATGTCAATTTCTAAAAACAAAAGTTAATTTTTTGGGACACATAATCGAAAACGGAACTATTGCACCTTCAATGGAAAAAACGAAAGCAGTTACAAATTTCCCTGAACCTAAGAATATCAAGCAAATTCAGAGTTTCTTAGGCCTTACAAGTTATTTCCGTAAATTTATTCAAGGATATGCATATATTGCAAAACCATTAAGCGACTTATTGCGTAAAGACACTAAGTTTATTTTTGGACCAGAACAAAAAATCTCTTTTCAAAAATTGAAAGAAAAATTATCAACAAACCCAGTTCTCAATTTGTTTAGACAGGGTGCTAGAACTGAATTGCATACAGATGCATCTAAACTTGGTTACGGAGCAATCCTATTGCAAGAGGGCGATGATGGAGAATTCCACCCAGTTCATTACATGAGTCGGAAAACCTCAGTACAGGAAGAAAAATATTCCAGTTACGAGTTAGAGGTCTTAGCTATCATAACAGCTTTACAGAAATTTCGCATTTATTTATTAGGACAAAAATTCAAAATTGTTACCGATTGTTCGGCATTCCAAAAAACTATGGAGAAAAAAGAAATTACTCCTAAAATTGCTCGTTGGGCATTATTTCTAGAAGAATTTGAATACGAAATAATTCATCGCTCAGGGACACACATGCGTCACGTTGATGCCTTAAGCCGTTATCCAATAATGATTATTGAAACCCCTGAAAAAACACCTAAAATTTCAACAGCCCAAAAAGATGACGAATTTATATCAACAATTAAGGAATTAATTAACTGTGGTAAAAATGAAAATTACTTTGTGAAAAATGATATTCTTTACAAAATTGTTAACGATAGAGATTTATTAGTGGTCCCTAAGACCATGCAAATAGAAATTGTAAAAAATGCTCATGAATTAGGTCATTATGGGGTAAACAAAACAGAAAATCTTGTTAAAGATAAATATTTTTTCCCAAACATCAGACAGTGCGTAGAAAATGTAATCAAAAGTTGTGTTAAGTGTATTTTAGTAAACAGGAAAAAGGGAAAAGCTGAGGGTTTATTAAATCCAATTCCAAAAGGTGAAACTCCATTAGACACATATCACATTGACTTTATCGGTCCAATGCCATCCACCAATAAAAACTACAACCATATTTTTTCTGTGGTAGATGCATTCACAAAATACGTATGGCTCTATCCTGTAAAATCTACATCATCATTCGATGCTATTCAGAAATTAAACCTACAACAAACAAATTTTGGAAATCCTAATAGACTGATTAGCGATAAAGGTGCCGCGTTTACTTCTAAAGAATTTAGCGACTATTGTGCAAATGAAGACATTACTCATCTTACCATCACAACTGGAATCCCACGAGGAAACGGAATGATTGAAAGGATTCACGAGACACTCATTCCCATTTTAGCAAAACTATCCATAAACGATCCACAGAAATGGTATAAATACGTACCATTAGTACAAAGAACATTAAACTCTACTACATCTAGAAGTACCAAATACTCGCCATTCGAACTGCTCACTGGCATTAAAATGAAACAAAAACAAGATGACAAGCTTTTGGAAATATTGAAGGAAGAATATGAAAACACCATTATGTGTAACAGACAAGAAATTCGTGACAACGCTAAAGTCAACATTTACAAGATTCAAGAGGAAAACAAGCGAACATATGACAAAAAGCGGAAGAAAGCTCACAAGTATGAGAAAGGTGATGTCGTTGCCATTCAACGAACGCAGTTTGGTACAGGACTCAAGTTGAGACCAAAATTCTACGGACCTTATGAAGTTACTAAGGTGAACAACAACGATAGATATAATGTCAGAAAACTTGGAACTCACGATGGTCCTAATATGACTTCTACTGCTGCAGACCATATGAAGATCTGGGGAAATTGAGGAACCATATGGACTGAAAAAAAAAACTAATAATTTTGTTTGTTTCTTATAGCCAATTGTTTTGAAATATTTGCTTTTGTACTGTTCTTTTTTTTTCTTGTGTAATTTCAGAAAATGTCCTTGGAACTATGTCTATTGGTGAGAAAGTGGTCACCGCGGTCGGTGAAGAGCAGGACGGCCGTGTGGAATACAGATCCGATCCACGAAGCATTCATCCTATCACGTGATGATATCAAGGACACTTACCTCTACATTTACTCTTCTTTTACAGTTACACCATGTAGTTGGAATGACTGGCTCGAGAAGGACGCCAGCAGAAATTGTAGCTTACTTGCCTATTATTGTTAATATATATTTTTATTAAGTTTAACACGTCTTCTTTATTTTTGAGAAACCCTCGCTTCACCCCCTTTATCCTACATATATATATATATATATATATATATATATATATATATATATATATATATATATATATATATATATATATATATATATATATATATATATTGGCGCAGAAATATCCGCTATGTTACTATCTCAAAGTTTCGAGCGGGTAGGAATAACTTCAACGAGCACAGTATCACCAATGGTATTGTTACTGATTTCTTCCCTGGTCAAAATAGTGGCGACGACGGGTTCGGCGATTGAATGAACTTTTTGTTAAGACAAAACAGATTTAGCGACAAGCTCCGAAAGACAAGCGGCAGAGATAACTCTTAGTCCGACTAACTAACTCCACTAGCTAACTATTCAAGTTTTATCAGTGTACCTATCCAGTGTTGGATATCTGCTCTTTCATCGCAATAGAAAAATAAATTGGAGGATGGGAAGGGGGTTGCTGCGCTAACAGTAAGTTAAATCTCAGAATGTACAATAGTTGAAAATCATAATTCTAGTCTGGGTTATACATAACAATAAAATCGCAATTTGATACATAATAATAGAAACAATTGAAGATAAAAGAAAAGTAAATTATTTACACTATTCTAGGATTCCAGAATCATCGCGTTAAGATCTCGCGAAAACTATCGCCAGTTTAACTATGCCAGTCTATGCCAACTTAAACTATGCCAGTCTCGAAAACTATCGCGACTGGCAGGACAGAAAGGAACCAGTCCGTAACATTATCACGTGAACGTGGTTTCGAAAGTACAACCTTATTATAGTAAATGTTTTTTCAGTATTCTGAGAAATACCGTGAGAAAAAAAAGTAGGCAAAAGGCAAATAAAAATATATAGTCTTAAAAAATAATAGCCCGCATAATTTCTACTAAAATTTTCATTTTTGCTATTTTGTCTGAGCTCAAGGGGGGTGTTTAAACCCCTAAACCCCTCCCTTGAGTACGCCACTGACTCTTTGAGTTTATTTCGTTTTAGCAAGTTTATCTGATGTGACAAAATGTATATGCAATGCGTTTTAACCTCATAAAACTTTAATGAATGGTATCAAAGAATGAAATTATAATTAAATTTTTTCTTGTAAGAAAAAATCTAGAACTCTCTTTCGAACCTAAAATTTAAGTAAATAAGATTTCGATTTTTAACCCTTTTCAAGGCCGTGGTAACTTACCGCCACGTTTTACCGCTTTTAATTTAGGCCTCCATTTTTCCATAACTTCAGCTTTCTTGAAGTGAGTTTGAATAAAATTGGTAACCATTTGACACTTTTAAAAAAACGTATAAAAGTTATAAATACATAATTCCTTTTGAAGTATGTAGCATTTAAGGAATTTATTTTATAAATAAAGAAAAATAAAAGTCAGTAAGTTCCTAATAGGTCATGTTAAATACATTTACCACCAAAAAAATGGCATTTTTATAAACTAAATGAGTTTTTTTTTTATATATCAATTACTGTTCTTAAAACAATTTAGATTCCAAAAATACTTTAATTTACCTTTACTAGAAATAAAGGGCCCGTTAAAGGGTTAATTTCAAAGAAAGAAAAATTGCTATTAAAAAAGTTATTTTTCTTCAAATTATCTTTTGAATAAAAAAGTATAACTAGAGCAGAAAGCAGAATCAAAGAACTATCAAAGCTATATCAAAGAACAGTATTTAATCCAATTATTTAATATCCATATGCTTTTCTTGGTAATCAATGGAATAATTATTTGATGCAAAAATTCGCTTAATAAATTGAATACTTATTTGGGTAAATTTTGTATCAAAAATTAAATCAGAAAGGAAAAAAAAATGCAAGTTTAAAACAAATTTTTTTAATATTGGTGTATTTTCTGTAAGGTAACAAATATGTAGCTAAAGCATAAGCGTTTTTGATATGCATCTATTATGCTACCGAATTTTTAGTAATAAATAAATAAATTAAATTGTTGGTGTTTGGCGACATTTGGAAAAGTTAATAATTGGACTATAATTTTAGAAAAAAACTAGTAGTGATCAATGAAAAACTTTCTTACTCAATGCAAGGTTGAATTTTTATCAAAAGACTTAAAAAAAAGCAGAATATCCTAATAAATAATGGATATAATGCTTTTCTCCTTTGATAAGCAAAAGTGATGACGGTGACATCTGTGGGCAGTTATGCGCACCAAAATAGTTCTACCGAGCTCCTAAAAGGACTAAGTTCCAATTCTTTATATTCGAGTTTTAAGAGTGAAGAGGCTTTTCCTACCCTTGTAACCGATAAATTGAGATTTAATTTTTTGGTTATCATAGTCTTATCTAGTCTAATATAATTATTTTCTATATATGTTATATCGTGTTACTGTGACAAACGATTATAATAGAGTAATTTCATAAGAAATGGAAGCTAAAGAACAGGGAAAAATAATTCATGACTTTTATTATTTTTTTATTAAATTCTTTGATAAATTTGTTATTTCCCACTATTTTTATTGCTTCTTTGTAATGCCAGACGTAAACCACATTTTAACTTAAAATTAAAAAAATTCATTTGATTGTATTTTTTTTATAACATTTAGCAGTTTCTATATTTTCTGTAATAAGTACTAACTATTTCACTTAATTCATGAAATTTTCGTTTCATTTTTTTTTTTTTTTTGTGTGTGATTCTCACGAGATGATTCTACTTTGTGATTCGATTCTTAATACCTTGTTAATAAGGAATGGAAAAGAAATTACTTATTTATAATTAACGGGCATTGCTTTGTTTTAGGAAATATATATTAACCCTGTATTAACAAACAAAATCTTATTTAACAAACGTAATTTTATAAAAAAATAGCTTCCTGTAACTCAGGAATTTTATCTCTGCGATTTACAAAAAGGTAAAATAAAATATTATTCAAATACTGAAATTCTGCTTAAACATGCATTTAAATTAATATCAAGCCTATTTCCTTAATAAACAAAATTAATAGTATATAATTAAAAGTCATTTTTCCAAATTAACAGTTAATATTTCAATAATCTATAATTTTTTCCCTTGAAATCACTGTTCCTTTACTTTCTTAAAATATAATGAAGGAAAAGCCCAATAAATTCTGAAAATGGAAGAAAAAAAATTCGAATACTATTTTTTTTCTTAAATAGAAGGTCATAAACCAAATTCTCGTTAGTGACGCCATTTAGTCTTAGAAAGAGTTTCACCCTCATTTAGCCCCTCCCTTCACTTAACGTTCTCATTCATGATCGTTCAACATCATTTTCGTCAATGACATTTAATAGTTCAGCGAACTGAGAAAAGTTATGATTCTACGAATTGATAAATATGTTACGTCAGAAGAAAAATAATGTTTTTAATTTTGAAAGTTTTTAAAATTACTTAACGAAGTAAGTGAGTTACGAAGTTATTCGAAGTAAAATGAGTGTATAATTTGACGCTCAAAAGAAATTAATAAGATTTAGTAATAAAAAAAAAGTTAAAACTTCTAATGACGTTACGATATTTATTTTTTGAAAAATAATAATTGTTATTTTTATGCGAATGTAATACTGAAAGTTTGGAATTAATTTTCTGAACAGAAATTAAGTTTAATTCTTGCAACTATTTCCCAGTCGTTAGATTAAAATACACGCAATAAATATTTGGTTAAAGTTTTTTTTTCTCCATCCGTAAAGTTAGATAATTTAATTAGGTTTTCCAGATATGTTTCTGATTAGGTACACTAGAATTAGCTTTATATATTTAAAGATTAACATATTATTTGAAACATATGCATCTAAAGTATATACAACTTAATATATTTAAAGATTAACATATTTAAAAACATTATTATTTATTTATTATTACATTATTTGATAAATATGAAGTAGCAAAATATTTATTATTATTTTTTCTTGAAGAAATTGTTATGATAAGACATTATTTATGTATTATATAACAAGTCACACTTATAATTACATTATAACTTTCATAGATATTATTTCATAAAAATATAATACACTGGTGTGCGAAACTTAAGCAACAAGTGCGTTTTTTGTCATAACTCTACAAGAAATCATCCGATTGACATGAAATTTGAATATGATGTACATTATTTTGTACTTAAACGATGGTAAAAGAATAACGGCGCGGAAATGAATATAAAGCTTAAAGTAGGGTACGGAACAAAAAAAGGCTTTATTTCACATACAGTGGCGTTACACATGATTGCCTGAAGAAGCGTATGTACAACTGGCAGATGTTCCCTAGTATGGGATATGCCCTCCCCTTACTGAAATTGTTGCTTGGCATCGTCTCTCCATGCTAAGCACCAGATTATCCGGGAGTTCTTGGGGTAAATGTCTCCATTCCTCCTTTAACGCATCTTTCAGCTGATGGGTGTTATCAGGAGGATACTGTCGTGTCGCAAGACGTCCCCCTAATGCATCCCACACGTGCTCTATGGGATTTAGATCTGGAGTGTAAGCTGGCCAATCCATTCGTGTGATATCTTCACTTTCCAGTAGCTCTTGAACATTAGCATTACGGTGTGGCCGGGCATTGTCATCCATAAAAATGAAATCTGGTCCAATGATCCCTCGGAACAGACGCACATGGGGTAGGATTACCTCATTGCAGTAGCGGTCTCCAGTTACAGAACCTCGATCGAAGATCTGAATCTCAGTCCACCCGTTCAACATAATGCCACCCCAGACGACAACTCCAGGACCACCGTAACGATCTCTTTCCGCGATGTTATTGGGATGAAATCGAGCTCCAACCTCTCTCCAGATCAACTGACGTTGAGAATCGCTTGTAGCACTAAAACGACTCTCTTCTGTGAAGAGGACGTGACTCCATTGATGAGGTGTCCAGGTTTTGTGTTCTCTGCACCACTCTAAACGGTGCCGCCGATGGCTAACTTTTGAAGGTATGCAGCGTTCAGGACGTCTAGCAAATAAGCCACCTTTGTGGAGGCGTCTGGCCACTGTAAATCTTGATGCTTGTCGTCCTGTGGCTGTGCACAGTTGATGGGATATGGCTCTCGCTGACTGAAAACGGTTTCTTTTCGCCTGGAGAACAATGTAACGGTCATCTCTTGGTGTTGTTTTCCTTGGACGGCCACCACCAACCCTCCGAACAGCTGCGCCAGTAGTTTTAAAGGCATTCCAAGCACGAGAAGCAACACTTTTGTTGATCCCGAACTCTTCGGCGACACTGGTCACACTACGCCCCTCCTCAGTCAATCATTCTTCCTCGAGTAAAGTCGTCTAAATGATTTCTTGAGGACATGTTTCACAAAACAAATCACTTGCACTTGCAGCGAATGTCTTTAACTACGGTGCTCTTCATCCTTTTATCACAGCTTTGACCTGAGCGCCGACCCACAAGGTTTACGTACACTTACATCACCTACGACGTTTTATTTCTAAAATTTGCATGCAAATAATCTTTCTACTGAATTACGTGCATATTATACTGCAATTTCATGGCCATCTTATACTTTGTTGGGGAGCTGTGGCCGAAAAACCACTTGTTGCTTAAGTTTTGCACACCAGTGTAGTGTTTATAGATAATTTCGCAATTTAAAAATATAATTAATTAAATATTTGGATTATTGATAACTTAACGTAACTCGTTGCCGAATACCTGCCACCTTTTATTGGAACCGAGTATCTGCAACAATCTTTTTTTTTTTCTTTCTTTTTTTTTTCTTTTTCGGCTGGGCTTGGGTAATTTACTGTTGTAAAGTTTCTACTAGATTGGCTCAACTCTGGTTGATTTATATCTGCTCAGTTATGAGGAAACTGTTGATTAAAATTACAATGATTGATAATTAATTTATGAAAAAAAGTATCGATGCAACATAAAAAATAGCTTTATTTTAAACGATATACAAGTTTGGGATTTTTGCGAGTATGATTTTATTGATCATGTAGATTGTAGATTGTAGGTAGTGATTTTATTGATCATGATCACCTAGAAAGAAGGCAGAATATTTATTGGTACTATAAATCGCAAAAAGAGCTCAATCACTTAAGGAATCTTTCTACAATATAAGCTTTTTCTTTCCATAACTTCCAAATGATAGATTTTTTCCCGAAGAAGTTGGAAAAGAGCATTGATAAAAATATTGTATTGAACTAAATGAGTGAATGCAGAGTGTTTTGAATAGGTTTTTATTCATTGATAAAGTTTTATTGTATTAGGAGTTATTTCTATCTCCTTTACGGAAACAGAGGAAGGGAAGAAACTATTTACGAAAAATGTTTATGTTTAGTAGAATAGTGCTTGCTAATTTTGCAATCAGAAAGAAAAGAAATGTTAAAAATTCATTATCTACACTTACCTTTTATAACGTAAGAGACTATTCATCAAAAATGGCATTTGAATTGTTCTAGCTATGGTAATTGATAATGGATCTTCGCTTGTTATAGAAACAGAAAGTATTTTTTTTTTCAAAAAGAATTATGTAACTTTAGCGAGATTTATACAGCATTCAATCATTTTGACGAAACTCATTATCAATTAAGATATTAGCTCACAACATTGTATATATCAAGCAGTTTCTTCTTTTTTCAGTGTTATTCTTTTATTTTGCACTACTGCTTCATTATTAGCATTTATTTCATGAATCATAATGCACTGTCATAGGAATGGCTTGCCTGTGGTGCAACTACCACTCAGGGCTGGATTATCCATTAGGTGAGACTAGGCCATGGCCTGGGACCCCCAATGATTAAGGGCCCCCCTAAAATGGATTTTTTTAAAATAAATTTGAAAAAATTAAGAAAAACACTGATTATTCAAATTTTATCAAAATGCTATGTTTATTTTTTAGTTCTAATTTCATAAAATAAAGTAAAATTTAATTTATTATTATTTATTTTAATTTTAAATATGCTTTCTCAAGTGAAAAGATGCATAAATATTTTTATATTTGAATAAAGAAAAAATATATGAGAAGAAAATGTAATCCAAGGGCCCCGCTTACGCTCATTCCGGACCTGCTACCACTATAAATATTAAATACCGATTCACTAGTATATAAGACGTGTTAACTTAATTCAATCGAGAGGTACCATTTAATAGATGGAGGTTGGAAGTCGATAATAGTTTCCCTGCAATGGTGACCTGCTGACGTGAATGCTTGTCATGAATGTGGATCATCCATCATTGATGGTTGGTTCACAATAAATTGTTGATTTGCTTGATTTATATGTATTGCTCAAAGGGAAAAAAATTCGGTTAAGTATAGTTCGTTTACCAGGAGTTGGCACTTGGCTCCGCCTTCATCACGTGGTATCGGATGATACTATTTCGCTATTTTGGGGGGAAGGATGTGAACAAGGCTGCTATTTGGCGATCGTATGACAAAAATATTTATTTCGTAATCTTCATATGCATATTTTGAACATGTGCATTTTATTTCATAAACTTGTTGATATTTCTCTCTTTTTATTGAATAGTTTGTTCTTTTTGAGATATTTTGCTGGGAAAAAGTTTTTAAATATAAATTAGCTAGAATAACGAAAGGTATAATAGCTGATGATAAAGCAAAGTAAGAGACTGAAAAAGAATTAACTGTTTGTGTTTGGCCATCACCTTCTACATCAGAAAGCCTCCACACGGTTTCCTATAAGTAGTCTGCGCAGACTATTTAAAAAGTGAACAATTTGAGCGCATGAAACCAAATTCTATTTTAAAATTGACTGAGAGGAATTTGTCATATATATGTGAGAATTGAATCTGTAGTGGTAGACAAGTAAATAAGACAAACTAATCATATTAAAAAATTAAACAAATTTTTAGACATATATTTGCTACCACTTTTTTATTTTTACTAGATTTTCTATTAAAGGGCTCTTTCGTAAACTGGTTTGCCTTCATAGTGGTCTGATTGGGCTACATATAAAAAACCGTGTGGAGGCTTTGCTCGCATTAGAGGATATCTCGATTTCAAGCGGGGAAATGTTTTTCCTCTTACTCCCCCGCGCTGAAATGAGCTCGGCGTCCGAGGAGGTGGAGCCAAGTGCCAACTCCTGGTGAACGAACTATAAATGAAATCTCCCGGTTAATAAATAATTTTGAAGAAATTTAATAATGAGCGAAATGCTATAAACAAAAAAAAATGAAGAAAATATATTGAGCTAAATGATATTAATAACAATAATAAAAAAAACAGCATAAAATCAACTAGTAGTGTTCGTTCATCGTATTCTATGACAGATAAAATTCTGGAAGGGGAGTATTGTGGTGTAACTACCACTCTAAATATTAAATACCGATTCACTAGTATATAAGACACGTTAACTTGTTCCTACCAAGAGGTACTGAGGGAATTTGGCTAAACGACTATGTTAACCTTCATCTATCAAAAGGTACCTAGTGACAGAATCAGGTTAACATGTGTTATATACTAGTGAATTGGTATATAATATTTATAGTGGTAGTTATGGTATAGTACCTTATGATGATAGAAAAAAGTAGACGTAGTCGATAATAATTCCCCTTCATATACAGTATGCAATTAGAAAACATAGTGGTAGCGAACAAAAAGGATATGATTTTAGAAAACTTATTCAACATTAAAAAAAAAAAAAAAATCACTCTAATGACAAAACTTAAATCCGAAGATTTTTGTTAGGGTTGACTCGCTGTAGAACTCTCCTAATAGCTCTTTCGCCTCGAGTAAACAAGCGCGGCTGCACCAATCATGACCAGATAGGTTCAAACGCCGTTCATTGCAGCATTCAGGATCTAAATACATTAATGATATAAACATATATCCGAAATCGTATGGAACTGTAAATTAACATAAAATGCAAACAGAAGAAAATATTTGCTAGCCTTATAAACTTTAATGTAATTCGCTTTTTGTTCATAGAGTTACTTTTCACAACACAGCTTTGCAAAAAAATGGGATAATAAGAGTTTAGCTTAGCAATGACAGAAGCGTAAATCGGTACAAATAAAATGTGCACATTTTGGTTTCATGTGGAAACTTGTACGTTTTGTACAAAAAAGCATTGTAACCTAAGTTCTAATGTCTCGAATTTAAACTCCTTCTATCCAGCGTAAAAAATACACAGAATTTGATGCATGATTTGTAAAAAAGCAATATTTAGATTATCTTCCTTTTCCCCTCCTCCCGCCGAAGTCCAACGTTTGACGTCGATCAACATTTTAATAATTACCAATATATCGACAGTTGCACCCCAAAAAAACTTTTTTTTTTTTGTTGAAATGTCTAGATAAAACTCTTTTTCAACCGTTCTAAAAATATAAATTTCAAGCTTTACTTATAAACTTTACATAAAATGAAATATAAATTTATAACTTTAAATTTCAGTTTTACAGTTATAAAACAAAATATGAGTCCATAGCATCTTTTTATTTTGCACCGATTACAAACACAGAAAAAGAAGAACGATGAAAAATAATAATTTAAAAAAAATATATAACGCTTAGAATACGCTATTATCTATTTTTAACACATAATCTTTCATCGATTTATCATTGTATGTTATTCTTTTATTAGTAATACAACTTTATTTCATGATACAAAATGTTCCATGAAAATATTTTAAAATTCTTCGAATAATAAAAAAAGTTATTTATAACACATCGTTTATTGATATCTGAAATACAGAGCGATAATAAAACTGCGTCGCGAAAATGTATCGCAGCAGGGAACGGTACGTTGAACATAACAATCTATAATATCTTCTCAGGCGATCTACGATGCGAATTACTTCAATTTAAGACGGAAATTCTAATTTTGTTTTTTGAAAGGGCGTAAACTAAGTGTTCCTTATTTAAATACTTCAAATCGTTTACGCTATTTTTAGTATATGGAAGCGGGGGAGTAACGAAAATCAATAAAAACCTTTTTCGCAACTATTTTACAGCAGATATACCCTTTTGAGGATTTAATGAATATAAAATTTAAGCGTTAACCCTTATCGGGCATTAAGAAAATTTCAGCTAGGACGGAGATTAAAATTCTTAAAAAATTAATTAAATTAGAAAAAAAATCTTATAATGAATTAAAATTAACTATATTTTATTTTAATGGTTTAAATATTCGGAAACTATAAAAAAGAAGTACTAAAAAAAATTTTTTTTTTTTAAATTAAAAAGATTAGGAAAATGTATGTTCCCCCGTGCTACGCTTAGAGTACCATTTTCCCCTTAATTTTGCTTTTCAGTTCACAATTTTTTTTAAAAATTTCATCATTGATGTCAATAATAGATAGTAAGACGATTTTTTACGCTCTCTTAAGTGAATTTGTAAGTGAAACGTAATGGATTACGTTTGCTTTTTAGTTCACAGCTTATTTTTTAATTCAATTAGTAACTATTACCGAAATTATTCATTATTGACGTCAATAATTATATTGACGTTCCCATAAACGAGTTAGTACCCTTTCCCTTTTTAAATTAGCTTCTAAGTTCAAAACTTTTTTTTTTAAATCTCAATTATCGTTTATTTCAAATTATTTAGTTTTACACTAACATGTTTTAAAATTATATCTAAAAACAAAATAAATACGAAGTTTCAGATAACCTGAGAAATATTTATCTGGTGACACAAACCGCTTACGCTATCACGATAACTTTGATCAATTATATACCTGGCATAACGTATAAAAATTATTAAGTTATATAAAACGCGCAAAAAACTAACTTTTTTGAGTAGAGCTACAAGCTAACAAACACCACTGATGTTATCTTCAAAATATTTGACATGACAGAATCATTTTTTTTATTTTAAAACAATGGCTTTCGCTAAGTCAATGAGAAAATTCCCTTTTTTTTAAATGTCTCTGAGTAAAAAATATTGTTAACAAATCGAAAATCGACCTTCGTCATTTGTTTACAGTTGTACTCATTAAGCTTCATGTTGGCTCGGAAAAGTCTGGTTGGTAGGACGTTGAACTCTTGTACGTGAAGTCATGAGTTCGAATTCCGCAGGCCGAAGACTGGTGCACGTTAAATCTATCGGGTCACACAGTCCTATAAGTTCCCATAACAAATCAATACTTCTGATCGTTCCTCAATCAGTACCTCTGATCCGGTAGATTGATCGTTCTCTGGTTCAGGTCAAAGCTACGATCTGTGGATTAATGAATGAAGTATGAATGGATCCCCCTGTGAAACGAGCTGTGATGTGTGTGTGGCTAAAGTCGTATTCTCGGTCATAGATGGCGCCACTGAAATGCGAAAATATCACTCAGCTCCACTATAACTTTCAGAAACTGAATCTGGCAACGCCATAGCCGAAACTCATCAGTCTGTTTACAAACAACGCGTCGTTCGGACGCTCATGTCATTCCTTATTATTTTTAAGTTCTATTTTATTTTCACTTTCATTAAATATACATTTTCAGTTGATTTAATATGTTTCTCAAGTATCATTGGTTAAATTAAGCTCTCGCTAACATGAGAAACAAGAAACGCATCCTCTGTCTTAAAAATTCGCTAGGTTTCCCATAGCAGGCTTGCTGGGATCGGCAAGTAGCATAAGTAACAACAACAAGCTTCATTTTGAATTTCGTATTTTTCATGCCGTATTTTCAGAGTCTACGGTTTACCAGCAATCCAAAATAAACACACACAAACAGACACATTCGCAAATTCTTTATTTTACTATTTATATATATATATATATATATATATATATATATATATATATATATATATATATATATATATATATATATATATATATATATAGATAGATAGATAGAAGTAAAAAAAAATATTTGAAAAAAAAATAGAGAAGAAACAATCTTTTCCTAATAACTTTTTTTAATTGAGTTTTTGTTTCCCATCAATAAATTTGTTCTCGAGATTTGACTTCCGTGAAATTTGATACGATGATTAATGTCTTAATGATAAGATTATTAATGTTTAATGTTAATTGAAATTTAAAAACAACAGATTAAAAGACTTAACTAACTGTTTGTTCGTACTTAATCTTTAAGTTTCCTGAAATACAAAATTGATGATTATTAATTACGTGAGCAAGTTCTGCTTTCGTTCGATGATTAACTAAGTTGGAAATAAAAATACGATTTTACAATCATCGGATAAATATATCGTGCATTTAAGCATGATTAATGATATGATTATTTTTAAGCAAAGGCGCAATAAGTTTGCAGCAGAGGCTTTGAGTAAATGAAATTTATTCATAAATTAAGAAGGGTATTACATTAAAAATATTATTTTTAGGTATGAAAAGTATTTAAAGAACAGTTAAAAATCTAGAGAATCAGAACATTTGCAAAATATTTTAAGTTTTCAACTGAGCATTTTTATCACTAGGCATTGAGTATTCATGCTTAATTTATGCTGTCGATGCATAACATACTTTGGTTCATCCATTATTGAGTTTTTTTTAAATATATTTACCATGTGTCTCATATTGTTAGTGTATTATGACTATGCATTATGTACTTAATAATAGACAGGCCGCTACCCATCTATTATTGGGTTAAATATTTCTACTGTAAATCTAAATTGGTAGGTTTATGTCATTAGATTAGTTACGCCTATGTGTTACATATTTAATAATAGATGGGGGGTTGCCAGTGGCGTAGTTAGCGGGGAAGGGGGGAAAGTGGGTACATTTGTCCCCGAGCGCAGCCTTTGAGGGGCGCCAAATTCATGAAAATTAATTATAAATAAATTCCAGAGTAAAATGCTTTTCTCTTTGAAACATCCACAGTTCCGTTTTCTAATTGCTCATAACTCCATGAAATTTTTATTCGATTTTCCTTAAAATTGAACATCGTAGGTTATTAATATTGTTAGTTTTCTTTGCACGCAGTTTTTTTTTAAAATTACTTTTAACATATTGGATGAAAAATATGTTTAGAAGAAACACTAATATACTCAAAAGCAATGAATGCAATCAAAAACATATAAATGGAATAGAAACTTCACCAGTAGCATACAACTGTTAAACTTTAAAGTGAAGATTTATGAATATGAAGATTATGATTTTTATTATTATGATTATGAAATTATCGAGCTACGCTGTCTAAAAAATATTGCGCAAAGTAACAAAATCTTATTCAATGTAATTTTTTTCTTTTTTAAAAAAAGCTATGTCAAGTGCGGTGGATTTTATTTCATAATTTATTTAAAGTTTAAAACTTTTCCGAAAAATCCCAGTTTTAAATTCAATACCAAAATGCATGTTGGTGAGGAAATTGAGTTGGTCCCCAGGTGCTCTATACCTTATCTACATCTCTAGCGGTTGTCGATTCACTTATTTATCTCAGCCATGCATCTCATATTGTTAGTTTTTGTCACTCATGTATTACATACTTCAATCCATCCATATAAAGTTATGTCATCCATGCAAGACTTTTTAGTGCAATGGAATATTTATATATCATTTCTATTAGTTTTAATTAATTTTTCAAATATATTTTGCAAAAATACTTCAGGGCAAATAATAATGTTTGAAAATCTAACTACTCAACAATTCAAGAGATAATTTATTTCTCTTATCTATTTCAGTGGTTAGCTAGATTTACTAGGGGAATACCAAACATTTGGAATCATTGTAGTTTTAAAATCATGCAATTAATCAAATTGGAGGACTTGGCGAATATGATAAGTCACATTTTCAAATTCTTCTGGAGAGTGTTTTATTAAGAACGTTTTTGGCGGAAAACATCAAGATTCTCATACAGGCAATTCATTGTAACTGGACAATAACAAGTAATAGCACCGTTGCCTTGTAGGCTGTTGTATTGCTCCAGAAACTTTCTAGATGGGTTATAATATAGCTATCTCGAATTCTGCTCCCGACTTGCACCGGCCACAATGCTGAAATAAAATATCTTCAGTTGTAGATGGATTATGGGTTAGAATCACCTTGCCATCGGGCTGAACGCGTCATGTTTTCGTGATTTTCCTCTACATGTGACGCAAATGCTGGTTAGTACCATCAAAAAGTCCTCCACGAAGGCTAGTTTGTCCCCATGCTTGATCCAGGAGTTACTTTGTATTCTGGATTGGGTTCAAAATTACAAGGCTACGCAGTTTAACATTGATAGTCTTAAACTCAGAATTGGGTCAGCTACTCAACGTCTGTTATGTAATATAAAATATAATATAGCTTCCTGGAAAGAATACTAAGCGACAGCTTGAAGATGCTACCGCTAGAAAAAGTGTAATTTACCTAAATCCCCTATTCCTCAATTATTTCCCTTATCGCACTTATGTTATGGGACAAATAAGGGACTCCGAACCATCATTTTCTGAATGGGAAGCCTATACTGTACACGGGTTATATCATGTACGGAGGCGTGCTTAAGTCTCCGGCCAGTATACTTTTTTCGATTTTTGTCTGTTTTAAGTGAAGAAAAAATGAATAATCTTTATTTTATTTATAAATATAACCCAACTACATTGTTGCCTATTTTTAATTACATGTATAAATGTAGTACAGTCCGCAAAAAAAAAAGATATCACCCTGAATAACTTTCGTTCTAATGATCGGATTTTCACGAACTAAGTGTTAATCTTAATGGTTCCTGGGGGTAACCTCAAATATGCTAATTAATTAGTGCTAACTATTAATTAAGTTACGAAATCAGACACAAAAACGTACTTTCTCTGAATAAACATATATTTTTTCTTACATATTTGGATTTTTAACCTTCAAAATATAGGGGATAGCCGCAATCTGGGAAATATGGTCCCCACAGTTTGGTCAGGAGAGCGATCCAAAGTTCGTACCCCTTAATGTTAATTTCACCTTTTACGTTTTTAGTCATATTTTAAAAACTAATAAAGCAATTCGAAGAAAATTTCACCCAGTCATAAAACTCATTTACCCAAAGATAATTTCACGAAAAAAATAATTTTTAATAATTGTTAATTATTTTTTATTATTTAGTTAAATTAAGGATGAAAAATTTTTGAATTATAAGGTATGAATTTTTTTATACCATATCAATCTACATATTTTTCAATTGAAAAATCTAAAGTTTCAACTGTTTTTATTTATTAGAAGCTGAGAAAAATTAAAATTAATTATTTTTAAAAAAATAATTTGGCGACAATGAAGAAATGATTAAATGGGGCGATTAATATTAAAATGTGATAAACTTGCGAGGAACTTGACTTCGCGCGCTTAGCATAAAATTTCATTCATATTTTTTTCGCTAATAATCGTTTGCTTATCTTTTCATTTTTATTTTTTTAAGCTATAAAATACGATGTTTCTTTTTTAGTCGTCTAAAATTCTATTTGCAATTTAGTAAAGAAATTTGAATAAAACATTTTATTGAATAAAATACATTTTATTCAGAGAATGTGGAGTTTTATAAAAGCATGCTTCTGATAGAATATGATTATACAACAGATTGTGCTTCTTTAATGTGATTATTTTTTATTTTTTAGTTTTTTTTCCTCAATAACTGATAAAATTTCAATAATATACATACGAATGAATAAATTTGGAATAAAATATTCATCAATTTCTTGAATATATATTTTATAAATATTAATAAAAATACGTAGTCAACATTTTTAAGCATCTCTCACAACATCGCAAATTTCTCAAAATCTTATAGGGTAAACTAACCAGTGAAGGAATACTTAAGCTTAGCTTGTCTTTAAAAAAAAATCATAAAAATTTCCAAATTTGTAATTTTAGCTAAATGACGTATTTGTTATTAAATGCATGTCGACATATTTGTTATTAAATGCAAATTATGTAAAAAAAATTTAGATAACTTGCATAATATTGTTTTAAGCTTTTGGTGGTTTAAATAAAAAGTAGTAAGATAACCAAGTGAAGGAACAGTTCTTAAATTGAATAAACACTAAATTTTCCAGTGAATGAACACTTAATTTTGAGAATGTTTGATGCTCGTTAGGAATCCTTAGGCCACACAGATATCTGTCGCCCTGTAGATTCCTGAATTGACGGATGTTAACACAGGCGGGCATTTGGAAAAAAGAATCTTTTAAGTTTTCGTGCCCCCATTTCAGTATCTTAAGGGCTTACGAACTCTGTTTAAAAAGGGAGTATCATATCAGATATATATATATATATATATATAAGAAAGCAAAAATAATCATAGTAGCAGTATTTGGTGGTAAATGTAGCTTATCGTAATTGAAGAATATGCTGTGCGACATTTTATGGTGAATTTGCGAACGTAAGTTTCAGAATGTATCGAAACATGTGGATGCTATTTGCTAATCATCTTTATCCAAAGAAAACCACCCATACAGCAAATTTCGTCCTAAAGACATCCCAAAACATTCCGAACACTCCTGGAACAGTCATATCCGTAAAGTGTCAGAAGAAAGAATTTCGTAGGATGTCACAAATAGACAGCAATATGACAGGCCTTTCAAAGGAGTGTTTTAGGAGTCTTGTAGGATCATCGTTCAGCGCATGCATGTTAAGTTCAACTTTGCCGTTAATGTTATTTCTTTTATCCAGTGACAAGAGCAATTCTGCTAGTGAAATCTAAACAATAAGGTATTTATAAGCTCAAATATCTTATTAGTTTCTTTTTTGTTTATCTTTCTTTTTTTTATAATCTATTTATATATTTGATTTATAAGTGTACTTGAACCCCGTCATTATCTTTAATATCTCAATTGCAATGTTTACATGCATGTTTGCAATGTTTACATACATTACTAAATGTTTAAATGCGTGGTTTATTTAATTTTTTCATAATTATTGAGGAAGTTTTACTTTTATTATTTCGTGAGGCAAATTTTTATCTGTTCTGATAACTCATTCTTTCTATTATTTTTGTTTTCTTCCTTTAAGTTCAACTTGTTATTTGGCATGTTTTTTTGGTAACCCTAAATTAATCATTTCTTCTAATTACAAATGAAATGACGTTTAAATTATTTCAATGTTGCTATTCATCTTCATTATTTAGTATATTGTTATTTTACCATTTTTTACAAAGTTTTGTCTATGAATGGTGTTTTCAATATAAATGTAAACAATAACAATCTCCAACTCAATACTTGCTACTGCTTATTCTGCTAGGCTATATTTTCAAACTGATAATTTTGTTTTTAACAAAAGAAATAAATTATGTAATTTTTAAGCTCAAATCTGTTGTATTGCATAAGATAATAACGATAAGTAATTCTGGTGAGTAAGAAGTGAAAATTTGTTTTATTTCTTTAGAGATGTATTGCGAAAAAGGTGACATGGTTGCTAGATTTTGAATAACTCCCTTTTTTGGCAATCCTGATTTGGCCTCTTTCAATTTATTTATTATTGTTTGTTCTTGTTGCAAGCTGTGCATCATCTTACGTTAGTGTTAACACCTTTAGCATTGTAAACACATGCGTTACATGCATGCGTTACATGCGTTACATTACGTTACATGCATGTAACGTAAATATCTAGCAAAATGAAGCAATTTTTTAAACAATGAATCATACAATATGCAACATATTATTTCAATATCTTATTCTTAAACGTAACATATTTCAATGTTTTTAAAATGCCACTAAACATTCAGCAATTCATTGAGTTATAGAAAAAAGAAATATCGTAAATTATAGAAAACTTTGTGAATGTGCATTAGAATTACTATACAATCTACATTTTATTTTTCAAGCACTTTTTTTTTCTTCAAACTTTCATGCCTAGAAGACTCGATTAAAGCTGTAAAAATCATTATCCCTAAAATTTTGTATATAGCTATTATAAGTTATGTTAATTTGATTTTAGTATGAAATCCTCGAATAAACATAGCAAAAATATCATAATCTAAATAATATCAGATAAAAAGTTCATGTATTTAAATTCTAAAAACTTATAAATCGATTCAAATTTTCTTTTCAAAGGAGATTAAAATAATTTTTTTTTCTGCTTTTTGGACATAAATGAACTTAAAAATTGTCTATTGCCTAGAAACTTCGAGATGTTTTCTATTAACTATTAATTAAACCTCTCAGAGCAATCACAAAACATTATTTCAATTTTTTTACAGTCAGAAATTGGTTGCTTAGCAACCTAGTAAAATTAAGCGTTTCTCTTTTGAATCAGTCAATGGGTTATCTTAAAATATTTATTTGCGCAGGCGACTTTTTTTGGCGGTTTTCTGGACTATCGCCAAATATATAAACCTTTATTGCAACCCAATTTACGACCCAATTGTTTTAAAATTTTGTCTACCCCCCCTAATTCAAGTGTCTAGATTCCAAATATGTAAAAAAAAATATATGTTTATTCAGAGAAAGTACGTTTTTGTGTCTAATTTCGTAACTTAATTAATAGTTAGCACTAATTAATTAGCATATTTGAGGTCACCCCCAGGAACCATTAAGATTGACACTTGGTTCGTGAAAGTCGGATCATTAGAACGAAAGTTATTCAGGGTGATATCTTTTTTTTTTTGCGGACTGTACATGGATGATAACATGAAAACTAAAACAAACTATTACATTTTTGTGTTCAAAGGCTCCGGCCAGATTATTATTTTAGTTTGATTTCAATAATTTTCAATAAATATAATTTGAAAATTAATAATTCCGTAATAAACGTTCAGTTTGGATAAATAAATCTTTCGCTATCGACGTGTTTTGAGTTACGGAAAAGAAATAAAATTATCGGCAGAAGGCTAGTTCTCTGATTAAATTTCGCTTTTATTATCAATTTACCATTTGGAAAGTCATCTATAAATGATCTGTAAACAGTAAAATAGAAAAGCATAATCTGTACTGACAATGGAAACAAAATATTTTGTACTAGCTTTGTACATACTTTCTGAAGCAGATGGAGAAGGAATAAATTATAAAAATAGAAAATAAATTATAGTTAGCGCGTTAACAAACATTTATAAAGGATAAAAAAAAGTGGAGGCAAGTATATACCATACAATTAATTATCCGTGGGAAATTGTAACTGTGTTCCTTACCTACGTTATATTAATTAATCAAGTAAGGAAATAAGTAATCTTTCACAATTTTTGTTAAAGGCTTTACTTAAAACAAACAGTGTAATATTTCGAGAATTATTATTAAGATTTTATTACTTGCAATAAACGTTGATACAGGGAAAAAAGTTATTTTGATGAGATGATAAGACAAAGCGATGCAAATTTTCACATTTGAAATTTCAGTTTGCGATTTGTGGCAAAGTCTGAAAGCAATAAACGTTATATTTCAATTGATACTCGATAGCCTCTCGTTTTCATGGACTTACAAAATATTTCCTTTTAAACATTTAAGTTTAAAATGTAATAATCTCTGAAAATTACTATGGATTGTGAAATAAACGAAGCTTTTGATAAGTTCTGGAAGCATTTCTCAAACTAAGCAGTTAAAATAATTGAATTAATTTTGAGCAATTAAAACTCAAATTCCTCACTCCTGACTTCGCCAATGCGTTAAATGTTGCGATTGAAGCGAAACTTTAGTTCGTAGTACGTGATTAACATATTAATTTAGCAGAACATTATCCTTGAAATGGTTTTTGAAAACATCAAGTGCTAGTTCAGCGTCATAGTTAAGCAGTTATTCACAATAATCAGGTTTTATTAATTTCTACCTCAATTAAATTACTATAATGTGTATCGAACTTATACCTATGAAGTAGGCAGTTTTGAATATTCGAAAGATGTAATTGGATATTGATTACAAAAATATTTAAATTAATAATTTGATTAATACGTTTAGTTATATTTATCATTAAATTACTGAGTACAATGAATATATAATTAAGTTCAAACAATTTTTCTTACTGTTGGAAACTTTTATACTTTGTGGAATAATAATAGTGAAAGTGAAATAATAATAGTGAAATATTCATAGTAAGATAATCATAGTGAAATAATCGAGAAAACTCCAAGAAGTAATTGTTTTTGCTTCCGGTAACGAAAAAAAAAAAGAAAAAGAAAAAAGGAATGATATAAAACTCTATGCAACTAAACTCAAACATCATATAAATATAAGCTGACTAGGGCCCCGGGAAAGGTAAAAATATGGTGTGGTAGTTATTTAAAAAAACATTCGAAAACAAACAGCTTTACTTTCTCAATTTAATAGTCTAAGAGCAGAAACTCTTTAACAGAAATGTATATACATAATTTTTTTATAGTTAGAATAGTAAATCTGTGAGTATTCGAATGTTCCTTTATACTTTACTATCAGTTCTTTTAATAAGTTTTCCTGGGACGCTAGTCACCTCATTTCAATTAAAAACGAAGAGCTGAAACAGTTGCGTTTGCGTAAAATTTTTGTTGTGGTGTAAAAAGAAATTTTGAAGAAAAAAAAAGTAGTTTGGGAGATCAACGCTAAAGTTAATAGTTTTCTGTGTGCCTGACGTTTATTACGGTTTGAATACATACTGCAAATGCATATTATAGATTCATAACAAAGCATAATTACTTTATTTTTAAAGTATGGGCTCAGCTGGCAGTCAATTTTTGAGAAGGACTAAATTAAAATACACTGTCATATAATAGTTTTCTAAATTTCACACATAAAAAATTTCTTATATCTGGTTAATATCCGTACAACAGTGTTTCCCAAACTTATGACTTTTGTGTACCCTTTCTAAATTTTTCATAACACTGTGTACCACTAATAAAAAAAAAATGAACGCATTTGTTACTATAAAAAATTGCACAAAAGTTAAAAATCACAACTGGCTGTTGACACCACTAATTATAAACTATTAACTCTGCAAAAAGGAGCCAATAGAAAAATACGTAATCGTAAATTTTCACGGCTAGCTTTGTTTTTACTTAAAATTTTTTGAAACTTTCGTTTGCTGCAAGATATTTCGCATAAGAACGCGTACTCCCTCTAAACTGTTTCCGTACCCCTGGGGGTACGCGTACCACACTTTGGGAAACACTGCCGTACAAAGATCAATTCGTTTTCATGTTTTTAACTTTGATGAATTTAAACCGATGATGATTCATAAAAATTTTCTTTATTTGTCGTCTGAAATATTCAGGTGGACTTCATGGAGATTTCTAATTGTAGAGGAAGATATATATACTTAATGCTTCCCGCCAACGTCGCCTATGTTTTAATATATTTCAGTAAATACGAATGTATTTGTATCACCAAGTAAAAAAAAGAACTATTTAAGTAGTCAGTTTTTATCTTTTTGGAAAAAAATAAATACGTGGCAATGTATTAGTGTTTCGTCTGTTAATGGGTTGATGGATAAAAGAACAGGTAATGTGACTTGAAAGAATTGAAATTTCCGGTTTTAAAAAACATACATTAATTAGCTGTACGATACAGCATATCAATTTACCCTGTCCTTCATTAATTATGACAAAAGGTCTGAGAAAACAGATGGGCTATAAATATCTTCTTAATATTTATTTTCAAATTTCGATTTTCTCATCACATTCAATAAAATGTACTAATCAGTTTTTGAATATTTTTCAATCATTTATTGATATGGCATCAAAGTGATGAATAGATTTATCGTGAAATATACATACATTTTAACCTTCATGATAATTATATTTAGAACAAAATATTTTTCGGATATCTCATGAATTTCACGTCTTACGATAAATATCGATTTTATCATAAATAACGATAACGATAATATCGTGATAAATGTCAGAAACGAAAAATTTCATGTACGATTATCTTATTAACATTATCGATCAGGAAAACAAAAATAACATACGTAAAAAAATATTAACTAATTTGATAAATTTCTTGCTATTTCATCAATATTTCTTCATGATCTAGCGCCATATCAAACTTTATCGTCAAGTTACTAAATACATCTTTCCCTACGCTCTTCAACTATACATTTTGTATAATTTTAAAATTATCATTCACATTACGTAAATATATTTGAGAAAAAAAATGATAACTACGTATCTATCTTGAATATTTAACTACTCTAACAAAATAGAGTATAAATCATCACTTACAATTTCAATTGTATGAAGAAACTGTCAAAATTTATAGACTTTTTTAAAAGAAAAATGCATCATAAATCACATTACCTCGAGAAAAAACCCTGCATTGATCAATATTACTAGACAAAAGACCATAGAAAATGTTTCATAAAATATTTTGATTTATCTAGGGTGGATCAATGTTAACAACTTTGATATTAGAAAATTATGATTAAATTATCTATTTTATTTCAGTTATAATAATTTTATATTAAATATTTATTGTTAAAAATGTTTTCTTTTTATCTCAATCTCATTTAGTTCGAACAATTATTTTCATTTGTTTAAAAATGGACTCTTTAACATTATTTTTTACACTTTGCATATTTAACCAAATCGGGGATATTTTTTAAGTGAATCGAAAATTGTTTGTTCATAATTAAAAAATTAGTTAAACCGAAGATAATTTTACACAAAAAATAATTTTATTAACTATTTATTGTTTTTTATTATATTCAATAATGGTCGGAAAACTTGGAATTGTAAGATATACAGATTTTTGCATCCTTTGAAAATATATTACTTTAACTAGCAAAATGAAAGAATTTGGTCGAATAATTCTTGAAAAATCAAAATTTAAAAATATTGCATTTTTGCGTTACTTTAAGTTTTAACATTAAGGGTTCAATATTTCTGCACTTTTCGTTGTTACATTTCTACAGTTTTAGTTCTCTTCCGTTTCTAACTTTGATGACTTTAACTTTGATGACTCTAACTTTGATGATCGATGATGACTCACAAAAATTTTTTCTACTTGTGAGAAATTAAGGGCGACTTTTGGAGATTTCTAATTACAAAGAGTCAACGACGCCCATGTTCTGCAGTGATAAAAAAATATTAATCTTTATAATACAGCCATGCTTGCTCAGGTGATAAAGCGTTCACGAGGTGAACAGGGTTCGAATCCTAGCGATGGCAGGTTGATACGAATTCCGGCTTGCACCGACCACAGTGCTGACGTAAAATATCCTCAGTGGTAAGCGGATCATAGGTTAGAGTTCCCTTGCCGCCAGACTAACCATGGGAGGTTTTCGTGGTTTCCTTCTCCATGTAAAGCAAACACTGGTTAATTCCATCAAAAAAGTTCTCCACGAAGAAAAATTGGAAAAATTTCTCCCAATACTTGATCCTGGAGTTCCCTTGTCTTCAGGATTGTGTTCAAAATTATAAGGCTGCCGGGTTGAATATTGGCAATCGTAAACTCAAAATTGGGTCGGCTGTTTAACGGCGGTTATAAATAAAATAAAATCAAATCTTTATAATAGGGGCTGGGATAGCCTGGTTGATAGGACTAGTGTTCGTGAGGACGGGAGTTCGAACTCAGCAGGTCGAAGAAACCCCGTGTATTAAATGGTGACTGGTGTACGTTAAATATGTCGGGGTCATAAAGACCTCCTAGTTCCCATAACAAATCGATACCTCAGGGGAGGGGTACTGTTCCATAAGTTCCCTTGTCTTCTGGATTGGGTTCAAAATTACAAGGCTACGGAGTTGAACATTGGTAGTCGTAAACCCAACTCTAGGTCGGGTGTTTAATGATGTTTATAAAATATAAAATCTTTATAATAGAGCAGTGGTGACTCAGGGGATATAGGGGTCGCCTCCTAATTAGGTGAGCTGGGTCAGAATTCCAACGATTGCTGGTCGATACGAATTCTGCAACCGGATCACAGTGCTAACATAAAATATCCTTAGTGGAGTCCCTTTTGCCATCAGACTGATAGTGGGAAGTTTTCGTGGTTTTTCCCTCTCTGTAACACAAATGCGGATTAGTTTCATTTATAAATCCTCCACTTTTGGAAATTGTTTCCCAATGCTTGATACAGAAGTTTCCTTGTCTTTTGGAATGGGTTCAAAATTACAAGGCTACGGAGTTGAACATCGTAAACTCAGAACTGGGTCGGCTGTTCAATGACGGTTATGAAATAAAATAAAATAAATCTTTATATTGAATGGTTGATTTGTTAATATAAACAAGCTTTTATTCTAGCATTGCTTAATCTTTTCTAGTTATTAACTAAATCGATGTAGCGTATTAAACAAAAAGAATGATCAATTACAGGGATTTAGAAACAGAATTTATACTGTCTTGAAAGAAAGCATGCTACCTCGATTCGTGCAATAATTTTTGTAAAAGTGATCAACAAAATTTGCTAAAATCACGATGAAATTGAAAACTAAATTTTCAATAGAATTGTCATTTTGATGAATTTTCTGGTTATAAAAGTAATTTGAAATAAAGTTCGGAAGTTAAACACTTGTTTTTATTCATGTTGGAAATTTTTAAAAAAAGTTTAAATTATTTAGAAATAAATATTTAATTTAAAATAATCATGACTATTATCATGTTTGCATTGACATATTCTACAATGAAAATTTAATAATTGAATGCTAAGTCATAGACAGTCTGTACGATTTGCTAAGAACTATGATGAAAATGATTTAATGAAAAATGAATAATTCTTTCACATACTTTTGTTTCCGCTTATGATTAAACATTTGTCACGTGATCTGTATTCAGACGTCAAACGTTTTCTTACTAATTCACTTACAAAATTTCTATACAATCAATTTGGTTGATAGGGTTTTCCTCAGTAGGTCTCTTCTTGAAATTGCAAGGAATAAACAAATTTATATTCCATTCTTTCTCTCTCTCTCTCTCTCTGAATTTGATAAAAATAATTTGGTTTACAATTTATCTAATTCCAGGGCTCGAAAAACAGCCCGTCCGCCCGTCCTCGGCGGTCAAAAATTCCCCGCGGACAACGAATTCCTCGAATCCGACGTCCGCCATTTTCCCGTTTTCCCGTTAATATTCGTGATACATTTAAAATTTTTCTTATCTCACAAGAGCCTAGCGCCTCACTTCTAAAATGATCCTGAAATGGAATTGAATTTATGAAAATGTATGAAATATATTTTTATTAATTTCATATTGATTCATTTCATGGATTATTTCATTGATGCATTGATTACTTTCATAATGATTGTCTTTTTTTTAAAATTAAAAATCTTTGTTTTGAGCCAAAAAGAATCTTGGACAATTTTCTTAAAAATTACTTTTACTCATTCCATTATTACTGTAATAACAAAGTTTAATATTAAAATTAAAAATCTAAATTTTAATTCCTCTTGGATCATTTGGATAGTGGTGTGATCTTTAAGTTGGTCAATCGGTGCTGGGGCATATCGAAAAGACTAGAGCCTCTGAGCTAATATTATGGGATTGTGAATATTTAGTTCTCTTAAGCCTAAATGAACATGGTTAATTTATAGCTATAAAAATAATTACGATTAAATTATAGCCTAAATCAGCAGTTCTTTTAACGTGTTAAAGAAATTACTTGATTATTGGCATTTACCTGTTTTTCGCATACATAGAGACAAGGTCATCTGAAATTATTTACCATTAACATATAATCATATAAGATATAACTGTTATTATAACATTACTTACATTAAGTGACGGGAAATTTTATAAAAAAATATTTAAAAAAAATTTATATAGAAATTTCTATATGAAATTAATTTTATAAAGTAATTTTATGTAGGATAACAAGAAATAAACTCCAATAAGCCAGCTGGTTACTAAGCGCGTTTAGTATAAAATACCTGAAAATACACACATTATTTAGCCGAAATAATTACGTAACCACTTTTCTTACCATATCTTTGGGAAAAAAATGCAAGAATTCATCGTATTTTTATTTCATCAATAAATTAAAGGAACTAAAACAAAACACAATACTCAAGCTTTAACTTGAAATTTTAATTTTTTTATGAGTAAAAAACATTTAATTTATCAACAATTTACTATCCCGAGTTATCGCAAGCAAATGAAAAAAGTTAAATATTAGTCTTTGTATAATAGTTTTTAAAGCAAGGAACAACAGAAAATGATACTTTCCAAATGTTAGTGAAGTGATCCGCCATTTTTTAAACTCTTTTTTTTTTTCCTTTGTAAATTCAGCAACCATACAATGTTACAAAATTTACATTTAATACAATACAAGAGAGAATATGAGAATAAATAGCAAACATTCGCGACGATAAAAATAGCAGTCTATTAAATAAAATCGTTACTAATGTATTTTTAATTCATCCCTTTTGTTGCCAACATAGTTAATCAGATTTCAATATTTCTGGAATAAACATTTTGCTGTATGTATCAATCAGCCTAAGGATTATAAATATCGTAGTTCATGCGTTATTGAGCAAAAAACTAATAGAATTGATTTATTCGTCGGCATTAAGCTTTGTTTAATAGTAAACAAAAGAGTTTTTCCTGAATAGTATAAAAAAGAGAAAAAATGCCTTTGACAAAGTTTTATTTGCAACCTAAAGTTAACTATAGAGCAAGGCTAAAAGCGGTTAAGAGCTCTACTGTTTAGCCGAGAACTCAAAATGATCGGCTAACAAAAAGAAATATTTTGAAATTAACACATTTTTCATCGTTGCATTTACATAATGCAGGTAAGAAAAATTAGAGTTTTCGAAATTGGATAAACAATAGAATAAACATAAGAGTTTTTAAAATAAAAAAACCATTGGATAAACAATACTAACTCCAATGGATAAACAATAGAATAAACATAAGAGTTTTTAAAATAAAAAAAACCAATGGATAAACAATAGAATAAACATAAGAGTTTTTAAAATAAAAAAAACCAATGGATAAACAATACTGACTCCAATGGATAAACAATAGAATAAACATAAGAGTTTTTAAAATAAAGAAAACCAATGGATAAACAATACTAACTCCAATGGATAAACAATAGAATAAACATAAGAGTTTTTAAAATTAAAAAAAACCAATGGATAAACAATACTAACTCCAATGGATAAACAATAGAATAAACATAAGAGTTTTTAAAATAAAAAAAACCAATGGATAAACAATACTGACTCCAATGGATAAACAATAGAATAAACATAAGAGTTTTTAAAATAAAAAAAACCAATGGATAAACAATACTAACTCCAATGGATAAACAATAGAATAAACATAAGAGTTTTTACATGAAAAAAAGCTGCGTGAATAGGAGTCAACTATTGGGGGATTGAATGAAATACAATTTCTTTTTTTAAAAAAAAATCATCAATATTGTTTGTATTTTCTTTGACTCTCTGTAACGAGGCAGTCGCATGTTTTAGAGAACTTTAAAGAGATACTAAACTTACCATAATATTAACAGGAATTTCTGTTTTTTCAAGATAAGACTTTAAAGCTACGAGATCTGATAAGACAGGGTTTTCATATCTAATACTTTATTTACGAAATAAACACCGAGTGGTGGTCATAAATGTAATAAATGATCTTTTCCACTTTCGCTTCCAAAACCCACAGAAACCGCCCTGTATTTTTCATATTTTGCAAAGCTCTCAGTTGTTCAAAAATTTTTTTGTGAGTTGATAAACTGTTCATCAAAGCAAAGGAAAACATCTCTGAATTAACAACCAATTTAATTTAAGCACTTTTCATATTGGAGTTTAAGGATTATTTCTGTGGTATGTAATGTTTGGTGACAAATTAATTTAAACAGGAAATATATTTCGCTAGTTTCTCAGAAATTTTAAGAAAAAAAATTCATTTGACAGCTCTATGTAACAGATGTAATAAAATGTAAATAAAATTGAAATTAGAAAGATAAGAAGCATCGATTCTGCTGATATGGCATATGAAATAAATGCACTTGAAGTTGAAAGTTTTTCAATTATAAAGATGTCCAAGCCGGAAGCTGGATTATATTCTGAGTGGAATAAATCAATCAATTGTCGTTTGCACCATTCCTATTGGACGATTCATTTTCACATTCGAATAGAAACGTATTTCTATTGCTTCTTATTGGTGATTCATTGATCATTGATGTATTACCAGCAGTGAACATGACATCTTTGTAGAGAATAATTTTCCTATTTATTTTTCATATAAAGAGACAATAAAGTTTTGGAGATAGTAAAAAATAGTAGATAAACTTATTTTCAATTCAATACTCAACTTATATTAATGTTTAGTTTAAGTGTGTTCTTCAAGCCTATCTGGTCAATGTAAAAAAAAAAAAAAATTAGTCACAACTTGGATACCATAGTTTCGTAGCAAGGCTTTAATTTTAAATCATATTTACAATCTTACTGAAAATAAAAATGGTCTAAAACAGGAAATGATTTTAAAAAATTAAAAAAAATTGCCAACTCGGAGCGTTTTTTACTTTTAAATACTAGTTATTTAAATCAATAAATAATTTTGAATTTTTACTCATTTTTTTTTATCTTAAACTACACAATGTTTTAGAAACTTTTCATAACCCGTCATCGATAGCACAGAAGAGATTGGTTGAACTTTATCTAACTGCCATGAACAGTTACAAACTCACAAGAGTTATAAGAATAGCGTAATTATTCGCTGAAAGATGTTATTTCATGTTACCACAGAGCCCTCAAATAACAGCATTACAGATCAACGTATCTTCCAATCAATAAGGAACTAAAAATGCAGCACAAATATTGTAAACACTGGTTTAAAAAATTTTGACTTATTCGTATACGAGGGTTGCTATTTATATTTCTGGCCTAATAATGAAAAAAACAAATATGTAGGATCGAAATTGGTTTTATTGTTTTTCAAAATATTCTCCATGATGATCAATACACTTTTGCATGAGTTTGAACCAATTTTCAAAGCACTTTTTCCAGTCCGATTGAAGTAACTCCAAAACATGCGTTTTGAATGCATCAACCGCTTCTTCGGGGGTCGAAAATCGTTGTCCATGTGTGGGAATAAGAAGAAGTCATTGGGTGCCAAATCAGAGCTGTACGGTGGATGACCCATCAGTTCGATCTTTCGCTCCGTCAGAAATGCCTTTGTTTGAGTCGATGTGTGAGAGCTCGCATTGTCATGATGAAGAATGATTCGCCTGTTCTGCTTTTTTCGAATTTCTCCGATGACTTCTGGCAAACAAATGGTCGTGTACCATTCAGAATTGACCGTCCTGCGTTGCTCTAACGCCACTGTTGCCACATGACTTTTAATGCCGAAGAAACAGGCAATCATTTGTTTCGATGTGCTTCTTCCTCGAACAACTTTTGTTGGTTTAGCCTCGTCTTGGAACACCCATACAGTTGATTGCTGTTTTGTTTCCGGCTCATATGCATAGATCCATGATTCGTCACCTGTGTAGATGTTATACACAGCCTTTGATGTACCTTGAACGTATTTTTCCAACATTTCCTTGCACCAATAGACACGAGCCTTTTTTTGAGCATTTCTCAGATTATGCGGGATCCAACGCGAAAATTTTTTTTTTACGCTCAAATGTTCATGCAATATTTTATTGATGCTAGTCATACTAATGTCCAAGGACTCCTCTATCTTACGGTATGTCACATGACGATCTTGCTTTATCAGTTCACGCACAGCATCGATCTTTTCTGGCACAACAACGGATTTTGGACGACCTGCACGGGATTCGTCCTGGATCGAACATCGACCACGATTAAATTCGTTATACCAATTTTTTACAGTGCTGTAGGATGGCGCTTTATCGCTGAATAAAGAATTATGTTCATCGAAACACTCTTGTCGTGACAATCCACGTCGAAAGTTATGAAAAATAATGGCACGAAAATGTTCACGATTCAATTCCATTTTTTGAAAGAGAAGAACTTTTCAATTTACTGTCAACAACACAAATAAAGCTATAATGGCAAATCATCTGCTGAATTTATGCTTAAAAATATCAAACTTTCGATTAAAATCGTCTGCGGTCGCCTAGCAACACTTACTGTTGCCAAGGCCAGAAATATAAATAGCAACCCTCGTACAAACAGAATATAAAGAAAAATTGATATCAAGAAAATAAATTTTGATCCATTTGTTCCTAACGTTCTATGAAAATAACGATTAATTTTTCGAAAAAAAAGAAGGGGGTAGACAGAGGCTTACTTTAGTTTGAAAAGAAAATTATTTTTTCTATTATTTAATAATTATTATAATATATTAACTGCAATAATATCATCAAACCATTAATGGTTTGATGAGATTAGTTTAATGATAGATTTAGTTTGGTGAGATAAGATAGGTTTATCTACCATACCTACCTGCTTTTTAAAAATAAATCTTCATGTTTAGATCCAAAGTCAAACCACTGTGCCTTTTTAAAAATAAAATGGTAGATAACAGAAAGAAATGTCCACATGGTTAAAGTAAACATTTTCAACTACTTTTTTCTCATAGGTGTTTTCACGTCCATTTTTTTGTGTGCCTGGGCATAAACGAGTTATGTTTTGAAAATTTATCTATTCTCACTCAACTCATTTTAATTTAAAATAATTATGTTTTTAGTTATATTAATTGTCGTCTCTGCATGATATTTTTTTTTCTTTAGCAAAGTTAAAATGATATTGTTAAAACATGAGTATAATCTGTCAGTTTTGGCAACCAGCTTATTTTTAAAAGATGGTTTTCATTTCTGTTAAAAAGGAAAGAAAAATAAGTATTTTCAAAAACCATTAAGAGTTTCGTAAAAAAGAAACGCATAAAAGATTATTTTAAAACAGTTGGCAAAACATCAAAAGTTTTGCAGTCATTTTATTAAAATTGCCAAAGAGCATTCTTTAAGACCATTTATCATATTCTAAGTAAAATTACTCAGCAATTCTTGCTTATGGACTTATTCTTATTCTTTATATTTTCTGCCTTTATTCACTTGAATATAGTTCTTCTTTCCGACTTTTAAATAATAATGCAAACTTTGAATGATTTCCCGTGGGATTTTCTTTGCGTAAAATAGTATTAAATTTTATTCTTTTCTATTAAGTTCTGAGATTTATTAATTTAACTAGCTGAATACCCGTTCTTCGTACGGGGTGAATAACAAGTCAGTTCTGAACAACCGTACCAAATCGTGACAAAACTAAGAGGCATATACTGACACAATTGTGGAAGAACCAGGTAAGTGACATTTTTTATCAAAATTTATGCATTTAATACTAAATACCGCATAAGTATTTAGTATTAAATGCATAAATTTTATTTTCAAACTAGACACGGAGGAATTAGACAAAATTAGACGAAGAATTATAAACTCTGTCTTCTAATAATTCTGTCCTCTCTCAAAATATGTAAACTCTGTCCTCTCTCAAAATATGTCACCTGGTTTCTCCACTTAAATCTTCAATTAATAAATCTAAAATAAATTTATTTTTATTTACTTATTATTATGCGTTGCACTTTCCGGCTGCTTTATGTTATTGTATTATTTTATTTTATTATATAACCGTCGTTGAACAGCCGATCCAATTTTATGGGTTTACGACTACTAATGCCATAACCTTGCAATTTTGATCCCAATCCAGAAGACAAGGGAACTTCTGGATCGAGTATTGAGAGAAATATGCAGGACTTTTTTGATGCAGCTAACCCGCATTCACATTACATGGAGAGGAAGACCACGAGAACCTACCACGGTTAGCCTGACAGCAAGGGGACTCTAACCCATGATCCGCCTACCACTGAGGATATTTCACGTCTGCATTATGGTCGGTGCAAGTCGGATGCGGAATTCGTATTGACTGGGATTCGAACCTGGTTCGCCTCATTGGAAGGCAAACGTTCTGTCCCCTGAGCCATCGTGGCTCATGTTATTGTATTAAGGTAAAAAAACGGTTTTTGTTGTTCATTCCATCAGAATAGAGATAAACTTTATTTAGCATCACTTGGTATGATGATATTGCTTGCGGCCAATTCATGATACTCAAAATTTACCACCATCAAGTAATTTTCCCCATCACACATCCCTTTCAAGGGAGAGTAAGGCACTAATTTCAATAGTATCGATATTAAAATTGTTTTGAACTGATATTTTTTTGTCTTTTTGTTTGCATTAATCTTTTCTTTAAAAGATCTTTTTGTAATAATCACCAAAATCACAATACTTTATATCTATATCAGCATATATTTGGTGCTTATTGTATAACCCATTTGAGCTTTGTGCAAAATACATTTATCAGTGGCAGCAAACTAAAGCCGAAATTTTAAAAATAAATGAAATTCTTAGAAGGCCTTGCTAAGGACTTTAGAGCATGTCAATTTCTCTATCTTACCTCTTTAAATACTTATAAGTAGTGATGGAAAAAAATTTTTTAGTTCTACTAGAGGGCTCCGCCCCTGCTCGCTGACGCTCGCCAACCCCCGGAGAATTGCTTCGCAATTCTTGCTTGGTTTGCTTCGCAAAACCAAGAATGCTTTGATTTCATATATTTCAATATTAAACTGAATATTAAATGTTATCATCGAAAAGAATTAATTTTCTTAAATGCAGAATAAGCAGTGTATCAATATCAATGTCACTTTTTTTCGTTGACTACAGTTCCTTCTATGTCCTATTTGTTCTCTAAATGAGCCAAAATTGTCAGAAATTAACATCAACGTGCAGATATAATCTTAATATGAAACTTGTTTAAAAAAAAATGATAATCACAATAATACAGACTTTGTCCCAAAGAAATGAATATATTTTTAACACATTTAATTCAATATATATATATATATATATATATATATATATATATATATATATATATATATATATATATATATATATATATATATATATATATATATATATATATATATATATATATATATATATATATATATATATACAAACACTATAATATTTTTCAATAAGCAATATTGTTAAGAACAGGGTAATTTTTAAAGAATTTTTATCAACGGTGGACCTCTGCTTTCATCTTGAAGAAATTTAGCACTAAAAGTGGCAAACGCAAATGATGAATTGTATACACGGATATTTTGCCTAAATAATTTTGCTTCTTGCTCATCAGAAAGAAGTAAGTTTTTCAAAAATAAAGGATATTCATGCAACCAGATTAAACTTACGAATTAACGTTTTAGAAAACAAATAATCAGATTAATCAATATATCAATACGAAATAAGTTGAGATGTTGTAAAACTGAAGAATGAAATTCTAACTATTTTGTGATTGGTTGCATCTCTGAAAAAGAAAATTCAGACTTGTAAATCGCTTTTTTAAGCTTGCCGTTTTCAGACATGTGATTGGCTGTTGTGAACGGCGGTTATTCTTCATTATTAACTGCAAAATCGTGCTTTAAAACTAAAATAAATAAAAATTTAAAATTATGTAAAAGATTTGAATGCCCTAAATGTCTTCCCTGAAAGATTCTGAATGAATTGATTCCTTAATCTTAGATTTTCATCACGTAGTTAAAAAGTTTTTCAGGGGACAAAATTAACTGCAAAAACTTTTTTTTAGAATAGAGAGAAAATATTAATGTAAAATAATTATTAATATTAATATAACGTAATTATTATTATAAAAATAAAGATTAATATAAAACAATTATTTAATCAAATAATGAAACTGATTTACACAAATTCAGAATAAGACAAAATAATTTTTTAAAAAATAGTGCGTGGAGTCCCTCCGCGCGGAAGAAGTGAAACTTCGTAATGTGGAAATGAAAATAGGAAGGGATAGAAATTCGCGATCGCAACGCTCGAGTACGCCGTCTAGCGGGAGCCTGTAAATATCAGACATTAATTTATCACGTTTTCATTTAGTTCCATCAAAGTCATTGACTGAATCAGACGCCATTTTTTAGCAGCAAATAAGAAACAATATTTCCCTAAGGAAAAGGCCGAAGAACTTGAAAAAAATCTCCAGAATATTAGTAAATCTTTCAGGAACAGAACACGCCAAACATTTGAAGAGAAATTAATCAATAATTTTTAATTTCTATTATCAACAAACTTGCAACTGATGACTTCCGATTTCGGATACTGTTACAGATGTGTGTATTAAGGTAAAATGCATTTCTTCTGTCTTCAATTCATTACGAATTAAAGTGAAGTCAACATTGCTTTCGTCATTCCAGTGAATAAATATGAATTCAGAACATACAGAATTGTAATAGTTATAGCATATTCTTCTTCGTTATAGAATAGTATATATTTCTGTATCCATATAATTCGGAAAACAACAATAAAAAATTATCCAAGTTACTTGAAATAGTGCCATTTGTGCTGATTCTTAATTAATTTTAATCGTTTTCTTTAGTTTTGAAAGAATAAGTTCAACTAGAATTCAGCTATTCTGTTTTTAGCTACATATTCAAATTCATATCAATTATAAAATTTTACTGTGTAGTATGTTATCTAAAAGTAATGAAGGGATAAACTATGCATATATTATTTGAGAATAAAGTTTTCAAACAAGGAACTTATCATTTTGGAATTCTCCGGGAATTATAAATCAGGTAAGTGCAATGATTTTTACAATAAAAAATTTGCTTGTAAATATTTTTTTTTCATTTGATGTTGGTTCTCTACAGAATGGTTTTTTACGTCTGATTAAGAACTATAAGAATAATAAAAAAAGAAACAATATGAAAGTTTTTATTTCAATGTAAAGAATTCTTAAAATCGTTTTTTTATCCTAAGAATTCTTTATTTTCCGTTTTTTAGTTTATAATTTTTTGATAAAAATTGTTCTCAAAATACTTTTTCTGAAAAATTAAATGGTATAACATTATGTGTTATGTATACTTCTTGTATATTCCAATGTTTGAAGTAATATGATTCAGAAAAGTATGGAATAAAAATTCGGTACTTACTTATTAACGCCACCGCCGCTACAGATTTGGCGGTTTTTAAGTGCCGCCAATCTACACTTAAAATTTTTGCGACAATTCATAAAATAAAACACTTTATTTAAAATCAAAATAGTCAATCGGATTTCGGTGGAAAATGAGCCGATATAGAGTTTAGCATAGATTCAAAACAATCATATCGCCATATGAACTCTGATAAATAAGATTCCAAATGAAATAACATTTCCAAAACGTACGTTTACCAAGATAAAGTTTTATGTTGTGGGAATTGGTACATTTTCGTTTTTTCGGTAAAATATTTCCCTCCTGAAAAAATAAAATTGCTTCTTGTTTTGTTTTTGGCAAATCCCAAAGACGAATTTTCGTAGCACTAAAAATGGCGACAAAAAAGAATTGTTTTTTTTGTTTTTGTTTCGTCAGCATTCTTTATTTTACGTTTCTTAGTTTCTAAATAATGATTTTTATTGAAACTTGAAATTTTTTGATAAAAATTGTTGTCAAAAAACTTTGCTTACAAAATTAAATTTCATAAAATTATGAGGCTTATGTATACTTTTTGTTCATTTTAATTTTTGAAGTAATATGATTCTTAAAACTATAGAATGTAAAGTTTAAATGGGCCTTTCATGTTATACCATTAAATTTAGTAATACTATTTCTCGGGAAATTAGGTTTTAACTCTTATAAGAAATATACATATTTTTTTCTGTTAATGTACAAATATTTTTCCGATGCGTTTTGGATATTCCTTCTCTAATAAAAAGAGATACCATTTAGTTTTCGTTTGCAGAAGAAAGAATATCAAGCATTTTTCTTTTTTAAATTTAATTAGCCACAATAAAGAAGGAACGTTGCAATGCTACACGCTACGTTAACGACGTCTCCAGAGTAACTGAATGACGGTTCATATAGAAATCGCAGGTAAGCGGCTCACACAACAACGCCCCCTATAGTTCGTTGCGATCGCGAATTGATTTTTAGTGAAATCATATTGTTTCTTTAAGACAAACTTTATTAGCAATGCTTACAATTCACAATTGATCGCATCTTTTAATTATCATTTTCGAGTGGAGAAATATCCAAATCTATAACATTTACAATGGGATTATGATAACTAAAGTAAGATACGAAATGTTTGAGTTCTATTTTTCCAATATTTCTTGTAAAAACTGCATCAATGGTAGTTACCCCTTTGATCGTTGGATCATTCCTACCATTTATCATTTCCAATCCAAATTTGTCTTTAAGGAAGGTTGATAATGTTTCAGCTTCAGGTAACGAGAAATTCACATTAAAATCTCCTGCAAGGATCACAGGCCGCTCGTTGCCATGGTAGCGTTAAACGTTTAACGCAACCTTGTTATAAGTCGCATTAGAAGTTTCACTTCAAAAAATATTTATAGAAAAACAATTCGCGATCGCAACGAACTATAGGGGGCGTTGTTGTATGAGACGCATACCTGCGATTTCTATATGAACCGTCATTCAGTTACTCTGGAGACGTCGTTAATGTAGCGTGTAGCATTGCAACGTTCCTTCTTTAATGTGGTTTATTAAATTTAAAAAAGAAAAATGCTTGATATTCTTTCTTGTACAACCGAAAACAAAATGGTATCTCTTTTTTTTTGAGAAGGAATATCCAAAACACATCGGAAAAATATTTGTACATTAACAGAAAAAAATATGCATATTCTTATAAGAGTTAAAACTTAATGCCCGAGAAATAGTATTACTAAATTTAATGATATAACATGAACGGCCCATTTAAACTTAACATTCTATAGTTTTAAGAATCATATTAGTTCAAAAATTAAAATGAACAAAAAGTATACATAAGCCTCATAATTTTATGAAATTTAATTTTGTAAACAAAGTTTTTTGACAACAATTTTTATCAAAAAATTTCAAGTTTCAATAAAAATCATTATTTAGAAACTAAGAAACGTAAAATAAAGAATGCTGACGAAACAAAAACAATTCTTTTTTGTCGCCATTTTTAGTGCTACGAAAATTCGTCTTTGGGATTTGCCAAAAACAAAACAAGATGCAATTTTATTTTTTCAGGAGGGAAATATTTTACCGAAAAAACGGAAATGTACCAATTCCCACAACATGAAACTTTATCTTGGTAAACGTACGTTTTGGAAATGTTATTTCATTTGGAATCTTATTTATCAGAGTTCATATGGCGATATGATTGTTTTGAATCTAAGCTAAACTCTATATCGGCTCATTTTCCACCGAAATCCGATTAACTATTTTGATTTTAAATAAAGTGTTTTATTTTATGAATAGTCGCAAAAATTTTAAGTGTAGATTGGCGGCACTTAAAAACCGCCAAATCTGTAGCGGCGGTGGCGTTAATACGTAAGTACCGAATTTTTATTCCATACTTTTCTGAATCATATTACTTCAAACATTGGAATATACAAGAAGTATACATAAACACATAATGTTATACCATTTAATTTTTCAAAAAAAGTATTTTGAGAACAATTTTTATCAAAAAATTATAAACTAAAAAACGGAAAATAAAGAATTCTTAGGATAAAAAAAACGATTTTAAGAATTCTTAACATTGAAATAAAAACTTTCATATTGTTTCTTTTTTTTATTAATCTTATAGTTCTTAATCAGAAGTAAAAAACCATTCTGTAGAGAACCATCATCAAATGAAAAAAAAATATTTACAAGCAATTTTTTATTGTAAAAATCATTGCACTTACCTGATTTATAATTCCCGGAGAATTCCAAAATGAAAAGTTCCTTGTTTGAAAACTTTATTCTCAAATAATAAATACATAGTTTATCCCTTCATTACTTTTAGATAACATACTACACAGCAAAATTTTATAATTGATATGAATTTGAATATGTAGCTAAAAACAGAATAGCTGAATTCTAGTTGAACTTATTCTTTCAAAATTAAAAAAAAACTTACCAAGAAAACGATTTAAATTAATTAAGAATCAGCACAAATGGCACTATTTCAAGTAACTTGGATAATTTTTTATTGTTGTTTTCCGAATTATATGGATACAGAAATATATACTATTCTATAACGAAGAAGAATATGCTATAACTATTACAATTCTGTATGTTCTGAATTCATATTTATTCACTGGAATGACGAAAGCAATGTTGACTTCACTTTAATTCGTAATGAATTGAAGACAGAAGAAATGCATTTTACCTTAATACACACATCTGTAACAGTATCCGAAATCGGAAGTCATCAGTTGCAAGTTTGTTGATAATAGAAATTAAAAATTATTGAGGAATTTTTCTTCAAATGTTTGGGGTGTTCTGTTCCTGAAAGATTTACTAATATTCTGGAGATTTTTTTCAAGTTCTTCGGCCTTTTCCTTAGGGAAATTTTGTTTCTTATTTGCTGCTAAAAAATGGCGTCTGATTCTGTCAATGACTTTGATGGAACTAAATGAAAACGTGATAAATTAATGTCCGATATTTACAGGCTCCCGCTAGACGGCGTACTCGAGCGTTGCGATCGCGAATACTTTTCTGACTTTTATTATTTTTATGCTAGTGAGAACCAAAACAATATGGAAATGAATGAGGGAAAACTGGATCCTGCCACGTGATTTCCCGGCCAATAAAAATGTAGCGTTAAACGTTTAACGCAACCTTGTTGGAAGTCGCATTAGAAGTTTCACTTCAAAAAATATTTATAGAAAAACATTACTTTTATAATTTTTATTATTTTTATGCTAGTGAGAACCAAAACAATATGGAAATGAATGAGGGAAAACTGGATCCTACCACGTGATTTCCCGGCCAATAAAAATGTATCGTTAAACGTTTGACGCAACCTTGTTGGAAGTAGCATAAGAAGTATAACTTCAATAACATTTAAAATAATAAATCAAAATGGAAAAGCGCTAAAAGTAGCTAAAACCAAATTTGTCTTGTTTCAATGTAGAAATTCAGAAATACAATTCTAGCAGAAAACTAAGAAAAGTCAGAAATACAATTCTAGCAGAAAGCGAAGAATATTTCAAGATCGTAACAGTCGTAAAACCTTTGAGTTGTAAGGTTTATAAATTTTTACATAATTTTAAAGTATCTAATTTTGTATTGAAAAATACGAAATTATTGTGAAATCGATTGAATCGTTGCTGAGAAATTAAATTTTCAATATACGGCTTTTTTAAAATTAGATTTTTCAGGAAATGTTCAACCGATTTGTTATCGATTCAATTGATTTGTATATTTTGCCATTTAAAATTAGGTATTACAAAATGATGTTAGAAATTGTATACATTACAATTTAAATTTTTTTCAACTATTGCTAAATAAAATAATAAAAAATAGTAATTATTTACTGAAATTTATTTTTACATGGATTTGTCTGGAAAAACGAATTTTATAATTGTGTGCAAAGATTTTTAGATTAGCATAAAAAGTTTTCAAGATAATCCACAATACGCAATAAATAAAATTAACATTAGGGGATCAAAATTTTGGATCGCTCTCCTGATCAAACTATGGATAACATATTTCCCAGATTGCGGATTTTGGGGGTCAAAAATCCGAATTCGTCAAAAAAAAAAAAGGTATGTTTATTCAGAGAAAATAATTATTTTTTATGATTTCGTAACTTAAAATATCATCTGCACCATTTAATTAGCATATTTGTAGTCACCCTCTCAAGTAAGATGGAGTCCTAGAACGTGAAGAACTGATCATTAGATCAAAACTTATTCAAAAATTATTTTGCTCACAGAACTCTGTCAATTGTATTAAATAATTTTCTGATATTTTATTTCCATCCGTTTTGGCTTCGTTAAGCCATGTTCGAATTCATATTTATGTTCTCTCTTTGCTATGTCAGATAATAAAATTAGTTTGATTTCAAGAGATATTGTCTGTGTGCATTCTAGGGCAAGGTGCGTAGCGTTTTTAAAAAGTGCTTGAAGGTGTTATTTTCGATTTCCGTTTTTTAAAAGCCCTTAAAGGTGCTTTTTTCATTGGGTGTTTTCAAAAAGTGTTTAATTTTACCTTTTCTGTTCTATTTTACCTAAAAGTGTGAAAAGTTTTATTTTACCTTTTTCAAAATGAGATTTTTCTCTTACCATGTTAATTTTCGCTACGAATTATGCAAAAAGACACAGTTCGCATTGTTCTATTCAACTTTTTCACAATTAATTTAACCTATTGTCAGTCCCTAGCGTATGAAAACGCCATTCGTTTTACATGATTCTAAATTTCATGATTTTTGACAATTGTCTAGTACAATGCCAATTTTTTTTTTTTGACATGACGGTTAAAACCAGGTAAAACCATCAATTGTCAAAGACTTTCCAATCCTGCCTAGTTAAGATATTTTTTTTAAAGTGCTTAAAAATATTTTTTGAGTGCTTGAAAAGTGCTTAAAAGGTGCTTATTTTTTGTTGAATAATTTGGCTACGCACCCTGTAGGGGTTTCATTACCCTAGGAACTGTCCTTGGTTCTGGGTGTAGTAAAACACTTATTAGTTGAACAACAGTTTAGTGTTAAGTAGTTACCACCATTTTTGACGTTCAGATACGCGATCATTTCCTGCAATGTAGGGGGCAACAGAAAGTGGGACACAGCATGACAAAGGGGAGGAGGGGGTCAAATATATTGAAAATAAAGTGTACAATCATTTATGGACGGGTCCTACGTATTGCTCCGAAAAAACTAAGTTTTTTGTACTTACTGAAACAGCTTTCTGAAATGAACCTCTTGAAATATAAATAAAACATCTAAATGTTAATATATATTTAAGCGCTATTTTCTGATTATAAAATTTGTAATATTTTTTTCTCCATAATACGGCAAACTTTTATTCAAATCGCAAATCAATTAGTAAAAGGTGTATAAGGATTTAAAGTTCTAGCCTTGAGAATTTACGTCGCTGGGAAGATAAAAAAGTATTTAAGAGAACCATGAAAGTTTTATCGACCAATTAATTAGATAAATAAATCTTTTTTTAATTGCTAAGATTGTTTTACTTGAAGGAGATTATCAATTTTTTAATAAAATACTTGAACAGTTTCTATCTAAGAGATGCTACTTTTTTTTAATAAAGTACTTGATGTCATTTGAAGTGGAGCTTTATTTAAAACGGTAATAAAAAAAGAGTATAAGATAAAATGCTTAAAAAACTATAGACTCTTAGAAACGAAGGTGTATTTTAACAGTTTTTGCCGTAATATTTGTCTTTCAACACCTCCAAAAGAGGCTTTTGAGTTGATCTCCTCAATTAAACCGAGTTTTTGAAATAGCATTTAATGAAAACTATTAAGTATGTATGAGAAATACGCAAATTTAAACTGTAATTAATTATTTTTTGTCTTACTTTTAAAATCCTATGAAAAATCGTAAAATTTTATTCTTATTTTTTAATCAACTTCAAAAAATGCGATTAAAGAATTTCAAGGAATATTGCTTGATATCAAACATATTAAGTCGTGTATTTATATAATTTATATCTTAAAATAAAATATGATTAACAAAACACGTAAAAATATTGCTGTACTACTTATAAATAAATTGATAATGAGATATTTTAAATACCTCTTCTTTTATTTTTATACATATATTTGAAGAACTTAGTGGAAGATGGCTCTAAGAAGAGTAGGAAGCTATTTATGAAATAAATTTTTTTCATTAAGAACCGCATTTTTGAAAAATAGAAAGTTCTATTTTTCAACTGATCATTACATGGTTAAAAACCGAAAACCTTACGCTTTTTCAGAATGTAACTGAATATCTTCGTTTACTTAAATCTTCAAAGGCAATAATTTTTTCTTTTCTTTTTTCAAAAAAAATTCGCCCAATTTGAGATTTTAATACTTTTTGGCGTTTTTTATTAGCTTTCAAGATTTTTCGATGTGTCGTTTTTTTTAATAAAGCAAAAGCTATCAGATAGAGTATATTTATTTCCTTATTTTTTTAAATAAATAAATATTTTTTATCACTATTTTGAAGTAAATGGAACTTACCATCATTTCTCAATATTTGGCTTTATTGAAAAAATAACGATAGGTTGCAAAAAAGTGGTTAAGCATTTGGACTCTTGAGGAATCATTTAGTTAACAATAAGGTAATTAGTGATAGTTATATTATTTTATTAACAATATTTATCTCAGTTAAGCAAAATATTTGCATCTATCTACCATAATATTATTACCATATATCATTACCATGTATATATTATCCCCATAATACAGTAAATGAACTACATTTTTTTAAACTTTTTACCAAAATCTGGAGTAGTTTAAAAAGAAGAAAATACTTTCTTCCTTTAAGTATAAAAATGTAGCTCATGAATATTCTCAGAATATTAGCATAATTCCATCCGTATAGAAATTCGAGCATTAAGGGATTTAGTGTAAAGCATAATTTCGCATTTCTATCTGTCACTTCAATGTTATAAATTGTCACACAATAATATTTAACCTTGCATTTCTTAAACTTTATCGGAATATATTTAAGCTCAAGCAATATTTTTTGAATTGACATGAAAAATCTTAAATTTGGTGTCACTGTCTCACGGCAAGGTATAAAAAAATTAAATAAAAAATCTGATATTTATGCAGCATTGTTTTTTACCCATTAATGTCTGGCCACAAATATTGCAATGATGTAAAAAGCGCCTTTACGATAATGTACTTAAATAAAGTGGATATTATTTTGTTAACTACCACCAAAGCTTTTAAATGACATTATTCCATGATGTCAAATCTGAATTCATATTGTTATTATATTAAGTTAGGCAGAAGTATTTTGTTTTTTGGGAAATGAATGTCAAAAATTAAGCATTTTTGTTACCATACTTTTAGAAAACGGTATATATAAAAGTTTCTAAACTAATAGAATGCACGGAGAAAAAAATTCAGGTAAAATTAAAGTACTGTAACGACATTTCTGATTTAAAAAAAAAAAATCCAGAATTCTGGTTTATAAAACCAAACAATACGGTATTTAAGCCATTCATTTGTTAATTTTTCTGTCATAACGGTTTACTTGGAAATTCTGGTTTTCAAAATTGTAGTAATTCAGTAAAAATACAAAATTGAAAAATAAATTTAACCGAATAAATGTTTTTTTATACCATGCTCTAAGACATCATGATAAAATTACCAAATATTTAGTGACACTATAAAGCCATATTTAATTGTTAATTTTACCAAAATAATTACAAAAACGCTTCGGTAAAAATTACCGAGCTTCTTGTTGTTCCTACAGAGCCAGAAACAAGTAAATTTTACCATATTTTGGTACTTTTAATCGTACTTTTTTTCCTCAGTGCTACTTTTTGAAAATAACAAACCATTTTTTTAAAAAGACACTAGGCATAAATGATTTAAGTGTTGGAGAATTAGAAGAAATTATACTTTTATTATCAATTGAATTATTATTTTATGACCACATGGAAAAATATTTTCGAAAAAGGAGTAAAAATTACCAGCTGTGCATCGTTGAAATCTTAACTATTTTTGTAAATTACTTTATAAGCATATTGATGCAGAAGATACAGGGTTGACCCAGCCTGGAAATATTTAAATTGTGGTAAAAAAAAAGTCAGAGAAAACAAAATGTTTTAATTTAGTCTTACCAACTTACTAATATTTGCAAGTTAAATTCAATAAAACTGGTCAACAGATTTCTTAACATTACGGTGAAGCTAAAATTTTTAAAATTTCATACGTCATCGCTTTTTAAATTTTTCTAGACTGTGGCCTGACTGTCATTTAAGAAATGTTATGGTAATATTGTTAAATAGAAAATTTGTAATAGTTTGATTTTAATAAATTCGTTAAAACTTAGTATTTCGAGAGAAAGAAATGTATTCAAGAGCAATATTTTAATTTTGCAAGAGTTTTTGATGCTACGGTGATAAGATTTTTGAAAACTTATAAATTGCTAAATAATATACTAAAAAATTACTTAAATTACAAAGCATTCTATCTCCTAAAGAAACGGTTAAAGAAATTTTGAAAAAAAAAATTATTAATAATGTAATTAAATGCACAAGTTTTCGTAATTTTTTAGGAAAAATTCTATTTCTTCATTAGTTTCATACTTGAAAGTGGCAGCTATAAATAAGGATTTGTTTCAGTAAAAGCAGATAATATTGGATGTTTGCCAATTAAAAGAAAAACTCGACGTTGATGTCAGAGATAAAGTGCACTGTTAACCAATCTCAACGCAATTTAATCATTATTTTGTATGAAGCGTTTCAAGGATGTTTACTTTTTAAGAAATAACCATTTAAATACTGTCTTGCTCATTGAGGGGTTGAAGGATTCTTTATCAAATTAACATTTCCTAATAAAAGGAATATAAAGTAGTTTTGAAGGTTATAATTAACTATTGTTTAAATTTTATAATTTATAACTTTAAAATAAGCAATTGAACAGAATTTGAAAAAAATTAAGCATTGTAAAACTTTGGCGTCATTGAAAAATTTAAAAAATTAATAAAAAAATTGCTTTGTCTTTTTTATTTTTCGGGATACATAGAATTATTGATCTTATTCATAAGTAACACAGCATATTTAAGATAAGGAATTCGATTTAAAATTATCTAATATTCAAAAAGACATTAAATAAATTATTAAAACATAAATTATAAAGTATTTATGAAAAATCTTAAAAGGCCGTGAAGTTGGCAGATATCCTACCACTTGAATTTTTTTTTCTTCATAAGCGTTGCCAAAGATGGAAAATAAGTTACATATGTAACTAGGACTACGCTCAGAATATCTAGGCATATGCTGACGGTATCAATCAATTAATCGAAGTTACTAAAATATCGATGGTAATACAAAAATTCTGATCTTGATCTTGCAACTGGGATCCGGGGCCATTGTTGATACAAAGAGCTGAAAAATAATAACATAAAAATATTTTTAATTTATTTAAAACATTGGTTTTACAATAAAAACTACTCTTTAAAAAAAGATCAATTATTGAAAAATTAATTGAATTAACTGAATTGTTAACTGAATAATTAACTGAATTGATAATAACTGATAATTTATTTTAAATAATAATTGTTTAGCATTGAAAACATTCTATTAACCTTAGATTTCTATATTAAATTTATTAAGAAAAAGCTTTTTATAGTGACCGCGACATTTGATTTTAGACATGGTCGAATCAATCGAAGGGGCCTGGTGCGTTAAATAATTTAGTCCACACTTACAACGGATTGGACAAAATTGATAATTTGTCTTATTTGTAAAATATTTTTAAAGAAAAATCCAAAAAGTCAAAGAGGGCCGGGATAGCCTGGTTGGTAGGGCACTGGTGATGCGCGTTAAATCTGTCGAGTCACAAAGTCCTCCATGTTCCCATAACAAATCAATACCTCTGGGGGTACTGATCCAGGAGTTTCCTTGTCTTCTGGATCGGTTCAAAATTACAAGGCTACGGAGTTGAACATTAGTAATCGTAAACCCAAAAATTGGGTTGGCTGTTCAACAACGGGTGTAAAATAAGATATAAAAAGAATCAAAGAAATGTGGCCAATTCCAGTCAAATGTGTTTTACTGAAATGTTAAAAGAAAAATGTTTCCTTCTTGAAAATTTTCTAAAAATCTATTGTTGTTGTTGCTTCCAATGCTTCTTGCTAATACCAGCAAGTCTGCTAGGTGAAACCAAGCGAATTGAGGGCAGAAGGCGAGTTTCTTGTTTTTCAGTTGCGCCATCTATGGCCAAGAATATGACTTCAGCCACACACAAAGTCACAGCTCGTTTATAGGGCGGACCCACTCATACATACATTTATTCATCCCCAGATCGTAATTTTAACCTGATTAAGAGAACAATCGATCTCCAATTCAGTATTCCCAGAGACATGATTTGTTATGGGAACATGAAGGACTTTGTAACCCGACAGATTTAACGTACGCCAGTCATGGTCAAAGATGGATAGTCTTACAGCTGGTGGGGATCGACTACTACTACTAACTTCCTACCAACCAGGCTGTCACAGCCTCTAAAAGTCTTAATATTTATTCCTCTAAAAAGTTTTGTTGAATTATTACTTTAATTGCATCGAAAATTAAGGTAAGTTAACTGTTAAATTTTCGTAACAGCTAATAATATTATATGTAACTACAAATATTAAATACTATTCATGAATAATTTTATTTGTAGTTTAAATTTTTACAGTTGGTGTATAACTACATAAAAATATATGTAATTCGTTTCCTCTTTAATTGTTAACACCTTAAAAGGGAAGAAAGGAATAAAAATTTGAGGAAACACTTTGAATTAGTTGGTTATAAAACCACAGTTATTTAAATTACCTATGCATTAAAAAAAACTGTTGAACTGAATCATAAACAGAGACGAAAATTAATAAACATTTCAAAACAGAAGCAATATTTTAATAACTATAATGTACAAAAAAAAAATTACTAACTTTTTAAATGTATTGATATTTCAAATTTTTTATTAAAATTGTATTGTTACAAACTCCAGAACATTATTCTATTTAGCAGAACTTAATTTTAAACGAAGCATTTATATACATTTTAAAAATCAGTCAAGCCTAAAAATATTGGGCGTCTGAGGCTGTAGCCCCATTAATCCTCTCAATTCGGCAATGCATTTAGGATCCATATTCTACTTTTAAAAATATTAGTTTCTTTATGTTCCACCGCTGCTCCTTAAATTTGCACATCTATTATTAAGATAATCTGTATAGCTCTTTTCAAAGATTAAAAAAACTGAAATAAAAAAAAAATTATCTCTTGTAAAAAAACAGCTTAAAATAGTCATTGAGTAAAATTTGAGACGGAATAAAAGATAATACGACATCACAAATCCTATTATCGTTGTTATGTAAGTCAAAATCAATACTTTCATCTTTTAATCTTATGTGGTTTTCCTGATTGAAAGTGTTATCGGAAAATATTCAATGATAGCTATCTGTCTCTTTCACTTTTTTTCATATCTTTCTTATGTGATCTTATCTCTTATAATTTAGTGGGTTTGATTGCGTTTGGCCAGGTATCTGTTTTTTAAGTTTGTTAATAAGTTTAAACTATTTAAATGATTGATAATGTAAAATAACGCGGCTTTTTTTTTGTCTCAGAAATTGAAATACGTGAAAGACTATTTGAATTTTAATATATAAATCGTGAAAGTTTTATTTTCCTTTTTTTTTTTTTTTTTAAACTTAATTTGGAATTATTCCAATTTTAGTAATTTTAGAGAATTTTTCGTTTTAAGTTCATTTATTCATTTTCACGCTTCTACTTCTTTTGAAGATATTTTTCCTTCAAGTAATTGTCTTTTAAATATTTATTTTTTACGGCTTCCTACAAGATTTATCCTTTCCTTTATATATATATATATATATATATATATATATATATATATATATATATATATATATATATATATATATATATATATATATATATATATATATATATATATATATATATATATATATATATATATATATATATATATATATATATATATATATATATATATATATATATATATATATATATATAAATATATATACAGTGAAACCTCCTGTTATGGACACTCCTGCAAAACGGACGCCTCTCAATACGGACATATTTTTAATTCCCCGGGAATCTTCTATGAATAAACCATTACGTACATTCTCCGCAAAGCGGACACTCCCGTAACCGGACGCGGACAGTCATTTTGGTCCTGAAACGTTGTTTTTTATCTCTACAAACCGGACACTACTTTTTCTAAATAAATTGCAAGCTAAAAAAATTCAACTTTTCACCATTTTTAAAGCATGTAAATAAAACTTTTTGCCTTATCCATAACTAAAAATATTGTTAAGCTATTTCACCAGCGAAAAATCAATCTTTCTCCTGTCACCTTGCCTTATCTTTGTAAAGAAAGGAGAGAAAATGGTACTGCACTCCTGAAATAATTCTGACATCGGCATCTTTTGATCTTTTCATCTGGACCACACAGGTTATGAGACCCCTCAAGTTGAAATTGCTTTTCTCAATGCTTCTTCCCCATTGAAAATTTCTTTAATTTTCTTATCAATTTGAAGACTGTATTTAACACAACAGGGGTAAAAAAAAAGAAAACAGAAGTATAATCTTTGAGATGTTTATATAAATGAAACATTTATTCAGACACTTGATAGCTGATCAATTGTGAATAATCATCTCCATAGGTCCTCATGACTTACAGGTATGCATTACTTTTTTTTCTGTGAATCATAGGAGGTTTATTTTCCAAGAAGGTAATAACCATGTTCCCTATCAAATGATAAGTAGGTGTAAGGGGATGTGAACCTAATAATTGAAACGGACTGAGGACAGTACGCTCCTATTTGGTATCATATGTCTAACTTGAGTATCTATGCTAATAGGAAAATTATATTTATTTATCTGTAGCTACATCCAGAATTATGTATTTATATCTAACTTCTTTATATATTCTTTTTTATCTTTCTTATTGTTTAAATAAATATTCTTGTAGATATTTACAGTATCCTTGTAGATATTATTTAATTATTTCTACATCTTTGAGAATATTCAAAAAACAATTTACGGTGTTAAATTTCGTTATTAGGGTACCCTTCCCGTAAACGGACAACTCTCATAAACGGACAAATTTTTTGGTCCCATGAATGTCCGCTTAACGGAGGTTTCACTGTATATATATATATATATATATATATATATATATATATATATATATATATATATATATATATATATATATATATATATATATATATATATATATATATATATATATATATACACCGAAGAGCCATTACATTATGACCACCCTCTATCTATAACAATGAGCTCGGCCAGGTTTTCACGGTTTCTCGCCCAGGAACAATGTTTTCATGGGGCACATTAGGACCCATAATCCTCATAGAACAATCCCTAACGTCTGTAAGCTACTTGAACATAGTTGCAGAACAGGTTCACCCATTCATGGCAAAAGTTTTTCCTGCGGGGGATGGTGTTTACCAACAGGATGATGCACCATGTCATAAGGGTCAAATCGTCGAGGAACATTCCAGTGACTTTCAAGTCATGTCTTGGCCCTCAAATTCACCTGACTTTAATCCAATAGAGCATTTGTGGTCCTACTTGGAAAACCAAATTCGTGCTGCCCTCGCAATATGAGGGAATTGCAGAACCAGTTGGTGAGCGCTACCTCAGCACCTTGTGGAATCAATGCCACGGCGGATGCTAGCGCAGTTTTGAGGGCTAAAGGTGGACCTACATGTTATTAGCAGGCTGGTCATAATATAATGGCTCTTCTGTATATATATATATATATATATATATATATATATATATATATATATATATATGTGTGTGTGTGTGTGTGTGTGTGTAATACAAAAATAATAAATACTTTTGTATTAATAAAAGAATTAAAACTCTTTCGGTTTCATAAAATGTCTTTGTTAAAGAGTAAGCGTAAAGCTATTCTATTTTGGGAATTCAAGGCTGAAAACATACCATTGAATAATAATTAGATTTATATTTGAAAGGAGGAGTTATTTTTAGAATCTTGTTCCTCTTTCACATCCATATTAGGAAGCATTAAATGATTTTTCCATAGTGCGTAGAGTTACAAAGGAATGTGCGACTGGGACCGAAGTATACCAATATCTGTAGTATTTAATGTGAGAGCGAACGTTTTCGCATGACTCTTTCTGAATAACATGTTCCAATAACCATCTGGAGATTTGTCCACACCCCCTCCTGTGTGGAGTGGAGATGTGAAATGTTATAACCACCAGCATACCTGTAAATAAACCTCTTGATAACTTATTATGGCTTTTTTCTGCATTTCTTAATATGAATACACCAATGATAACAGAGATGTAGCCCTGTTATTATATATATATATAATGTTAATTTTAAATTGCATTTTTATATACTTGTTTTAAATGAGTGAATATAAATAAATAAAAAAAACGCGTGGTATCAGATAACTTTGTAACTATAAATTATGGCTCATATAATTTATTTTATCTGCCATTTCGGCGAATTTTGAAATATTTTCTTCACTTACAAGTAATATGTTTGTAATAGAGCCGGGCAATTTTTCCTGCCAAAGAGTTCGAATTAAATTTCTGAAGAAGCTGGCTTATTTTCATATCGCCAAGTTCAAATCCGGTAATTCTGCGTATATTAACGTTTTCACTTTCTTTAAATAGGTTTAGATGTCAATCTTTGGAGTCTGTATATTTTGTTTCAGTTTCATTGCTAATTATCTCCCAGATATTTTCTACGTATTTTGGTTCCAATTGTGATACCATATAATTAAACTTTGTTTCTTCTGATATTATACTACTTATTTTAAAATTGCACTTCAATTTGGTAGAACCATATTTCCGGTTCGTCTATCCAAAATAGAGGAATTTTTACACTTACATTGTGTAACTCCTATGTGCTATCCGTGTTTTTTTCCTTATCGCCATCATGTCTAAGCTCCATTTTGCGGGTCACCAGATTGTCGGGCTCTTATGTGGAGGCGTATCAGAGTAATAAATAGATAACTTCTCATGATAGCAAATGACAATTTAATAAAATAACTTATATTTACATATTTACAGCTTGCTTATTATCAATAAATGGAATACAAATTTTATCACAACAAAAGGAGCCTTTTTAATAATCTTAATTGTATTACTGCATTGCCACACACTGAGTTCAAAGCTTTAAAAATTAAAATAAAATAAAATAAATCATACTTATGTCTACCTTACAAGCTGATTTAGAGCAACCCCCCTTTTTTTAAAAAAAATTCAATTCACTAAATTACTATATCACAAAGCAGTGTAGAGTTATCTTGAGTCAGTTTTAAAAAAGTTTTTTTTTTTTTTAAGCCGACCGAAATTTCTGAAATATTAAAGTTTCGGTAGTCTTGATTGTCGATATTTAAATTAAGTTCTGTAATTGGGAAGGGGGATTTATTTTCTAACATCTTTCATTTTTTAATTTTTTTTAAATTAGCCAAATTTTTTTTAAAATGAGCCACACTTCTAAGGTTTTACAGAAGAAAGTAACAACACTGGTGCACTGTAGTTTGAATAAGACGTTATATCTAAACGCCATTGCTAACCAAATAAATCCGTAATGATAAAGATTTATCAGGAAATTTGTCAGGAACTCTTCAACAGGATAATGCGTTCTCTTAAATTTCTGGTGTTATAAATGATTGGGTTTGAGGAACATGATGGACACTTCTCTTGAGAATTTTCTCCTCTATAATTCCCAGATTTCAACTCTTCATTAGTGAAATGAAACTAAAAGTATCATCAAGATTCACTACTATCCAGTCTCATTATAAACCTATCACATCTCATAATGTCCACGCCAATGAGGAATCAAAAATTTGTTAACCGATTTCCGTCAAGGGGGCGTATATGCAACATTTCGTTGTGGTGGAGATATGTGGAGATCTTCTATTATTAGCTACCACATTCTGTTTCAAAAACTCGCTATCGATAGATTTCAGATAGATATAAAGATATTTATTATACTTAAAAATAATGGTGAACAAAAACGTTATAAATTTACAAAATAAGTACCAAGAAGGATGTAAGAAAGTTATCACTCTTTGTTCTTTGAAAAAAAGAGCATGTTCATCAAAGCAGGAACAGTAGTGACAAATGAGAGAAAGTAAAAAAGAGGCCAAACGAGATATTGAGGGGTGGTTAAAGTAAAGTGACCGCTTAACTTCAACTTAAAGGGTTAAAATGTTACCGATTTTGTTTAAATTTTAAATAAATAATTTTGTAATTAATTTCAAATTGCTTCAAGAATATTATTTGATTCCATTGAATATTTATAAAGTTATAAAAAAAACGTAAGGCAAAATTTTTTTTTTTTTTTTATAAAAATGTCCATATTTCTATAAATTGAAAGAATTATTATTTTTGAACACCCTATGGCAGACAATCAAACAATAAGCTTGTAAACTCTAGATTTACGAAATTTTATGCAGTAATTAAAAATTACAATTAAAGTAATTAGTACAAATTACAAGCTTATTGCTTGATTTTCTGCCATAGAGTGTTCAAAAATAATAATTCTTTCTTAATTTATTGTCGCTCTCCCAAACCTCTGAAAGCTTTAAATCTTATTACTAAGTATGAAAAATGGCATGACCTAAAGTTATAAAATAATCCTTTAAGTGCCTCTTCAGAAATTTTAAAACTTTTTTTTCAAAAACTAAAGGATCTCTTCTATTATTGTAAGGTAGTATATTGTTCCTGGAAATAGAAAAACAAAATATCGTTATTAATGTTTAAGTTTCCTTTAATAAATAAAACAACAAAAATAAAACCAGACATCTGAATCTGTCAGTATTGTTAAATTGTAAAGTTACTCAGATGAATTACTAATTTCTCTAAATAACCTTTTCTTAGCTCAAAAACATGCACATATCGACCCAGCTCTTCCTTTACTTAGCTTTCAAAATCTTCCAAACTTAATTGACTTCGATGGCATCTGCTTAATTATCTTGGGCTTTAGTTTGTTGCTAAACTAAGTTAAAGATGATGCTTAAGTGAATAAACTTTCAATGAACTTTATAATAGAATTAATGATTGATAAAACCCTTAATAGAATCTTTAAATACAACAGACAATTACTATCAAACTTAGAAGTTTCGAAGATCAAAAGAATACATGAATTTAGATTTAATGCGCTTAAATTTAACCAAGCGTAATTTTAAATATAAGATACTAGGAGACTTCACCATTTGTCCACCGACCTCCACGATTGCTTCGCCATAATTTTTGTTTCTTGATGGATAACAGATTGTTACGCTAAAATAATAGTAATGATAAAAATAATAATCTCTTGAATCTTTCTAGAGAAGGGATATGGGGTTTAAGGTTTTCTAAAAACAGAAGAAGAAAAAAGAAGGGAGAATTTTAAGGCTTATTTGTATGGAAGCGACTTCAGGAACCTAACGAGCTGTTCATTACTCTCGCAAAGATAATGCGTGCAGGTATCGGGGAAATATGTATTATCAAATAATCCCTTATGTCGGAGAAATTCTATGAAATTCATTTCCTTGCTTAAGCTGTACCAAGAACTTGATAAAATTCTTCGATTTTTTTTTTTTTGTTGACTAGATTTCCCCCCTTGGTTGCTGAGCAGTGGACTAGTGCTTAAAGAAATTCCCTTATAGGGTTACCATACGTAGTATTTTTTCACCAAAAAAAATAGGGATGTGGTATTTTTCGTAGCATTTTTTTTTTAAAAGTGGTATGCTTACATTTTGTTTTCTTTTTTCAATTTTTAAATCAAAGAGAAGAAGTGCCACTCCTAATTTTAAAATAAAAAGCAATTTTTGAAATAAGCCAATGGGATATATCTTGATTTCCACGGCGACCGCAATAAACTATCAGATATGGAAACCACAAACTAAATGCGAATCATTCTAGCTTAGCGTTATTCTTGGCGTCCTTCTAATAGCGGTAGCCATGGTAATCAAGATGTACAGTCCGCAAAAAAAAAAAAAAAAAGATATCACCCTGAATAACTTTCGTTCTAATGATCGGATTTTCAGGAACTAAGTGTCAATCTTAATGGTTCCTGGGGGTGGCCTCAAATATGCTAATTAATTAGTGCTAACTATTAATTAAGTTACGAAATCAGACACAAAAACGTACTTTCTCTGAACAAACATATAATTTTTTTTACATATTTGGATTCTTAACCTTCAAAATATAGGGGTAGCCGCAATCTGGGAAATATGGTCCCCATAGTTTGGTCAGGAGAGCGATCCAAAGTTCGTACCCCTTAATGTTAATTTCACTTTTTGCGTTTTTAGTCATATTTTTAAAACTGATAAAGCAATTCAAAGAAAATTTCACCCAGTCATAAAAATCACTTACCCAAAGATAATTTCATGAAAAAAATAATTTTTAATAATAATTAATTATTTTTTATTATTTAATTAAATTGAAGATGAAAAAATTTTGAATTATAAGGTATGAATTTTTTTATACCATATTAATCTACATATTTTTCAATTGAAAAATCTGAAGTTTCAACTGTTTTTATTTATTAGAAGCTGAGAAAAATTGAAATTAATTATTTAAAAAAAATTAATTTGGCGACAATAAAGAAATGATTAAATGGGGCGATTAATATTAAAATGTGATAAACTTGCGAGAACTTGACTTCGCGCGCGTCGCGTAAAATTTCGCTAATAATCGTTTGCTAATCTTTTTATTTTTATTTTTTTTAAACTATAAAATACAATGTTTCTTTTCTAGTCTTCTAAAAATCGATTTGCAATTTAGTAAACAAATTTGAATAAAACATTTTATTGAATAAAAAACATTTTATTCAACGAATGTCGAGTTTTATAAAAGCATGCTTCTGATAGAATATGATTATACAACAGATTGTGCTTCTTTAATGTGATTACTTTTTATTTTTCAGTTTTTTTTTACTCAATAACTGATACAATTGCAATAATATACATACGTATGAATAAATTTGGAATGAAATATTTATCAATTTCTTGAATATATATTTTATAAATATCAATAAAAATGCGTAGTCAACATTTTTAAGCATCTCTCACAACATCGCAAATTTCTCAACATCTTATAGGGTAAACTAACCAGTGAATGAGCACTTAAGCTTAGCTTGCCCTTAAAAAAAATCATAAAAATCTCAAAATTTGTAATTTTAGCTAAATGATAGTGTCGACGTATTTGTTATTAAATGCAAATTATGTAAAAAAAAATTAGATAACTTACATAATATTGTTTTAAGCTTTTGGTGGCTTAAATAATAAGTAGTAAGATAACCAAGTGAAGGAACAGTTCTTACCAGTGAATAAACACTAAATTTTCCAGTGAATGAACACTTAATTTTGAGAATGTTTGATGCTCGTTAGGAATCCATAGGCCACACAAATGCCTAAAAACAAGATTTTTCTTGGAATTACAACATATAACCACAGTTAACGTGGAAAATGTTACTTTTTTCAGGCATGGAATGGAAAGTAAAATATGTTTAAATACATAATTTAAAAAAATGTTTTTCATTTTTTTTTCTCACAGTTTAGTAGTTCGTTCTAAATTATGAGCGTTTATCATTGTGTAATCCGGTGATGTTTTTATTATTATTATAATTAGATCACTTTTTTGTTTACTCCTTTCCCTATATTTTTTAAGCTTTTTTTAAAATCTTTTTAAGTATTTTTCTTCTCTTCGTCATACTTTCTGCTTTAACTTTTTTTTTTCCAGCTCTTTCAATCTCTTTAAATTTTCGTTCTTTTTTTGAAGTTAATGCAAAAAAGTAATTTATTTCTTTTTCTTTTGATTTAACCTTCCTCTTTTTTCCAAATTTTTGGCCAATGTAAATGTATCTTCGAAATTTCTTTTGATTTTTCCAGTACCATTTCTAGAATTCCTCACTGGATAATAAATGAGAAAAAGGAGTTTCGAAGTTTGAGTAAAATCCATCTCCCATTGACTTATATCTAGTGAATCTTCAGCAGTACTTACCATTTACTTATGGAACCAATTTTTTTGCAACTAACAATGCCTCAAGAGGACTTATCTCAAAATCAGTTTTCAAGATACTTTCATTATCAATGTTAGTTGTATCAGCTTCAGTGCCAAAATTTGATTAACCAAATTTTCTTTTTGAAATAAATTCTTCAATATTGAGAAAAGCACAGGCTATTGGATATTTGGGAGATTAAATTTTTCTGTCAATGTTCCTTTAAAAATTTGCAACATAACTTGTGAGATTTCCTTCTCAAGCTTCTGAAGAAATAGAGCATCGTTACTCTCGAAGTATGTGTTTTGTTAATAAGCTGTCTTGCTCCTTAACTCTTGTTGTCTGTCTCACATGCATTTGTTAAAATAAACGTTTTCTACATCGAATGGAAAAATATCGCATTTAATAAAAGCATTTTAACTTCATCAGTTGATGCCTTAAAATCTTATTTAAAAATGGATGTAAAATTTTCCCGGCAAATGTTTTACAATTCTTTTGTTTTCAAGATCTAACGGGAGAGTTCCATGAATTAGGTACTAAACCAGAAAATTTGTTTTGATGAACAAAACTTGCTCAGTTTCAAATTGATATGAGATTTATATCTATCCAGAAGAAGCAAAATAGGGAATTTGATAACATTTTTAATTAGCCATGGGTAGAAACATCTGCAATATATTTGTAAAATGTTGCTGCGGTCATCGTTTCATTTCATGAATCGCTTTTTCCAATGAAATATATAGTAGTGACTGATTCTGTAATATCTCAAAGAATTCTTCAGTAAGAAAAAACTACCAATGGAGGTACTTTTTTCTTTCCTAGGTACTTTAGAATATAAATCCTTATAATTTTTTGGGCCAAAGATTTTTCCCGTTTAAGGGCAGTATTCAACTCTTGTTTCGTTCGCATTGTAAATGCAATCACTTTCTAAAAGGGTGCCAGGGCTACTTCCCTCCTAAAGATTCTTCGAAAGTTCTTAAAACCAGTATTTCGAATATTATTCTCTAAGGGAAGTTTTGCCTTTTGAAATTTTCTTCGCATTGCACTGAGTTATCGGTGGATGTCACCTTAAAAAGAACTTCACCCATTTTTCACCTGGATGATTGTCTTTAAAGGGATTTTTCCTACCAGTTCCCGTCTGGACATTAAGGACCGCAATAAGATAATAATTTAGCTAATTATTGGCACAAAAACCTGCAAAGAAATTTTCGATTCAAGCTTTTATTATTATATTTATTTGTTATATTTAGTCAGTAAACATAGTTTATCAAGGTGTCTAAGGTATGATGTAATAACTAATCACTACATTTATAAAGATAAATAATAAATAAATTATTATTATAATTCTTTAAATAAATTTAGTAATTAAATTTGCATTTTGAAATGAAATTGTTATAGGAACTATTCATACAACATTTAACTGAATTTTGCATGTCCTCTATACCTCAAAGCTACTTATTATCCATGTAAAATCATATTTCACACATACTGTTCATTCACTGGGCAATCTATTCCCAGTGAAGGAACATGTCTGTTCCTTCACTGGTTAGAAGTTAATTTTTGTATTTTTAACATAATTTTGATGTATAATATGACTAAAGGTACAAGAAAATTAAAAATTTTCTTTTATTTTCATTAACTTGAAAAAATCCCAGTTAAGGAACACTTGTTTATTCATTGGTTTTTCATCGTTTGGTAATCCAGTTAATAAACACCCCCTAATCTCAGTACTTGCTTATGTTATGATGCTTAAAATAAATAAAACGTAACTTCAATAACCATATTTTGAATTCTCTTTTTCACAATGAGAAAAAAAAACATTATTATATGCAATTAATTGTACTTTAAACGGATAACTACAAACCCTGACCTTATAATTTGTCAAAGAAACAAGGCGTTGAACAGATACTAACAAATTCAAGACTTTTTCCAGAGAAGACTCTAAGACCAGGTAACTCAGTGCATTGTTAGATGACTTCCTTTTGTTAGGTAGTAAGCTACTGTTACCAATCAATCGAAATCAAAACGATTAAAATGTATTTTTAAAAAATATCTATGAAATGTTCCTTCACTGGGGTGTGTTCCTTCACTTGTTGGTTTACCCTATATCGTCTTAATCTTAAAAGAAATTTCCGGAAGTGTTTCGCAGAACTATTTTACCAACTATTTAATTAAAGTTTAACATTTTTAAAAATCTTATTCTTTACCCTTTTAAGTTTATTATTTCCTCATTAATATACTAATCAATTTTTTTAGTACATTAATTTAGGATTTCTTTAAAAAAAACTTGACTATAATTTTGAAAGGAACTTTACTTTAAAGACTTATATTGCTCCAAGGGATCTACTCAATAATTTCGCTATTTCCAGAATGAAATCTGTTTGATCGAAACATATTATTCCCTGAAAATTAACTTTTATTATTTATCTAAGCTTATTCCATTTATAACGGTATTAAGGTTAAGGATATGCGATGGAAGCTCCGTTTACTATTATACTATAAATGCATTAAATCATGTAGCTTGAATAATTTATTTCAAGCAAATTATTTAATAATTTTAAGCAAATAAAGGTGTAAAAATAAACTCGATCGAAATATTCTGAATGTATACCCTAAAATATATGCAGAATAAACTTTGAAATCGATATATAAAAAATACCTTTTCAAACAACTTCGAGTAGGACAGGAACGCTAACTTGTTTTAAATAGTTGTCCTTGTAACTATTTAATTTCGATTCCTGGTGCTAGGGGACATTCCATTTTCACATTCGACTTTTGAAATTTCAATTGTAAACGGAATTTTTTTATGTCCTTGAATTAAAATGTTAAGGTTTGCAGCAAAAAAAAATTTTACTGCATTGATTTTTTCACAAAGCAGTGAATTATTAATTTTTTCAATCTAAGAACCTGTGCCTCTAATTTATGTAAAATTTATTTAATATCGAGTGAAATAATTTAATATGTTGTGTAACTAAATGGATAATCCCAAGAAACTGAATCGAAAATATAAAAACTTCATTGATTTAAAAAAATAATAGATAATAGTAAAAATAGACATGTTTTGAGCGTAGAATAATAAAAGTCACAAGTTATTCAAACCTGACAAGTCTTGAGAATGGGCGATTATATTTGAACGCTCGAAACTTGTCGACTTTTAGTACCCTCTTCATATGTTTTGAAGCCAGTTGACTTTTTATTGTCAATTATACTGTTTTACAGTTGAGTCTTGATCATTATTTTGATAAGGATTTTACACTCGTTAAAGTAAACATATGCATTTTAATATTTTAACAGGATTCATGTGGTCTTTAAAAACGTAAGAGCATCAATATTGTAAAAGTTATATTTAACTTAAAAATTAAAATTTTGTGACCAGATATTTTCAGTTAATGAAATTAAATATTTTATCTTTTAAGTTTTTGTGCCCCTATTTCAGTATCTTAAATATCTTACAAGCTCTGTTTAGAAAGAGAGTATCAGATATACATAAGGGAAACAAAAATAATCATAGGAGCAGTATTTGGTGGTAAATGTAGCTTATCGTAATTGAAGAATATGCTGTGCGACACTTAATGGTGAATTTGAGAACGTAAGTTTCAGAATGTATCGAAACATGAGGATGCTATTTTCTAATCACCTTTATCCAAAGAAAACCATGTAACCTAAATATCTAGCAGAATGAAGTGATTTTTTGAACAATTAATCATACAAGTAGTTGGATAAAGAGAGTACGGCGACCGGGATTTCGGGGATTTTCGGGGATTCCGCGGGTGTACTCTTGAAGGGGGTTGGGGTGATCCATCAAATGTGACAGCTACTATAGTTGAGGGTGTTTTTTTTTTTTTCATAATTATTTTTTTAATCTTTATTTTGTAATTAAATCTTTTTAATTGTTACTTTTTATTTAATTTTTAAACTATTACTTCTTAATTTAATTCTTAATTATTACTTTTTGCTTAATTTTTAATTATTACTTTTTCATCATTTTTTTTTAAATCTTTATTTTAAAATTTTTTTTTAAATCAGTTTTTTTTTAAAATTAATTTTTCAGATTTTGTGATTATTTTTCCAATCTTTATTTTGTAATTAAATCTCTTTAATTAAAACTTTTCATTTAATTTTTTAATTATTACTTTTCATTTAATTTTTTTTATTATTACTTCTTAATTTAATTTTTAATTAATACTTTTTATTTAACTTTCAATTATTACTTTTTAATTATTTTTTTAATCATTATTTTTAAACTATTTTTTAATCAGTTTTTAATTAATTTTTTTAGATTTTGAAATTATTTTTCTAATCTTTATTTTATAATTAAATCTCTTTAATTATAACTTTTCATTTTAATTTTTTAATTATTATTTTTCATTTAATTTTTTTATTATTACTTCTTAATTTAATTTCTAATTATTACTTTTTATTTGATTTTTAATTATCACTTTTCTATTTTTTTAATCTTTACTTTTTAATTATTTTCTTTTCTGATACGAATGATATTTGAAAAAGGACACAAAAATGAAACCCGATGTCATACAATCAGGATTGAACCTGAATCAGGCTTTATTAATAATCAGTCTGTAAGATGAAACATGAAAGTAATCTTGCAAGATAAAACTTGAAAGCAATTTTGCAAGATAAGACATGCTTCCGTAGGGTGGTCTAGAAAGACGAAGTAGCACATTGAAATGTTTCGTTCAATTCTTGTTCGGTCTTGTTTCATTAGATCTTTCTCGAATGTTCCATGGGGGTGGAGTCAGAAAATCATGTCGTCATTTTCTGTCAATCAGAATAAATTTAACTGAACTAAAATAATGATGTCATTTTTAACCAATCAGAACAAGCATTACATAGCCACTCGCAATACATTCTGGGTTGTCGACTACAGTAAAAAATCTGATGCATTTGCCTTGTAAGTCAACATGTTTATATAAGAAAGTTACGAATGATAAAATTGTACGTGAAGAAAAGTGTTTTAAAACTAAAAACACGCCAGTTTTATTATCAACTGATTTACAAGAGTTCTATTCAAATATTGTGAGCAAACTCTTAACAGAAGCTGAAGATTTTGTAAAAAAGGACTCTGGTTAGACTTTGGATAAAATTATTGCATTCGAGATTCGTGTGAGTAAGTACAATCCTTTGCGAGGTTCAAGATTTGTTCCACTACCTCGTGGTATTTTTGAGAGAAAGGCAGTTGTAAATGTTACAAATAATGACAATGACTGTTTTAAGTGGGCAGTTCTCTCTGCTCTTTATCCTGCACAGAGGAATCCAAACAGAGAATCCAATTATGCATCATTTGCTGATACATTGAATTTCTCGAATATACCGTTTCCCGTTAAGCTTCAAGATGTGCGAAATTTTGAGAAGGTAAATAGTCTCTCAATAAATGTGTATGGATTGACTGAAAAAAAATGATGTTTTCCTTTTAGTTATTACTGAAGAGGAAAAATCTCAGCACATCGATCTCCTATATTTGAAAACTGAAACTGATTCACACTACAGCTGGATAAAAAACCTTTCCAGTACTCGCGAAAGCATCCAAAGAAATTTATTTGCCGAAGGTGCTTACAATTTTTTACGACCGATGAAATTCTTCAGCGGCATAAATTAAGTTATAATCAACATGAAGTTGTACGAGTTAAAACGCCTACAGATAGATGGCTCAGCTTCAAAAACGTCAAGCATACTCAGTCGGTACCTTTCGTTATTTATGCGGACTTTGAATGTTTGACAAAACCTATTGACTCTTGTGAACCCAATCCAGATGTATCATATACAGAAATGTACCAGAAACATGAGCCCATTAGTTTCTGTTATTACGTTTGTTATATGGATGGATTTTACAAACCGCCTTTTGTTTATCGTGGTAGTGATGCAGCGAAAATTTTCATGGAAAAAATACGAGGTGAAGCTGAAGAAATTTAAAATTCGTACTAGAATCCAAAGCCAATGCTACCATTAACCATGGAACACGTCGTTCGGATTTACGGCTATCAATGTAGTCTTGTCATTTTTGAACCCAGAAGACAAGGGAACTCCTAGATCTTGAGACAATACATGTCTTCGAAGAGGACTTTGTGAGTACCCATGTTATATGAGGTGGAAAACTAAGAAAACCTCCTACACTTTGTGCGACGACAAACTTGGGGACTTGGCTTCGTTAAATGCTTCATCATTTTGAAAAATACTAACATAAATAGTAGACACGAGAATTCGTTATTCATGTGAGAATTCGTATAGTATAATGTCATCTGCTTTTAATGAAGGAGACTATTACGTAATTGATTAATCCATAAATTACTTTATCTAATACATAAATTATAACATAATTAATTAATCTATGATATAATTAATCTATTACGCAATCACACTAATGAGGAAAAAATGAATATGATATTAGCAATGAGTGGTTGTTAGTTAAAAACAGGACAGATGTTTTTGGTTTCACCTAATTTTTAGTTTTGCTATTTTGCAAGAGCTTCAACACGCATTAATATAGATATTTAAGAAACATAAATTTTATTAATTTTCTATAAAATCCTTTATAAAAGAAAAAATATTATCGAATTAAAAACTAATATATAACAATATATCTATGGTGTTTATTCAATCATATTTTTAAATACAATAAGAAAACTTGCTTCATCTTTAAACTTATAATTTTATCAGCTAATATAATTTAATTATTATATTAAAATATAAAAGTACTTATTTTTTAATCTCATGAAAAAATATTGAATTAATTTTATTTTCTATTAGAAAATGAATAACGACATATTTACATAATAGAATCAATTATATATTAAATTTCCTTAAAATTACAAATGAATTAATTTAAATCTAAAAAACATATAAAGGGAATTTTTACCGCTATAAATTCATTTATATTCAAAACATATTCCTTTTATTATTTAATATTATAATACTGCAAATAACTTACTTTATTTTGAAAATACGAGTAAATTCAAAAGTATATAACCTTTAACGGACACTGATTACAGAACTTGGGAGAGTCAAGTTATCTATTTTCTCACAAAATTTTACAACGATAATTTCCGTCCAGGACGTTTGGGGTTTATCCACGCCTTATCAATTACTCATATTATAAAGTATAACATAGTGGTTCATACTTATTATAGAACATGGGAATATAACTATTTCTCAGAAAATTCAATTCAATTACCACCGCATTTAGATGTAAATAAAAAAATTTATAGTAAAAATAAAATTGTTAAGAAACTTATGATGCATGCTCGCAGAAGTGTTTGGGTGAAACTTTGAATAAAATTTTATTTACTTTATTGAAATATATTTTGTCTTTTTTGATCATTTTCACAGGTGAAAAAGTTTATATTATCAAGAAAAATTACACCCTTTAATAATTAATGCAAAAAGTTTTAGAAAAATATATAGAATTTTCTGAAAAACTAGAAAATTATTACAAAAATTTAAAATATATTTTTGAAAAACTTGAAAATTATTAATATTATGAATTATTTCTTGAAAAACTGGAAAATTATTTTCTCAAAAGAGAACATTTTTTGCAAGAACATAAATATTCTTTTAAAAGATAGAAAATTTTTTTATAAAAATAAAAATATTTTCTGAAATATTAGAAAGTTTCCCTCAATAATAAGAATATTTTCCGAAAAAGTAGAAAATTTTGTTAAAAAGTTTGAAATATTTTTGCGAAACTAGCAAATTTTTAACAAAAAATAAAAATATTTTTTTAAAAGAGAAAATTTTTTGTGAAAACATAAATATTTTCTTAAAAGATATAAAATTTTGTTAAAAGGTTTGAAATATTTTTATAAAATCGGCAAATTTTTAACAAAAAGTAAAAATATTTTCTTAAAAATAAATTTTTTTTGTTAAAACATGCATATTTTCTGATAAAATTGAAAATTTTGTTAAAAAGTTTGAAATATTTTTACAAAACTGGAAAATTTTTAACAAAAAATTAAAATATTCTCTTAAAAGAGAAAATTTTTTGTAAAAACATAAATATTTTCTTAAAAAGTTTGAAATATTTTTACAAAACTGGAAAATTTTTAACAAAAAATTAAAATATTCTCTTAAAAGAGAAAACTTTTTGTAAAAACATAAATATTTTCTTAAAAAATAGAAAATTTTGTTAAAAAATTTGAAATATTTTTATAAAATCAGCAAATTTTTAACAAAAAGTAAAAATATTTTCTTAAAAGAGAAAATTTTTTGTTAAAACATAAATATTTTCTAAAAAAATAGCACTTTTCTTTATGAATACTTAATACTGCTTTTTTGGTTGCTATTTTGTTTGGAAGAGGTAGGCAACTGCTTGCTCTCAAAAGATTATATGTTGCTGTAAACATCTCACGGAAATGACCAGTAGTAGTTTCCTCTTCTCCATCAACGCTTGTACGAATAAAATTTACTTTCCATATCACATACCATTTGATAGATCGATTTTCCATTAAATCACTTTCAATTATCTGTTTTAAATTTTGGATGCGTTTCATCAAAGAACATAAGTAAATCTCATGTTGCTACCTCACTAGGAATAAGAGTCTCTTTCTTAAACACTTCGAATGCATTTTGACAATTCTTTTTCATCTTTTTATTATTATTTGTGGAATGATCTATCTTCGTTTTTCTTGAACAAGACAGTGTGTGAATGGATCGGATATGAGTGAGTGAATCAGATATTAACTTAAAAGATTCCCTACACAAATTAAATTTATGCGAAACTAAATGAGTCAGTAAATGTCTCTTTAAATTATCATTTCGAAAAAAGGTCTTTTTACATTCTTCACATTCAAAAGTTTCTCGATTTTTCATGAGTTTTTAAATGTCTATTCAAGTTACACTTTCGATTAAACACCTTATCACATAAACGACATTTAAAGTCTTTTTTCATTAGAGCGAATTTTCAAATGTTGAACCATATTCTTTTTATGCGTGAGTATTTTTCCACATATTTCACATATTTACAAAGTAAAATAAACGCTCCAAAGTAAAGTAAAACAAATCCTCGAAACGTAAATATTCAACAAGTAATTTAAAGTTCTACAAAATTTAACTAGTGAAATTTCAAAAATAAAATTTGCTATTTTTAACAAAAAGTAAAAATATTTTTCTTAAAAAATAAATTTTTTTTTTGTAAAACCATAAATATTTTCTTAAAAAATAGAAAACTTTTAACAAAAAGTAAAAATATTTTCTTAAAAGATAGAAAATTCTTAACAAAAAGTAAAAATATTTTTACTTTTTGTTAAAAATAGCAAATTTTATGAATTAGCATGAGATTTACTTATGTTCTTTGATGAAACGCATCCAAAACTCTAAACAGATAATTGAAAGTGATTTAATGGAAAATCGATCTATCAAATGGTATGTGATATGGAAAGTAAATTTTATTCGTACAAGCGTTGATGGAGAAGAGGAAACTACTACTGGTCATTTCCGTGAGATGTTTACAGCAACATATAATCTTTTGAGAGCAAGCAGTTGCCTACCTCTTCCAAACAAAATAGCAACCAAAAAAGCAGTATTAAGTATTCATAAAGAAAAGTGCTATTTTTTTTAGAAAATATTTATGTTTTAACAAAAAATTTTCTCTTTTAAGAAAATATTTTTACTTTTTGTTAAAAATTTGCTGATTTTATAAAAATATTTCAAACTTTTTAACAAAATTTTCAATTTTATCAGAAAATATGCATGTTTTAACAAAAAAATTTTATTTTTAAGAAAATATTTTTACTTTTTGTTAAAAATTTGCCGATTTTATAAAAATATTTCAAACCTTTTAACAAAATTTTATATCTTTTAAGAAAATATTTATGTTTTCACAAAAAATTTTCTCTTTTAAAAAAATATTTTTATTTTTTGTTAAAAATTTGCTAGTTTCGCAAAAATATTTCAAACTTTTTAACAAAATTTTCTACTTTTTCGGAAAATATTCTTATTATTGAGGGAAACTTTCTAATATTTCAGAAAATATTTTTATTTTTATAAAAAAATTTTCTATCTTTTAAAAGAATATTTATGTTCTTGCAAAAAATGTTCTCTTTTGAGAAAATAATTTTCCAGTTTTTCAAGAAATAATTCATAATATTAATAATTTTCAAGTTTTTCAAAAATATATTTTAAATTTTTGTAATAATTTTCTAGTTTTTCAGAAAATTCTATATATTTTTCTAAAACTTTTTGCATTAATTATTAAAGGGTGTAATTTTTCTTGATAATATAAACTTTTTCACCTGTGAAAATGATCAAAAAAGACAAAATATATTTCAATAAAGTAAATAAAATTTTATTCAAAGTTTCACCCAAACACTTCTGCGAGCATGCATCATAAGTTTCTTAACAATTTTATTTTTACTATAAATTTTTTTATTTACATCTAAATGCGGTGGTAATCATATATGGCAACGTTACTTTTAAAAAGTAACGAGTAAAAGTACAAGTATTTTTAAAAAAAGTAACGAGTAAAAAGTAAAAAGTTCTTATTTTAAAAAGTAACGAGTAAAAAGTACAAGTAAAAGTACAAGTACTAAGCAAAAAAGTAACGATTTAAAAGTACATTTCTAGGAAATCGAAAATTCAAGTAACCTAAAATTTTATTGAATAATATTCTTATGTTCTTTAATGTTTTTCCAAAATTGTTGCTATTTATTTAATTATTTTTAATTTTGAAAGTTATGGACATTAATTTATTTCTAAATTCGGAAGAATTTTATAATATAATCGTATAATATAATTTTAAAATCAAATATAATTTTAATATCAAACTTTTTATGGATTTGCACGAAAAAGAAATTTTATCTATTGATTTTAATTTTTAGTTTATTATTTTATTTATTTAAATTATCCTTGATTTAAAATTGTTTTACTCTATAGAAACTCGTTTTAAAAGCACAAACATAAACAAGGCAAACACGGGTTTAAGATAGCTTTGTGATCTTTGAGCTAGTAAAAAATAATTGAATATGCAGTATAATGTGAAACAGAACAGTCTACAGTTTTATTTGTAACAATGGCTAATGCTAAAGTCATGCGAGAAAATAGTTCTTCGAACATTTCTGCCTAACGGAATAATTAAAATTTGTAAACGAATTTTAGTATCAGCGGCTTTAAAATAGTAATTATAATAGTTTTCAATAGCACAAATAGTTCTGAAGTTCTTAGAGATTTGACTGGGTGTTGTTTGACAAGGTCGGGCATAAACATAATTTTAGTAAAAAATGTACTTCGTAAAAATGAATTCAGTAAAAAATGTATTAAGACAAAAATGAATTATTAGTGAGTTCAAAAAGAAAATTGAAAAACGTAATAACAAAATCCAACATTTTTTATTTAAAATGTATTAAATAAATGCATAAAACTCGAAAATGAATGAAAATAACTTGCTAATTAATATTTTTATTCATTTTGCAAAATAATTGCATTTCGAAAGTGGTGTCACTGAGTCTGTTGCGAGAATTTCTCAGAACGTGCTTAGCCACGCTGAATAAGCGCTCCACGGGAGCACTAGAAGGTACTGCGGAATTATATTTCACATATAATTTTTTTACGATTGGATATCGACTCAAAATTGATTTGCTTTCGGTTTCGACAATTGAGCTTATGTATGCCATAAATTCTTCTGTCGCTGGTGATTGGCATGATGTTTTCAGCTTTAGAAAATTTAAAATCCCTGGTTTTTTTCTGTTACGTTATTAGTTATAGCAGGGTGTTCAGCTTGGACAATTCTTTCCAATTTTTTTGTAGCCTCCTCCCTAGCTTTTTCTCTCAACCAATTAAATTTGATTCAAGGCACCAGACCTGCAGCAAACAATAAATCGTTCTGCGATTTCACATCGCGAAACCTTTCGCGCACGCCATCTAAAAGAGCTTTGTTTAAAGGTTTACAAACTGTTGTTTTAATAATGTTACTATGAAGCTCTTCTTCAAAAGAGCCGTCTTTTCCCTTTCAGGAATGACAATTTTGAAAGGTCAAGGTATTTAAACACGAAGTTAGCTGTGAATGCATATATATTGCACATTAATTTCATAAATTAAAAAAACATAAGCATTTTTTTAAATATTTTTTGTTTTTTAGAAAGCTTACCGAGTTTTAGAAAAAAGTAACGATTTCATTCGACATTTCCGTTACAAATACTTGTACTTTTTCCCTAAAAAAGTAACGAAAGTACAAGTAAAAGTACTAAATTTAAAAAGTAACGAAGTACAAGTAAAAGTACGTACTTTTTACTTGTACCGGCGGTACAAGTAACGAAAGTAAAAGTACAGCCATATGTGGTGGTAATTGAATTGAATTTTCTGAGAAATAGTTATATTCCCATGTTCTATAATAAGTATGAACCACTATGTTATACTTTATAATATGAGTAATTGATAAGGCGTGGATAAACCCCAAACGTCCTGGACGGAAATTATCGTTGTAAAATTTTGTGAGAAAATAGATAACTTGACTCTCCCAAGTTCTGTAATCAGTGTCCGTTAAAGGTTATATACTTTTGAATTTACTCGTATTTTCAAAATAAAGTAAGTTATTTGCAGTATTATAATATTAAATAATAAAAGGAATATGTTTTGAATATAAATGAATTTATAGCGGTAAAAATTCCCTTTATATGTTTTTTAGATTTAAATTAATTCATTTGTAATTTTAAGGAAATTTAATATATAATTGATTCTATTATGTAAATATGTCGTTATTCATTTTCTAATAGAAAATAAAATTAATTCAATATTTTTTCATGAGATTAAAAAATAAGTACTTTTATATTTTAATATAATAATTAAATTATATTAGCTGATAAAATTATAAGTTTAAAGATGAAGCAAGTTTTCTTATTGTATTTAAAAATATGATTGAATAAACACCATAGATATATTGTTATATATTAGTTTTTAATTCGATAATATTTTTTCTTTTATAAAGGATTTTATAGAAAATTAATAAAATTTATGTTTCTTAAATATCTATATTAATGCGTGTTGAAGCTCTTGCAAAATAGCAAAACTAAAAATTAGGTGAAACCAAAAACATCTGTCCTGTTTTTAACTAACAACCACTCATTGCTAATATCATATTCATTTTTTCCTCATTAGTGTGATTGCGTAATAGATTAATTATATCATAGATTAATTAATTATGTTATAATTTATGTATTAGATAAAGTAATTTATGGATTAATCAATTACGTAATAGTCTCCTTCATTAAAAGCAGATGACATTATACTATACGAATTCTCACATGAATAACGAATTCTCGTGTCTACTATTTATGTTAGTATTTTTCAAAATGATGAAGCATTTAACGAAGCAAAGTCCCCAAGTTTGTCGTCGCACAAAGTGTAGGAGGTTTTCTTAGTTTTCCACCTCATATAACATGGGTACTCACAAAGTCTTCTTCGAAGACATGTATTGTCTCAAGATCTAGGAGTTCCCTTGTCTTCTGGGTTCAAAAATGACAAGACTACATTGATAGCCGTAAATCCGAACGACGTGTTCCATGGTTAATGGTAGCATTGGCTTTGGATTCTAGTACGAATTTTAAATTTCTTCAGCTTCACCTCGTATTTTTTCCATGAAAATTTTCGCTGCATCACTACCACGATAAACAAAAGGCGGTTTGTAAAATCCATCCATATAACAAACGTAATAACAGAAACTAATGGGCTCATGTTTCTGGTACATTTCTGTATATGATACATCTGGATTGGGTTCACAAGAGTCAATAGGTTTTGTCAAACATTCAAAGTCCGCATAAATAACGAAAGGTACCGACTGAGTATGCTTGACGTTTTTGAAGCTGAGCCATCTATCTGTAGGCGTTTTAACTCGTACAACTTCATGTTGATTATAACTTAATTTATGCCGCTGAAGAATTTCATCGGTCGTAAAAAATTGTAAGCACCTTCGGCAAATAAATTTCTTTGGATGCTTTCGCGAGTACTGGAAAGGTTTTTTTATCCAGCTGTAGTGTGAATCAGTTTCAGTTTTCAAATATAGGAGATCGATGTGCTGAGATTTTTCCTCTTCAGTAATAACTAAAAGGAAAACATCATTTTTTTCAGTCAATCCATACACATTTATTGAGAGACTATTTACCTTCTCAAAATTTCGCACATCTTGAAGCTTAACGGGAAACGGTATATTCGAGAAATTCAATGTATCAGCAAATGATGCATAGTTGGATTCTCTGTTTGGATTCCTCTGTGCAGGATGAAGAGCAGAGAGAACTGCCCACTTAAAACAGTCATTGTCATTATTTGTAACATTTACAACTGCCTTTCTCTCAAAAATACCACGAGGTAGTGGAACAAATCTTGAACCTCGCAAAGGATTGTACTTACTCACACGAATCTCGAATGCAATAATTTTATCCAAAGTCTAACCAGAGTCCTTTTTTACAAAATCTTCAGCTTCTGTTAAGAGTTTGCTCACAATATTTGAATAGAACTCTTGTAAATCAGTTGATAATAAAACTGGCGTGTTTTTAGTTTTAAAACACTTTTCTTCACGTACAATTTTATCATTCGTAACTTTCTTATATAAACATGTTGACTTACAAGGCAAATGCATCAGATTTTTTACTGTAGTCGACAACCCAGAATGCATTGCGAGTGGCTATGTAATGCTTGTTCTGATTGGTTAAAAATGACATCATTATTTTAGTTCAGTTAAATTTATTCTGATTGACAGAAAATGACGACATGATTTTCTGACTCCACCCCCATGGAACATTCGAGAAAGATCTAATGAAACAAGACCGAACAAGAATTGAACGAAACATTTCAATGTGCTACTTCGTCTTTCTAGACCACCCTACGGAAGCATGTCTTATCTTGCAAAATTGCTTTCAAGTTTTATCTTGCAAGATTACTTTCATGTTTCATCTTACAGACTGATTATTAATAAAGCCTGATTCATGTTCAATCCTGATTGTATGACATCGGGTTTCATTTTTGTGTCCTTTTTCAAATATCATTCGTATCAGAAAAGAAAATAATTAAAAAGTAAAGATTAAAAAAATAGAAAAGTGATAATTAAAAATCAAATAAAAAGTAATAATTAGAAATTAAATTAAGAAGTAATAATAAAAAAATTAAATAAAAAATAATAATTAAAAAATTAAAATGAAAAGTTATAATTAAAGAGATTTAATTATAAAATAAAGATTAGAAAAATAATTTCAAAATCTAAAAAAATTAATTAAAAACTGATTAAAAAATAGTTTAAAAATAATGATTAAAAAATAATTAAAAAGTAATAATTGAAAGTTAAATAAAAAGTAGTAATTAAAAATTAAATTAAGAAGTAATAATAAAAAAAATTAAATGAAAAGTAATAATTAAAAAATTAAATGAAAAGTTTTAATTAAAGAGATTTAATTACAAAATAAAGATTGGAAAAATAATCACAAAATCTGAAAAATTAATTTTAAAAAAAAACTGATTTAAAAAAAATTTTTAAAATAAAGATTTAAAAAAAAATGATGAAAAAGTAATAATTAAAAATTAAGCAAAAAGTAATAATTAAGAATTAAATTAAGAAGTAATAGTTTAAAAATTAAATAAAAAGTAACAATTAAAAAGATTTAATTACAAAATAAAGATTAAAAAAATAATTATGAAAAAAAAAAAACACCCTCAACTATAGTAGCTGTCACATTTGATGGATCACCCCAACCCCCTTCAAGAGGGGGATGGCCTCTCTGGCCCAAAAGATAACCCATTGTACTACTCAAGACAGTCCCCCCCCCTAAGAACACACCTGTTGTTAATGATGTTCAGGCGCAGAGAGGGAGGAAGAACTTCCAGAAAGCATAGGGGTTACACAATGAGATTAGCATTGGCGTATTTTAATACCTTCGAATCCTGCTACAATTCTTGAAGACTAGAAACTCGCCAATTCTCTCATCTCTCAAAAGAAGTTGCATACTAGTATATTAGAAGTATTTTAAATGAAGCTATGCACTAGGTATTGTTCATGTTATTACTGAAATTAACTTATTATGGACTTCGTTTTAAAGGAATGTATATCAGTATTTTTTTGTGTTCTGAAAGTATTAATACAAAAAAGTCACTAAAATTTAATTGAAATAGAAAAAATGTGAAAGAAGTCAAGAATGTTTTTGTTTTTTTTTCTGTTGGTGGTAGCATATACACACATATTTATTTGCGAGAATAAAATTTTTATCAATCTGAATTTTTTAAACATTCGTTAACTACAAATAAAATAGTAAAGAAAAATTAAAATAAATACAAAAAAATTGCTTATTTAAAAAATACGTAATAAGGCTTATGCCTTATATATATATATATATATATATATATATATATATATATATATATATATGTATATATATATATATATATATATATATATATATATATATATATATATCAAAGTAGAAAACACGTCCACAGAAAATTTTAAATTCATATTAACTTTTATAAGTTATACTGTCTAGTTTCTGTACGTTTCTTGCGATCAATGGTAATTAACGTAATGCTTAATGATTTAGTTCTCGATTAAATGAATGCGATTAAATGAAAAATAAATAAATACTGATATCATGAAATATTTTTTTTTTTTAATTTACTTTCCGGAGGAATGGATTATTAGTAAAGGTAAAAAAAAAAAGAAGGCGAGACAGTTCATTTTCTTGCGGAAATTTAAAATATAATTTTGAAATTACTTTTTAATTAGTAAATTAGTTCAAAGTACTTGGTGCGTATCTTTCCTAATAAATTCCTTGGTAAATATTTTCCTTACTGAACATTATAAAAAAGTTTTCTTAGGATGAGTATTTATGAATTTCCTTTTTAAATTAATTTCAACTGTATTTTGAAAGAAAAATAAATAAATACTGATATCATGAAATATTTTTTTTTTTTTTAATTTACTTTCCGGAGGAATGGATTATTAGTAAAGTTTAAAAAAAAGAAGACGAGACTGTTTATTTTCTTGCGGAAATTTAAAATATAATTTTGAAATTACTTTTTAATTAGTAAATTAGTTCAAAGTACTTGGTGCGTATCTTTCCTAATAAATTTCTTGGTAAATATTTTCCTTACTGAACATTAAAAAAAAGTTTTCTTAGGATGAGTATTTATGAATTTTCTTTTTAAATTATTTTCAACTGTATTTTGAAAGAAAAATAAATAAATACTGATATCATGAAATATTTTTTTTTTTTTTTTTAATTTACTTTTCGGAGGAATGGATTATTAGTAAAGTTAAAAAAAAAAAAAGAGAAAAAAAAGGTTTATTTTCTTGCGGAAAATAAGTATTTGAAAAAAAAAACAACTTTTTATTAAAAGATCAGAGTAAAAATTTAAAAAAATACATATATTTACTTGCGTTTTGTAGTATTGTTGCAAGATTAAATTTTACCTTTAATTTTTATAACATCATCTATATTACAGTATTATTACAAGATTAAATTTTACCTTTGATTTTTATAACATCATCTATTTTACTGATTACTTAAACAAAATTGAATGAGAATAATAAATAGTAATGAATTTTAAGCCATTTTTGGAGAAACTTTTTGAAGTAATTTTTTTTTTCTTCATCTTATTCCAAAACATCTGCTTAATAAGTTTTTTTTTAAAGTTTTTTTTTTTTTATTAATGTGGATTTCACGTTTTATCTTTTTTTTTAATATTTGTTGGAATTTAGAAAAGAAAAGAGAGGAAGAGAAAATAAATAATTATACAATGCTTTCAAACAGAAAGTAACTCAACGACATCATGAAGCTGCTTCCGCCTCGCATATGCATTCGACCTCACTTGCGAATCTTCCGGCCACCACGATCTTAAATTTAAAAAGTTCTTGTCGCACTTATCCAATGCCAATGAGATTCAGCAGTAAAGCTTGCTGTTGTTGACTGGTGAGACCAACCTCATTCGATTTGTTTACATTCAGTGATCATTGTTGTGATCGGGCTACCGAAGCGGGGGTGCCATCCCCTCTGCAGAGGATCAAAATTATGATGGCATGTCCTTGGATCATCCTCAGGGGTGTCTCTCAGACCGTCGCCAATAGCCCATCGTGCTGCTCTAGTGCGACGTAAATTAAATACAACAACCAGTATTAAGCCCTTGATAAATTAACGCTCGTGCATAAGTGTGAAAGCAGCATAAGAATTTTGTGCGTCTCAATTTAGTTTCTTTTAAAAATAGTTTAATGGTATAAACCTTTATAACTGTTGAACTCCGAGATCTAGAATCAGTCTGTAGGTGCGACGAAATAAAAATTGTAAGGCCTGATTAATATGTGTCGAAGGTATGGCAATTATAAGATGAGCTCTCTTTCCAAGTCTTTCTTCGTACGTCTCTATTGAATTTCTTTTAAAAATAGTTTAATGGCATAAACCTTAATAACTATAGAACAAATTGATAAATTTTCACTTACTTCTAAAATTGAAATTGATTTCTTGTAATCAATTTATAAAAAAGTAAGACTTAAAATAATAAGGAAAAAACTATTCGGCTATTTATTAAAACTCGGCTATTCGGCTATTTATTAAAACTTAATACTATACTACTTTAGAGAAACTTGCAAATATGTTACTGTACTAATATTTTATTGAGTTGTCTCAGATAAACTAATTTTATTAATAAAGTAATGATTTTTCGATAAAATTAGATTCAGTGTCATTCGAAAAACTAAAGTTTTAATTCCTGCTTTTGTTAAATGTATCATAACTTTCTTTAAAATTACCGTTACATTCTTGTAAACATCTTTTATTATAAATTGAATATAATAAAAGATATTATATTCAATTGCTTTTATTATAATTGCTCGATTTTTTTCTCTCCTTTAGGCTGTTTAGGGTATATAGTATATATTTATTGAATAGTATATAGGTTATATCCTGCATAATATAAATAAATTCCCCTACACGAAGAATTGTCTATCGGAAATCGAGGTTAGTAGCATTGAATTGAATATAAACTTAAGTTTTCTTATATCATAGGTAATACCTCAATCCAATCCAAAGAATTTTTCACTCTTTCAAGATCGAGTACAATTGATCCTCTTACAGCTATGTAAATGTAGAACATACACTGTCCTAATTTGAGGATTATTTTGTAGCTGTTTTTTGCTATAGCTTAAAAATATTGAAGGAAATGGAATAAAAGTTTTGAAGACATTTTTAATTAATTACAAGATAATTTTAAAATTGAACAGAAAGTAAATAGTTTAAAATTGCGCAAGATATGAGCGTATGAAGAATTTTTTTCAAAATTTTGTCGGGAATTGTAGTTAGCAACTCGTGGGGAAAAAAAGATTTGAATATCTTCAAAAAATTATACTGCAAAATTAGGAAAAAATATTTGTTTCAGCGCAGGTGGGAAAGAACTACTTTAAAAACGTATTTTAAAGGATTTGTTTTTTTTTTCTTGGTCTAATTTTAACATGCTTGTTAATGAAAAATTGCTCCTAAAACTTTTATTTTATTGAGTATTTTTCCTGTTTTAGGAAAAAATCGTATGGCAAATAAAAGTTTTTATTTATTTATTCTATAAAAATGTCCATATTTTCATAGTATAAGCTTACGAAATTTTATGTACTTCTTACAAATAATAACAAAGTGTCCTTTGAGTTAATAAATTTAGTGTTAAATTTTCTGAAATAAGATGCTATAATACTTGTTTTCGCTCATAATTTATTCCCGGCCCCTTAGACCACCTCTGAAGTTTTTAAAATTTATTACACTCTTGAAATTCATAAAATAATCTTCCAGGTACTTTGTGAGAAATTTCAAAAAAAAAAAGGTGAAAAACTGATAGTGTCTTATCTATTATTGCACGGTAGTGTGTATTTAAATTTCCTTAGTTTTATTTCATAGCTGATTTATTTGTTATGAAATGTTAGTGCCTTGATGAACACAACTGTTCTATCTATATTTCAGAAACATTCAAAATAATTTTTTTCATAAACTCCACTCTTCGCTAGTTTTAAAATTTTTGACAAAAGGTAAATATTTGAGAAACTGATTAAGATTCATAAAAGATTATCCTGATTCATCACAGCAGAATTAAATAATTAATATACAATTTTATTATTTCAAGTGAAAAATGGTATGGAACTAAAGCGAACACCTTTAAAATGTGTTAAAAAGGAATTGCTTTTAAATATTTTTATGCTACATTTACTGTAATTAATAGATTGCGTCAATCTTTAATAATTTTCTTTTTTAAAATGTTACTTCAAGACTACCTATTTGTAATTTTTCTACCTAGTCAAGAATTCTAAAAAAAAAAAATAATTGATCTCGCAATTATGGGACAACCTATTTAGAATTAAATTGCTAATAAATTAATATTAAAAAATTAGTGACAAAAAGAATGCTGTTTCTCGTCCGGTTTAGTTCCTAGCATGTGGCTGCATTAAATCACACTAATTTACTAATATTGCTGTAAATAATCAATAAATAAATTTTAATAATAAACACACTCTAAAAAAATGTCTCAAGAAATTTCATATTTAATTTACTTTATGTTTCATAAAATACTGTGAGCAAAGGGGATTAAAAATATTACGAAATAACTCTACAATACTGATATTCTAATTACAATTAATAAATTTTTAAAAATAACCTCGCGGAAAAAAAGCAGTCTTTAAAAATTCTGAATTTTATTCTTGTTTTGTGAAATCATAACATTTTGTAAATAATAAATATTAACGAAAACAATAAATAAGTTTTTAAACGAATTACAATAAATAAATTTTTAAAAATAACCTCGCTCAAAAGAAAGTAGTCTTTAAAAATTATGAATTTTATTCTTGTTTTGTGAAATCATAACATTTTGTAAATAATAAATATTAACGAAAACAATAAATAAGTTTTTAAACGAATTACAAAAAATAAAATTTTAAAAATAACTTCGCGCAAAAGAAAGCAGTCTTTAAAAATTATGAATTTTATTCTTGTTTTGTGAAATCATAACATTTTGTAAATAATAAATATTAACGAAATTGCGCCAATCAGAGATAAACGCATTATGACTATCAACCCCTATGGAAAGAAAGATAATGTCAAGTGCGATGGATTAGCGTCAACTCCGAACCTGTGATTATAAAGGGAGGGGGGAAAGCTTTGAGCGAGGCACACCTGTGACTTTGGGACAGAAAGGATTCTCCCTTCAAGGGTACACCTGCGGAATCCCCGAAAATCCCCGAAATCCCGGTCGCCGTACTCTCTTTATCCAACTACTCATACAATATGCAACATATTATTTCAATATCTTATTCTTAAACATAATATATTTCAATGTTTTTAAAATGCCGCTAAACATTCAGCAATTCCTTGAGTTATAGAAAAAAGAAATATCGTAAATTATAGAAAGCTCTGTGAATGTGCATTAGAATTACTATATACAATCTACATTTTATTTTTCAAGCACTTTTTTTCCCTGCAAAAATGATAATCCCTAAAATTTTGTATATAGCTATAATAAGTTATGTTAATTTGATTTTAGTATGAAATCCTCGAATAAATATAGCAAAAACAACATAATCTAAATAATATCAGATGAAAAGTTCATGTGTTTAAATACTAAAAACTCAGAACGTAATAAATAATTTATAAATCGATTCAAATTTTCTTTTCAAAGGGGATTAAAAAAAGTTTTTTTTTTTTTTTTTTTTGCTTTTTGGACAGAAATCAACTTTAAAATTGTCTATTGCCTAGAAACTTCGAGATATCTTCTATTAATCTATACATAATAATAAACGCGGCTGTGTGTGTGTGTGTGTGTGTCTGTAATCACAATATATCGCCACAGAAGCCTCGCCCGGGCACGAAACTCGGCCCATAATTGTGTTTTGACATAATGAAGAAGTATTTTTTTTCTTTTTCAAAAATTTTGATTAGTTATTTAGTTATCAGTCATTTTGTAATTCTATGCTTTTCGTCTGCTTTTTCGTCTTCAAAGAGCCATATTCAAAAAACTATTAAAAAATGCATATACTTTTCCCCACTCTTATAAATGTATGCTAATGCGAACCTCACAATTGAAATATTAATTTTCGACAACTTAAACCAATAATATACGAAGGAATTAATAATTTAATTGTAAAGTTCGCATTAGTTTACATTTATTAAAGTGGAGAAAAGTTTAACTTTTGTATTAAAAATGTGGCAACATATTCGATACGTAAATAGAACGCTTCGCTTTGATATATTTGTCGCTGTTCATAATTGTTATAATAAGTTTTTCTTCTTCTTTCCACGCTCTATTTTTTTTTCTTAAGCGAAGACGATAATTTTTATAGCGATATTGTAGTACTTTGTACAACTAAAAATTCTTTTCACAACACTTTAAAAATATTTACTTTATTTTCTTTATATAAACAGAGAACAGTCGCAAAGAATTCGATTAGGTTGAAAAACATTTCTCTAAAAAGGAACGAATTCCAAAAGAAAAAATAAACAACTTAAAGAATAAAAATGCTGATGCCAGCCAATTTTTTGAAAGTTAACTTAGAAATAACAAACCAAACGATGTTAAATAACATACCAAACGATGTTAACAAAATGACGTGAAAGCGCAACTAGATCAAAATTATACAAGCACAACTAGATCAAATTATAATACCTGAGTGCTTGACGTAACAGATATAGAAATAGAATTTGATACCATAAAAAATTATATAGAAATAGAAATTGATACCATAAAAAATTTATTCGTTTTCGTGTTCTTTTCATGTATTTAGCATTTTAGTTTTTTTTTTCTTAAGCGTTGTAGCTATATAATTTCAAACATCCTCAAGAGCTATAACACATCTGCAGCAGAACTGGATATGAAGACAAAATTGCTGGACAGGAACACTTTAATTGTCCACTAATCTTCAGATTTCCTGCTATGTTTTAAAAAACTTTATTTGTGAAAACCTTCAGCGTGGCGGACAGCTGGCCGCCTTAGGCGGCTAGTAATTAATAAAACCTCTTAAAGCAATCACAGAACTTTATTAAAATTTTTTTACGGTCAGATTTTGGTTGCTTAGCAACCTAATAAAATTAAGCATTCCTCTTTTGAATTAGTCAATGGGTTATCTTAAAATATTCATTTGCGCAGGCGACTTTTTTTGGCGGTTTTCTGGACTTTCGCCAAATATATAAACCTTTATTGCTACCCAATTTACCACCCAATTTTTTTAAAATTTTGTCTACCCCCCCTAATTCAAGTGTCTAGATTCCAAATATGTAAAAAAAATATATGTTTATTCAGAGAAAGTACGTTTTTGTGTCTGATTTCGTAACTTAATTAATAGTTAGCACAAATTCATTAGCATATTTGAGGTCAGCCCCAGAAACCATTAAGATTGATACTTAGTTTGTGAAAATCCGATGATTAGAACGAAAGTTATTCAGGGTGATATCTTTTTTTTTTTGCCATAATGTAATATAAGTTGCTTTTTATGCAACTAGTACGTTGTTAAAATAGATTGTAAGTTTTTTTTCTATTGAGGATATGATATAAAATGTGGGACTTTTTTTCTCCATTTAAGTTAGATTTTCAATTTGTTATGAATCATTCAAATTTGTTATGAATCATTTATGATACACAAGAGACATTTATTATACACACAATTCTTATAAGACAAAGTTACTGATTTAAATCTTTGTTACTGCGCGTTTACCTGAAGTATAAGTGCACAAAAGGGGAAACATAATTGTTTTTCTATTTTAATATTATTTTATTCTTAGTAATATGTCCTTTTTTTATCTTTTTAATATTATTTAAGTATCCAAGTAACTACTGTAGATGGCGCTTAAGAATATGTAGTATTTTGTAATATTTTTTCAGAGAAAGTTGTAGTATTTTTTTAATTTCACAGACTGGAAACCCTGTAAAACAGAAGTGGCTAAACCGTGACGTTGTGTCTATAAATCGTCGCTTTGAAACTAAACCGTGGTAACTTAAAAAAGCAAGTTTTTCAGGAGAGCGATTTCAAACTTTCCGCGCTAATGCTAATCGCGGCAATGCGATGACGATTTATCTGCTCTCTAAATTAACTTTATGGAACTATAAAGATAACAGATTGTTTTTCTAAAAGGGTGACTTTTTTTACACAAAATTACCCCAAAATCTCATTTTTCGACTTTTTTGAGTTACAACGCTTTAGTTTCAAAGCGACGAATTGACAAGTGACCTTTTAATTAGTTACGGGAGGATTCTGGATGAAAATGTCGCTTACATAAAAACGAGTCAAATATACATTCTTTCATCATCTTCACACTCCGTCAAAGTAACATACCATTTTTATTGCACAATATTGATAATTTTTCGAAACTCTGTAAACATTTCTTTAGTCTTGGAAAAAATCAATGAAGTTAAGTATATAAATAATAATCGTGCTATTATTAAATCGCAACTGCGTCTGAGATAAATTATAAATGGTAAATGAACTTTTTATCTGGCATGCATTTAATCTTAATGACGTCATTCTTTAATCTCATTATGTTCCAGGTTCCAGAACTTTTCTTAGTCTTAATGTCTGGACGGAAGCTTATCTAAATTAAGAAATTCCGTTTTCAAAATATAACCTCTTGTGAATGAATGATTATATTCAAGGTCGATTTTACAAACAGTGAGAATCTGATATATTTTGAAATGTAATCTAATATCAATAGGAAAAAGTAAAGCATGGATTTTTTCTTCTTTTTGTTCATTTTACTAAAACAAATTTTATTAGGTTTAAAATAAACTATTAGAATTGTATTATAAATGACACAATTGAGGTTTTTATTGTTAATTTCTAACACTCTAGGGATGATCGAACACTGACATAAAAATTTTACTTTCACGATCTTACCTTCGTACTGTAACTAACTGTGAGTGAAAAAAAGAGCACAAATAAAATAAAAAAATAAATATATAAATTCTGGAAAAAGCACTAAAAATAACATCCCGGAGCATTATTTTCTCCGGACATCAAAATTATCCGGAGAAAAGAATCTCGTTCTTAATTATATTAATTTAATAACTGCTTCAATTTGGGCTGTTGAACTAAAATTAAACGTAATGAGATCTTAATTTGAATGAAATCAAACACATTTTATTTAAAAATAAAGTTTATGGTAATTTAAAGTTTGCAGCAGAAAATTTCTCCCACTTCATATTATTTAACAAAATGATCAGGTCTCTGTAGCATTCCTAAAATTGTTCTAAATTTCACTAGTTATACTTATTGCATTGTGGTCTAATATACAATATACAATGAAAAATTTTTCAACTAGATATTATTTTTTAAAAATAAATGTACTAAGTTGAAATACATTATAATTTTTGTTAATATTTTTAACTTATCAAAAGATTGAGTCCATGAGAGACTTTTGCTGATTGATACATTATTGATAACAATATTATTATAGTCGGTCATATATACAACTTGGTCATGTTTAAAATTAGCTTGTGTAAAAGATAAACTTTAATGGTAACCAAGCCGAATGCACAGCACAGCTGTATTTAAATACTCTAATTCTTCAACCTAATCTAAAATCCTAATACCTTAATTAGTTTTTAACTGTTTATTAACCAAATTTTTTCACTGTCTCGCTCAGTAGTAGCCTGGAGGCGATTACCCCTAAGTTGTCGATTTCTTCCCGTAATAGGGTGATGAATATTCAGAAAAAAATAGAAAGGAACAACAATAAAAAGCTATCGACAATTATGCATAATACATGAACACGGTTCGTGGAAAATTCGTCACAATCTCGGTGATTTTTTAGTTTTACAAAAAAAAAAGAAGAAAAACTATTAAAATTACCTTATACTAACACTCTGGTTTCTCTGACAGATATTGATATGAGAATTTCTCCGCTTCGTAACTTTCCTACATTTGACTTTCAGGCATGCTGGTTGAGTAGCTTTATTTTTTTCAATTTAATTGTTAAAAAAAATCTGCCTTTTCGAAGAAAGTTTATCGTTTTCAAATTTCCGAGAAAAAAAGAATGATTTTTTTTCATGTTTTAACCTACCGATGCAAACACGATTTAAAAAAAAACATTCACATGATTTAAAATCGCACATCATGTTTCGTATTTTAACGATATTATATCGTATGTAACGTAAAAAAGCCAATATTATGATTTGTGTTCAAGTGACTTAAAAATTATACAAAGGAATTCGTATCCACGCAATTTTAAAATCAAACATTGAAATTTGTATTCACGCAATTTTAAACTCAAACATCAAGATTCATGTGATTTCAAAATTAAATATTCGAGATACGTATTCGCGTGATTTAAAAAATCCCACATTGATATTCATATTCAAGAATTTTAAATAAATAAATAAATCCCGCATTGATATTTTTCGGAAAACGTTGATAACATTGTGTGGATAAATGCTTCCTACATGCACTTTTTCATTGCTTAATTTTCAGGCATTTTTCTAATTATTTAAGAAGTGTTTTGCACATTAACATTTTTGGATTTCTATTATTAGCTATTTTGGTTTCTTATCAAACTCATCCACGTGGTACAAATCAATATAAAGTTTGATAAAAATTAAATACTTTTTAAGAGATTCTGTAATTTTCAAATAAATTTCTCCAAATAGAAGTGGCGACGAAATGATTGAATCCTGTTACGAAAGTTAATTACTTGCAGAAAGTTTTTTAGTTGAGATTTTGTGCTCACAGAAAGTTTTTTATTTTATCTAAGCCTGCCTAGCAAATATCGAAATTGAAAAATTATACAAAACCGATTGTTCATAGTTCAGACAAAAATTGCGATTTTTAAAAAAAAAAAAAAATAAGTGAAAAAAAAAACAATTGTGTATATAAATTTTCTCGTCATGTTTCGGGTTGAACAGAGATCTGTCTTCGAGATGTTCTAACAACTAAGAAATAGGTTGAACATTTGCTTAGATATAGTTGATTTGCTTAGATATAGTCGATAGGTTGAACGCAGACGAACATTCATGCTTTAACTGAAAGCACAAGACAGTCAATGTAAAGATGATCAATCGAGTTTTTAAATTTTAATTATCTACGTTTTCAATCTTCACAGATTCTAATTTTAAAAAAAAATATTGACACCTGTTTTATTGATTTTATTTCAAATATCTGTTCATTTTGAAAAAATAAAGAAGAAAAGTGAAAAATTCTGCATTCTCGATGCTTATTAGTGACAAACTCATGATTTTTTAGGGGTGGAGGTGATAGGTGGCAATCAACATCTAGAGACGAAAAAGATTGGGACAGGTCTAGCTGCCGCCCGAGCGAAAGTACTTTAATTACAGTTTTAATTACTTTCAAGAGATGTCCGCGATATTGCTTAAGTTCTTTATGTAATAAATTTTAACTGTATTGTCCGGCAGTCATTAAATCACTCGAACCACCGTAAGTATGACTTCGAGACATTTCAGCTTTGTAGGCAGCAAAAGTATTAAAAGTATTTCCATCTGTATCGTGAGATAGAAAACTCATCTCAATGATCCATTCCGTGCTGTACTATTTCCTCATTCACTTCCGGTACCTTACCTAGAGTTTCATGGTGCTTTCTGCACCAGGGAATCATTGATTAAATCAAAAAACACAAAAAGAATAATAAAACTGCTGCCAACAGATAGAGGAATATCCGAGTTTATGGTGACACATGAGAGAATATATATATATATATATATATGTATATATATATATATATATATATATATATATATATATATATATATATATATATATATATATATATATATATATATATATATATATATATATATATATATATATATATATATATATATATATATATATATATATATATATATATATATATATATATATATATATATATATATATATATATATATATATATATATATATATTTCGGTAAATAGATAATTGTATTTTCTAATAAAATTCTATGAAGTACCTAAAGTGTCTTACAGTCCTTTTCAAATTAAACTTTGTATACTAAATAAAAATTATTTAATTTTATTATATTCAGGTTCAACGGCACGCATTAACCATGAAATTTATATAATAGTTAATGACGTTGCTTTTTTTCTGGTCCTTTTGGGCCAGTCCTTTTTCTTTTCGGTGTGCTTTTTTCTGGTATCTATTTTCTACGCTTTTTCTTTCGATACTCTTCCCCCCCCCCTGATTCATACTCAATTATGAGGATGTCAAGAAGTCAAAAATCTTTACATTAAAAGGAAGGCATGGGGAAAACTTTGAAAAATGTTACATATAAGTAGAAGAAAATGTTACATATAGTTTTTAAGGTCACTTTATTACTCCAAGCCCTTCATATAAATAAATACTTTTTCGAATCATTATTTTCCTTATGAATTTTTACTTTTTTGAAAATCTTTACCCTATTTGAAAATAAAAATATTTAGTATTGTTTATACATTTTAAAAGTGACAGAAAAAGCATAAATACTTAAATTCTATTACCGTTTTAGAGAAATAACGAAAGAACTGAGTTTGCAAACTAAATTAATATTTGATTGAGACAAAAATTAAATATGTATTAAAAGGTTGAAAAATTGAATTTATAATAATCAAAGATAAGATTAAAAATTAAGCTATAAAAATTAAACTATAAGAATTAAATCAAATTTTTATAATCTTACCGAGTTTATATAATATTTAAAGGGTTCAAAAATAATTAACGTGAAAAGTCAGCAAAACTGCGACAAAAGCAGACTAAGCGAAATAACCAATGTTTCATAGAACATCGTGTTTACTTTGCAAAATTTAATACTGAGTTTTAGATTGCGTTTTCGAAATACAATTCATTCGTCCTTGGAATATATGATTAAACTAAATTGCCTGGTACTTGTTAAAATGGATTTAAATTTCAAGTTTTCATACAGCGTATTTAATTTATTGAATTTATTTCTAACAGCAAAGCTAGCTTGAATTCTTTATGCAAACATACAATTATTAAGAACGAACTGCTAAAAAGTAGAACGAATTAAACCGATAAAAATTTAATATAAAAATCGATGTTTTTTTATGCATTGAGAAACATAACAATGTTCTAAAATAGTACAAGTGCTTTGAAACGAAATATTGGCTTTCGTTATTCTAGAATTGATTATTTGCTTTTTATAGATTTAAAAACTACACTTAATAACCTTAGATACTACCTCTTATAGCAGTGTTTCCCAAACTTATGACTTTTGTGTACTCTTTCTAAATTTTTCTTAGCGCTGTGTACTACTAGTAAAAAAATGAATGTATTTTTTATTATAAAAAAATTGCACACAAATTAAAAATCACAACTGGCTGTTGACACCACTAATTATTACTGTTAACTGCAAAAAATAGCCCGTAGAAAAATACGTAATCTTAAATTTTCATGGCTAGCTTTATTTTTAAATAAAAATTTTCGAAAATTTCGTTTGTTGCAAGATATTTCGGATAAGAACGCGTACCCCCGCTAAACTGTTCCCGTACCCCTGGGGTATGCATACCATACTTTAGGAAACACTGTCTTATAGAAACAATGTATTGGTGGTTGTTTTTCTGAGTTGTCACCAACACAATCATTAGTTCCTGTAACCGATCAAGACGAATTTTAATATCTGGATGTATTGTCACAAATATCAACATTTAATAATATATCGCAACATTTTCCCACTTTAACTAATTTATATTGTTTTAACATTGGTCAATATTTTCGTTACTCGAATGAAATTTATCGAGACACACAAATATCTCATTCAATAATTATCTTTATGCATAATATTCAACGATATTATCTTTTTGGAAAGTTATCGATAACGATCGTGATTATATTGTATTTGATAACTATAGTTAAAACTCATGACCGCAATTAATTATTTATGTTTATTATCTTTAATGATCACGATATTGTCGTATTTGATTCGTCTATGTTTATCATCGATAGCTGGTGACCTGTGTAAGTCAAAATAGTTATCAATATTTTTTAACCAATATTTTACATAATTAATATTTTATATAAATAATATTTTATATAACATGTATTTTATTAAAATAATAGCCAATATAATTTTCTAAACCGATATTATTCCTTTGTGTTCGTGAACTTGAATTCATAGTCTCTATAATCAATAAATACCCAGGCCCTATTGTAAGGTAAGAAAAAACAATGATGACAAAATGTTTCCTTTTTTTAAATAAGATAAGAATAATTTTTTTAAACAAAATTAGGCGCATTGTAAAGTGATAGTGATTACGGTAAAATGTTATTTATAAACAAATAACAAATGTATTATCTTATTTAGAATTTCCATGCTACTCATAAAGTTTAAGTGGTAACTAAAGTAAGAATATAAAAAAAAAAAGTTTTATCGTAATTTTTATTAATAAAAAATTTGGCTTATCGCTTTCTTATAACAAAGCTTTTAATATTACTGTAGCTTTTTCAGCTCTTTTTATTAATAAGAAATCATTTTCAAGAGCAAACGATGCTACTTAACATAATAAAATAGCTCTTTTCCATTGTATAGATCAACCATTTTAATTTAATAATGAAACTAAAGTTATTAACTTCTTCAAAATATTTAAAACGGTGGCAAACTCTTTGCACATGATTGAAAACTTGAAGACTGCTCCGTAATAACTGCCCTTAACATATATTTTTAGATTTCTTTTCAAAAATTTAGTCAAAACAGTATAAACCTCAATCGTTCTCAAATTGAAGTATATTATCTGGGAAAAAGAATGAAAAATAAAAAAGGCATCAAACTCAAACGTAGCAGAAATTGGAGAAGGCAGAATTGGAGAAGAAGAAACCTATTTGGTTGCCGAGAAAAAAAGAGCTTCGTAACCCCAAATGTGTGTAATTTTTTTATTTCCGTTTTGATAACGATTCTAAAAGAACGTAATAATGTCGAAACCCTATGGACATAAATACTTGATCCCCAAGTTGTGATTAGCAAAATTTTGAAAAAACACTTGCTTGTCTTATTGTTCTGTCATCACTTTAAATTGTTGGAGTAACTAGAACTTCCGGAATGGTAGCCCCATGCACTCCATCTTAATCTTCAAATATTTAATTATCGACCGCACAAACAGTTCTTTTTACTGTAAATTTTGAGAAATAAATTGTTATCCACGCCAAGTTTGTTAAGTAATTTGACTAATCTTCGAAGTCTAATTACATGCAAGATGCCTCAAAGATATAATGATAAATTTTATGGTTGGATGTCACACCTTTAGAATCGGAAAATGCATAGCGACCCATGAATGTCAGGGGAAAGTGTGAGCTGAGATTAAATATCTGAAAGAACGAAAGAGAGTCATTCATTGAAACATTTATTGGGCAAGATGATTAAGTTATTTTTGCCCATAATGCTAAAACAGATGTCTCAAATTTTCATTATCAGACATTATACGTGCTAGACACCCACGGAAATCTGATTGCCAAATGCGATGGAAAATACCGAGAGTTTCTTAAGATAGCAATGAAGATGAATCTTGTTGCAACAACGCTCAATTTTTTTACCAGACTGTTGTGGCCAGGGCTAAAGAGAATAGAAGGGCTAGTTCACTCCGCTCTTAGAGCTGAAGCTACGATTTCCCTCCTCATGATGTCACTGTGTCCACAGATCTCGGAGATCGCAAGCAAAGATATGATAACTTTGCATCTTTCTCTTTGTAAAAATAAGTTATACTTTTTCTGGTTATTAGCCTTCAGACTTTACGTAATTAACACATTATTTCCGTGCAAAACATAGTTCAAAAAAAACTTTATTGGTTATTATATTAAAAAAAATACCATTTTAAACTTATAAATATGTTTTGCTAGTTGGTGAAAATGACGCGATAAATACTTTATTTTAAAAAGTTCAGTTTTAACTTTAACTATTAAGAAAAATGAAGGCATATATCGACACTTTTTTTATCTACATATTCTTTTATAACGATAAGTTAAGTTAAATTTAGAATCCCTGATTTTAAAATATGTCGTTAATAGCAATTTGTTCATACTTAATCATTAGGAAACATCAACCTTAAACGCTAATTACTGAAACAAAATAATAATTTAGGTTCATAATGACATTAAAAATTTTACAATTGTTTATAGACATTTAAATTTACGATGACATAATTTATAGATATTTAAATTGAAGAGAATATAATTTTTAAGAAAAAAAATAAATATTTAGAATAACTACATTAAAAAATATGTTATGAAATTAGGAGAATTTCAACTATATACTTTATATTTTATTTATACTTTTTATTTACATTTTAATTTTCTTTGACTTTATCCATTTTTTAATTCTTTTCACCTGCCTTTCTTTATGAAGTAACGAGGCGGTTTCTATTTAGATAATGAATTTTTATAAAAGTTCTTTACGACAGAATAAACGTATTGCTGTTTTATATTAACTGTGTCATTTCGGAATCCATTCTTTACATCAGTGTTTCCCAAAGTGTGGTACGCGTACCCCCAGGGGTACGGGAACAGTTTAATGGGGGTACGCAATCTTATGCGAAATATCTTGCAACAAATGAAAATTTCAAAAAAATTTATTTAAAAACAAAGCTGGCCATGAAAAGTAACGATTACGTATTTTTCTATTGGTTATTTTTTGCAGAGTTAACAGTTAATAATTAGTGGTGTCAACAGCCAGTTGTGATTTTTAACTTTTGTGCAATTTTTGTATAGTAAAAAATACATTAATTTTTTTATTTGTGGTACACAGCGTTATGAAAAATTTAGAAAGGGTACACAAAAGTCATAAGTTTGGGAAACACTGCTTTACATAGTTGTTCATTTACTTTAAGGAACACGAGAAAAATTATACTTTTTCCTTTTGTTTTTGTATCAGAATTTTTGCAAGTTGCAATCGCGCAAACTGGCATTTCGATAATAGTTTTAAATTCTTGTAAATTCACTGCAAAAACTGAGGAAGGTCATTATAGAAAATAACAAATGTCTTAGAATATCTCGCAAAAAGAAATTATCCAATATTAGTTAGAACTAGTAAGGCCAAACGCTCCGTTCTTGAAGTAAAATTGCGAGCTTTGCGCCAAAGTGACGTTACTAGAGTGACGTCGGAGGATCGGCGCGGCAAAAGATACTTCAAAGGAGTGAACCAGCCCTTCTATTCTCTTTAGCCCTGGTTGTGGCTACAGGATGTGTTCGTGGTATGATTAAGAGGATGTTATGTTATACTGCTGTGGGAGAAACTTTTCATGAAAAATTCGGTTTTACCTATGTAAGTAATTTAAAATTAGAAGTGTATGCAAGGCAATCGTACGTCTTCAAATCTTGAGAACAGTTTTCGAATTTCAATAGTTGACAAAAAATCCATGTATCTTAATATGTGTCCTCAAATATCCTCGAGTCATTCAAAAACATCTCCTCGTTTTTTAAATGCAATGAAATACTCCAAAGAAAAAAAAAGAAAAAAAGAACATGTTTTATTAAACTATTAAACAAGAAAATTTCGTCTTACGGAGAATACTATTGAAAATAAAAAAAAAGTAACATTCTAAAACTAACTCATGAAAACTCCTTACTCGTTTGAAAATGATTTCAGCGAAAAATAAACTAATAATCAATCACGAGCTTCTTCATTTTACAAGTGTTAAACAAATGCAGAATATCATATTGTAAATCAAAACCGCTTAGTAATGATATCAAGCTTGATGAAGATGGCTCTGCATCTAATATTAGTCATTATTTTTTTTTAAAGAAAGCTTTGTTAAACTTATAAATGAATATTTTCCATAAATATATGCGACTTCTCGAATCTTAAAATTTTTTTAGGCTGCTCCGCTAATTTTCCTTAAATCATGGTTTAGAAATCCGGTTTCCATAAGTCTGGAAAAAAATAAGTTCAGGAAAACCAAGAAGTAACCATTTAGCTTCAAACGCTAAAAATGTTTTTTTTTCTTCAAAATTTATGAATATTAACAAATGGTGCCATCTTCCCTGCTAATTTTGCAATTACTTGCTTGCATTTTGATATCATGGAAAATTCAATATTTGAAGCTTTAATCTTGATTTATGTGAACTTACTTTTTTCTATACTATAAATCAGGGCTGTCCAACTGCAAAGAGCCCAAGGGCCAGAATTCCGGTCACTGATCACCTGGCGGGCCGCAGTTTGAAAAAGTTCAACAATAACCTCTTACCTCTTATACAATAACAATTAATAGTTGAATTATGAATTATAAAACAATGGAACAGAAGGATTATAAAACAATTTGCTTACATTTTAATGGAAAAACTGAGGGCGAATAAGAAGTAGGCGGGCAGCACAATATGTGTTGGGGGACCACCAGTTGGACAGCCCTGCGATAAATTTTCAATAACTAATGTAGGTGAAACAAAAATTGCTATGAAGAGTATCTCTTGCAGTTTGACATTTTTATAAAGTACGCTTTCTTCGGAGCGTTCATGAAATGCGAAGCGTCTGATCAAAATTTTGAGCAAAAACAAATTGATCTCGAATGAGTTTAACTTAATATTACTTATTACGTATAACTTGGAACTCTTTCTAGTGGTGCCGAATAGAGTTTACGATTCCATGTCCTTTATAACTATTTATTCCTTTTTTATGCCTGGTTTGCTCTTTTATTTCGACCACGATTCTTTGATTCAATCGACAAACTTAATGAAACGTACACTATTACTAAAATTATTTTTTTCGAAAGAAATTAAAAATTTTATTTCGTTAAAGCTAATGAATTATTGCCAAACAAAATCATATATTTCTCCTAAATCAAACTCTTCTCGATTTTTAATATTCAGATTCATAAGGATACTCTAATCCCAATATTCAGATCAAGGAGTCAAAATTTTTTAATTTTTGAACAATTTTGAAGTAAATCTTCGGAACAGATTTTATTTTAATCTCAAAGCTAATGAATTGGTAAAACTGACTTCATTATTATATGATAAAAATGATTAAATATTCAAATAACTTGAATTAGTTTTCATAACTAGAAAGATAACATATTCAAGTGGAAGCAAGATAGAAGACTTATTAAAACGGGGAGTGTTTAAATAAAACTTTATAATAAAAATCGAACTGCCTTTCTATAAAATATTCTTTTGTTATGGTTCTAGTGGAAAACTAATAAATATGAAAATAAATTTGGAATATTTCCTCCTAAATAATGAATAAAAAATAAGGTATGCAATTTTGCAACGAAGCAAATTCAATATTGATTTAAAATCTAGAATTTTCCCCCAGGCTAATATTGATTTTATTAAGCAATTTAAGAATCTAGTTTATTCCGAAAAGTTGTTATTTTCATCTAATAAGGTGAGTTCTTTAAATTATGAACTTTTTTCCTGAAAATATTCTTTTCCATCTAAACAAATATGTTTTTCTATATAACTTCATGCGAAAGTTTTGTGCATATGTTGTTTGACATACAACATGAATTTTTAAAAGACAAACGGAGTTTTCTTTTTCTTTTCAGTTTTTGTTTAAAGTCTTGAAAATAGAGTGCAAAATATTAGATCTTATCTTTTCAAATTAAATTCATAATAAGTAGGTATCTCTAAGTTATGCAACTACTATAGTTCATAAAAAATAATTACGTTACGCTCTGAATAACTTTTATACTGATGATTGGTTTTTAACAAACTGTAAATCTGGGTTATTTTACTCACTTTTTCGAGATCTTAATTTTAAAAAATGCTGAGACTGATATTTAATTTTTTCTAAATCTACAACAATTAAGCTCTCGGTTTACAACAGGTATAATAATGCTTTTGAATTTTATTCATAAAAAATAATAATTATTTCCGGCTCTAAGTAGCTCGTAGGTTGGATTACCTTAAACTAATGTTATATTTTTTTGTAATCAGGTATTATAATTTAGAAAACAATGAATTAATTTTCTACAAGTGAAAGGGGCATACGTTTTTCATTTCTTCGAGACATTTCACTAGATGATCTGATAGAGTTTAATCTTTTTTTTCTTCGGTGTAGTCGCAAGAAAATCTCTGTACTTGCGACTTCTAAGCAATTTTTTGTATACTGATGGCCGTCGTAAATCTGTGAAAATTTTGGATCATTAGTTTCGGATACATCTTCCGGAGATTAAGAGAATGAAACTTTTCAAAGTTTGTAAAAAGAGTGCTTTTACATAGATTTGTGTTAAAAAAAAAGCCATTGATGAGTCAATCTAAAATTGAAGTTAAAAGTACATAGCAAACATTTTTGTGAAAGATCATTTAAAAAGTAACATTTTACTTAATAACTTCATTTCAAAATTTCATAAAAAAGTGTAAGAAATAAAACTACGCACGTACTTGCTTCATGATTGAATATTCAAGAAGAGAATTCTCTGTTTTTAGAACATAAAAGTTGGTACAGACGCGAAATATAGAGAGCTTTGCAGAAGGACGTAAGCAATCTGTGGTGGCAATTTTGTAGTACCACTGAGATTTGCTCCAGAGCCAACAGAATGGGGCTATTTTAAGGAATAACTAAGAACTACGTTCATCATTTTTCTATAACAGTGCCAAAAGCGATTTTAATAATTTTCTTGTTATGAAATTATGATCATTAAAAAATTATAAACATTACAAAATTGAAGGAAATACATGTCTGTTGCATTTCTAATTGTGATACTTGTCTTTACTGGACCGAGGCAAACAAGGGCGTACTCTTTGCCAACCGTAATCACTAAAACTTGTTTTATCATCATGCATTACATATGTAAATATTATTTAAAAATTGAATAATATTTTTTGGACTTGTTCTGACTGACAAGAATTCTGAAATGAGTTATTGAGTGTGGAGCACTCTCTGAAAACCACTGTTGTTCGGAAGCTGGAAAAGTTCGAATGCAAATAGAACATGCAATTAGAAATAGAATCTAGAAAAAGAATTACAAATAGAATCATTCATTCTGCTCTTTTTTTATGTAAACAAACTATTTCATGTAAATAAAAAATTTTAATAAATATTCAATACTGTTAAGAAAATTTAGAATTGCTCTTGATGCTAAGGGTTAATAAGTAACAAGTATCAATTTATATTTTATAAAAAAATATATAGGCATGTGCAGATTAAGTTTTTCATGGCAACATTTTCATAGAAGGGAAAGTTCTTATGAAATTATCGAGTATTAAATTGAGAATCTAATTGGTGTATTTCTTCTGGTGGAGCTGCATCTACAGGATTGACCCCAAAGTTTCTGTAAATGATGGTGAACTGTTATTAAATTGTGACATCTGTACAGTTACGGACTTTTTTCTTAGTCAATAATTTTAAATATTGGAGAAAAATGACTTACTTAGGAATTGTGACGTGATGTCGGAACTAAAAATTGAGTTTTTCGAAAAGTTGGCAGTTGGTACGACTGTATACAAATTAGAAGCTAAAGCTGTTTCGAGCACGCTCCATTTGCTCAGCTTTTCAGATCGCCCCAAATAATTCGAAACTTAACTGATACCAAAAATAATAAAAAAGATTTCTGCTCACCTTAGAAAGCTTATACGTAGTTTACATTTTCTAGTATTGCCTCGTTCTTCTATAGTTTTTTTTTTAAAACATTTTCTATGAAAGTTTTTCCCAGAATTGTCTTTTTCTGGATATCATCCAACAATAACTCGCCCGAAGAAGTTCACATTATATATACGTTCATACCTTTTTTCCTTTTTCAATTTTTTTTATATGATTTGATGAAAACTTTTTTTAGGCCCACATTGAAAAAATCCAAGGAATTCAGAAAAGTGGCCTGTATTGGAATAGAATTCTACAAATGGGCTCATGGATATATATCTGCACATTTGATATTGGGATTTTTGAAAATAAGTTTAAAACAATTTTATGCATTTTTAAAGTATTTTGAAACAAATGAAATAGTTAATAAAATTAGTAAAGGCAAAAGTTTTAATGTTTATTTTTACACCTCAAAAGTAATATATTGAAAATCTAAAAGAAATTTTGATGTTTAAGTAATGGTGCAAAAATGAAAAAAAAAAAAAAAAAAACGTAATGAATAAAACGTAAAAAATTAAACATAACAACATAAATATGCATGAATATTACAATACAAGATTTAAAATGATATAACATCATTAAGTTATAAAATGCTTTTGTTTTCTGTAAAAAAGATTATTTTTTTTATTATTTATGTGGATAGTGCCATAAAACGTAACAACATAAATTTGATAAATTAATAAAACGATCACGCGCCGAATGTAAAAGCTAGCCTCGTATAAGAGACATTGATTTAAACGCATGGTCGTAACATTTGAAATATTTTAAGAGGAGTGTTATTCAATGTCTAATTCTTCTTTTATCTCAAAACTTCTCAAACTTTAAGCTTAAATCTCTGTATATCAAAAAATCTTCAGGGCCGCCAATGCAAAAGCTGCCGCTGTTTTGGGTGTTCAGCTTAACGTTACATTTTGTTTTACTGCGCAAAAACTATAAGACTTAGAAACTTGAAGTTACTAAGGTATGCAGAAAATATATAGCGAATAAAATAGAATTAAAAAAAAATTAAAGATTGTATAATTTTTGCTTGAGATTGTATTAGATTGTATTAATTTTTTAATAATTTGTTTTAGATTGTATTAATTGTCAAACTTGTTAGAAAAAAAATTACCATGCCTGCCGCTCTACAGGCGGTAGGAATGCAATCACAGAGTCGAAATTCAGCGTGCTGAAAAAGAAATATTTGCTTGCGAACTTAACACCTATTTTTTTTTTTTTCGAAATTTTAAATTGTTTGGCAGTTATTGTGATTTTAAGCGCTTTTTTTGGAAATTTTTGTTACTTTTTTTTGTTTTGTTTTACGATATATTTTACTTACACTTGCTGTTGTTACATTTTACTTTGCTGCTCAAAATCTATAAGACTCTAAGTCTATAGATAGTCTAACTTGATGCAACGAAGATGTGTAGGAAAAAAAAATAGTTAGTACGACGAATTAGATAAATTTCAGATTCAACCATTAGTTCATAATTAATTTTTAAACGAGTTGTAAAAAACACATGTTGGTCCGATGAAATGCGACTGCTGAGTTGAAATTTGACGCGCTGTTTGGACCATTTTGTATTATAATTTTAACAAGAGTTTTTTTTATTCGAAATTCCTCTTTGTTCGAAAAATATAACAAATTTAAGTTTTTTTTTCGTGATTTTTTCAAGTTTTTTTGCTTTAAATATTGGCATTCGTAGAGGCATTTTTGAAAATAAAAATAAATTATAAATGACGATAAAAGCCATTCTCTATTTGAATTGTTGTGAGTCTCTTCAACGAGTAAAATTACTTCTAATTTATTTCTTCTTATTGAGTTTCACAATCTGTATTCCTTAGGTCAATTTTTTTAAAAATGCACATGATTATTTTTCAAATCTAGATAATCGTCTATTTCATTGCGATTAACACATTAACAAAATATTCTTACATGAAGCTACACTAACTGTATATTTTGAAACCAAAATGCTAAGTGTTGTAATTGGAAATATTTACGTTTAAGTAGAAAAAAAACAATGATGATTGAGAAGCATTTCCGGGATTAGAGATAGTATAGTATCACCTAGTATATTCTATAGTATCTTAAAAATTTAAAACATTATTTTTTAAACCAGTTTAAAATTTTTGAGATTAGTTGAAAGTTTTGTTAATAATAACTGTTAATAAATAACTGAAAGTTTTGTTAATAATAACTGTTAATAAATAACAGTAACTATTTGCATTTTCGAAACTAAAAAAATTGCATAATAAAAACATTTGTTTTTCAAAAAATTGATAATCTCAGTTTGATAAATTTAACAGCATGCATGAAGGAAGACAAGGTATGAATTCAAGGATGTATGAAGTACTCGAAAAATTCAAGAATTTTGGATACCCTCTGGGGCATTTTAGTCTATAAAATACACCTAAGACTTATAGAAGAACATTTTCTTTCGAATATATTTATAGATGAAAACAAATGCACAGCTCACAAAAATTGTACACCTTTATAACTTTTGATCGAATGATTAGATTTGCACGTACTGAAACATAATTTTAATGCAACTTAATGGTGCTCATGGTTCAAGAACATATTTATGGATGTATAGTATTAGGGTCAGTCTCAAAGCTAACTTAATATGCTTATTAATCAATACAGACGATTATTTAAGTTATGAAATCATACATGAAAACGCAATTTCTTTGCATAATTATAACTTTTTTTGTGTGACGAAAATGGACTTTTTATCCTGATATTATAGGAAGGTACCCGCAGCTTGTAAAATAAAATACAGTCCTACTAATTTAGACAAGAGGGCGGTCAAAGAGTTTGGCTCCTTAACGTCAATCTCACTTTTTGCGTGCTTTGCCAAATCTCCAAAGTTAATGGACCATGGAGCACAGAATTACAACCACACTATTAAAAAATTGCTTATACAAAGATAATTTATTCTTCCTATTTTTTAAAATTTTTTTTTATTTAATTTACTAATAGTCCAAAAATGTTAGAATTAAAAGCATACAAAATTTTACACCAATTGAATCTACGGAATTTTAATTGGTGAAATCCAAAGCTTGGAGAGAATTCTAGAAAAATAATTCTTCGAGCTGCTGAAATACGCGAAAAGTAAAAATAACATTAAGGGGCCCAAACTTTTGACAGCATCCTGCCTAAATTATTGAGACAATATTTACCAGATTGCGGCCACCTCCCCTCTACTTTTTTTTATATCAAATGAAACAGTAAAAGAAATACTAATAATAAGAAGGAACACATTTTTAATCTTAAACAAAATTTAAATTTTTTAACAACGTCCTTTTCTCGAATTTTTAGTATATGTTATGTTAACTAAATAGATTATCACTCGCGCTTTTGTTTAACATTTTAATTTCAACTTTCATTTTTATTATTTTTATACTCAGTGATTAGAATATTTAAAAAAAATTATTCATAAATTAAAAAGAATAAGCAAACCTTATTTCGTAAACATTTATTTATTAGCAAAACTTAACGTTCCGCTTAATCGGTATTTTAGGGAATTTCCGATTATTTATATGCTTGACCAGTCATGCGAAAATAAAAAGTACATGCCCGATCAGAATTTTTATGTGCCCCAAACATTCTTAATATTACTTTTTTAAAATTTCTTACTTTTTATAAAAACGAATAAAATTTTTGAGATTTCTGCTAAAATATCCACACATATTTGGGCCACTGAATTTAGTGCATTTGATCCAGATACTCTCTAGTTAACAAGGCTGAAAATACTCCCTGCTTTATTTGAATAAATAACGAATATTTTCTTCAAAGTTTGTAGTGGAGTTTTCTCTTTTTTATAGAATCCTTCACTTTTTTTTTCTCAACTGAACGCTTCTAAATAAACAGATAGTCCATCTAATCCTGTTTTTCAAGAATTAATTCCAGTCGTGAGCCTTTTATCCAAAGGGTAGGCTTAACGATAAATACTGGGATTTTATATGTGACGTTAATGGGCATTTCAAAGTAGTTTTGCTTACTTAATAAGAATTAATAGTGTCCTATTTTCGGTTATTAAAATATAAAATTTAAATAGGGAAAAGAAAATATCCCGAGAAGTTTATTTCCCTAATTTTTTTTCCTTCTCCTTTGCTTCCTTCTCCTGATTATTTTCGAAATCCACCATTAATTATCGCTATCTTTTGCGATGATGATGATATTAACTTTTAACGAAATAAAAAGTGCTTCTATAATATTTTGTGTAGTTTTGCGAATAAAAACTGTTGATGAGAGGTAAAATAATGTATTCAAAATATATTTTTAAGAAAAAATATTAGTATGTGAGGAAATTTATGAAAGATAACATATATATATATATATATATATATATATATATATATATATATATATATATATATATATATATATATATATATATATATATATATATATATATATATATATATATATATATATATATATATATATATATATATATATATATATATATATATATATATATATATATATATATTTATATATATAAACTGCTCAAAACAATTAAATGATATTGTATTTCAAGAAAACAAGCTAAATCAAAATTTTTCTACATTCTGAAAACTTCGAAGTCGAAGCAAAAGAAGTACCAGAAGTATCAGGCTCTCCACGGCCTTCAGCCTCAGTCCCACCCAAAACCAGAACTATACTTGGGACATTTGCTAGAACATGTGCCTGATAGAGAATGAATGTCGGATATACTTGGTGCTGCCTTATCGGTACCATTACCATATGATTTACAGAGAAAATACAAAACAAGGAAGAAAATACAAAGTAAAAAATAAAAGTTGAAATTACGAAATACAAAGGTTCTTCGATCATTGTAGAGCACAAAGGAAACAAAGAAAACTGAAATTAAATGTGCAGAATGGGAAATCTATATTAGATGTGCAGAATAGGTGCAGATTAAGAATTAAGTAGCAGAATAGGAAATCAAACTTCAAGATATTTATTTTGATGGAGAAAGGAACAAATCGTTAGTCAAGGAGATGAGACAAAAATGGTAGTTCCCATCGCCTATCTGAAATAAAATTAAATGTATATCGATTATTCAAGAACTAAGAACTGTGTAACTTCGATATATCTTTCCGTAAACTTCTTCAGTGTCAGATATAAAAGAATCTATTTTTAATTTTTTACAGGGTGAAACAAATGATGCGTCTAGAATAGTTGGTTGCGGCAGAAGTGTATGATATTAGACGGTATTTGTCTGCTTAAAATCAGTTCGAGAAAGATCTGCAATGGGCGATAGGCAAGTTTCACTCAAATGTACTATTACTAAGGCATATAATGAATTATCTGGACGGTCCGAGAGTGAGTCCTTAAGAATTTTTCCGATCAGTGGGCCAGAGTTAGTTCAACAGCGAACACCTTTCCTTTATAAGTTTCAACGGATTGAAAAAAATTCGTCAGAAATGAGAGAATATAACATTTCTGATCTCAGTACAGATCAAAAATATTTGATGAATATAAGCAGTTTTTTCCTGGCAAATATCCACTACGCTAAGCTAAGTCCTTTGAATTTGCATAAGAAAATTAGATCGACTAACTTAATGGAATTGACTTCCTTTCATATGAAAGTATATGCCGCAATGTGATTTTATACAAAATGTAAATCAGATATCAATGCTACTTTTCTGAAGTTCTTTAGTTTCCTCTATCTTGTTTACTTTTCGTTGCAATATTATAAGCCTCACAATAGTATTATTGGTATGAAAAAAGCTTTTAAAAAAACCCTCCCAGTGTCCATAATTGAGCAAAGAGGAAAATAAGCCAGAGAACATTCAAAACAATTCATGAGTAATAATTCAGTAAATACACAACGTTTGCAAGGTGTTTTATTTTCCTCTGGCAATTTTATAAAATTTGGCATTTTATTTTAAAATTTGTACTTTTTGTAAAATTTTATAATTTTTACCGTTTTGGCAAAAAATAAGACATATTGTTAAAAAATTCTAAAACTTCACAAGTAATATTTCATTCATTATGCAACTTTTGAAAAGTAATTTGTTTTTATATGACAATTTTTAAAAATTTACAAGAATTTGCTGTTTTTTGTACTATTTCAAAATTGTAAGGCTTTTACGGGAAATGAAGATAATGCATTAAAATTCTGAAAAAAATTCACGGATGATATATTAATCCATATACAACTTTTGGGTGGTATTGCTTTTCGATTACAGAAAACTTTTTTTTTCACTCAACAATATTTTACCATTTTTTTACCATTGGTAAAAAATCTATTACCACAGACCTGTATTAGGCACCTACTGTGTTATGATAGGTTTTTATTACCCCAACTTCGATAGCAGCGATGCCAGTAGAAATTTAATACCACATTTAGCACACAGTGGTGACATAAAATATCCTCAGTGATTGACGGATTATGGATTAGGATCTTCTTCATGTCGGACTAACCATTGGAGGTTTTCGTGCTTTTCCTCCCTATGTAATGCAAATGCTGGTTAGTTCCATCAAAAAGTTCTCCACGAAGGCAAACTTCTCCCAATACTTGATGCAGGAGTTATTTAGTCTTCAGGATTGCGTTCACAATTAAAAGGTTAGTTTGTTGAACATCGGTAGTCGTAAACTCAAAATTCGATCGGTTATTGAACAACGGTTATAAAATCCCCAAGAAGGGACAGAAATGGTATTTATGACTATATGAGATTGCAATATTTTTATTTGCCATGTTTTTATTGGCTGAAATTATGCTGAATTAATTTTAGTAATAGGTACATACTGAAATGAAAAAAATAAGTTTGTACTAGAAAGCTAAATTAAAGAAGAACAAAAATTTTGCTTATTCGTATATGAAAACTGAATAAAATTGTCTTATTGTTATTGGCGTTAATGATGCTAAATTAATTTTGGTTATAGGTACAGTTTTAAATAAAAAAAAAAAAAAAGTATAGCTCTAAAATGCTAAATTAATGAATAAAAGGTACTTATTAGTTTTGGAGAACCATAAAATGTCGCCGTGATGCCAATGATGCTTAATTAGTTTTGGTAATAGGAGTTATTGGTATTATGTTATTCGATGTTTTTTAATAGGTACTAAATATACTAATTCTGTACCAAGTTTTTACGGTCCATCGAAAAAATTGTTTCTTCATTTCAAAAGTTATAATTTTCTTTTTATGAAATTAAGTTTGTGATTTATTTAAATCTTCTTTTCAATAGTTAATAATTATCCATTTTTTTAAAAATTTCGTTTTTACCATAATTTTGACTCATGCATTCGTATGCCTTATATACGACAATAAAACGCATTTTAATGTAAATGCTGATGAAGATGCTGGACATATTCTTCTTCACTGTAGTCTCTATGCGAGTGCCCGAATGAATTTAAAGACTGATTTGAGACGTCTTTCAATTCGTTGGACACCTGTCTTATCAGAACTGGTCAAAAGTATTGAAAGTCTTGCGGCCTTGCGGAATTTTGTTTTTAATGTAAATTTGTAAATTTTTCTCCTTTTGTTTTTTACTTACAACTGTAAGCCTCATGCTATACTTTGTGGTGCATGAGGAGTTTTAAGTCTTTTAAATAAATAAAAAAAAAATAAAAAAAATTTAAACATAAAATTTAAATTATATTGATTTATTTTTAGCAACAATTCAATTATAGTTATATGTATAAAATTTTATTAATTACGAACTTAAATTCGTTAGGTGTCTTTAAAAAAATGGAAAAAAAAAATGATTTAAATTTTTTTTTTGTCATTTTAAGTTTTCTTTTCTTCAAGATTCCAGGAAATCAAGGAACACTGTATATAAATATTTCGCTAGTTCTTGAATAGAGCGAATAATTTTAAAATCGCGTGGATATGCTTTTTCGCGCCATATGTATCTCTTTAACTAGAACATTACTATTGAGTTAAAAAGACGTCATACCACGGGGAAAACTTTTCGTCACAAATTCACTTTCACCTCCATTACTAATTTCAAATTTAAAAGAAAGAAAAAGTGAGTTCTGGAAAACCTGAAGTCACGAAGTTTCAATTGAAGAAAAGAACATTCGAAACATCAAAATGCAAAGAGAACTTCTCCATTGCGTAATTCGAAAATAAGGAGAAAAAAAAAATTATTTAACTTCCAAGTTTTTCTTTTTTAGGAGTACTAACAACACAGAGTTTAATGATATTTTATATCAGTGATTCTCAATATTTTTTTTGTTGCGGCACACTTTTAACGATTTCAAAATTTGACGCCACACAATGAAAAAAATTAGATTAAAAGTTGTTTAATTACCTATTTTACACTGTGTTAAATAGTTTGTGATAATAATTTTGAATGTGAAATAAAATAATATGTACTACAAAAGCACATTTATTAAGGGGTTAATTATTTCTTTCGACCTATTTTTTATTAGTTAGTAACAGTTATTTATTTTTTTTCTAGTTATTAATTGTTAGTTTGTTTTCTATAGTTATTAACTGTTAGTTTTTTTACATTAACTGCTACTTTTTTGTGATTTCTTGTTAACAAGTTTTTTTGCTAATTATTAATTGTTAGCTTAATTTTTGTTAGTTATTCTCAGTTAATTTGTTTTCTATATATTTGTTCTTTTTTAGTTATCCTTTGTTAATTTATTCATTAATTGTATTGCTTACTTTAATGATTAGCTCTTACAACATATTTTTAGTTCAAAAAAAAAAAGGATAAAATTTTATTTAGAAAATCGGAAAAAAAGCCGGAAAAAAAGATATAATCTTTTCATCAGCCCACACGATTATATCCGTAAAACAGAGTGCTTTCTGATATTATATCAATAAAGCCAAAGCAAAATATATTAATTAATAGTGTGAGGAGCACTCAAAAAATTTTTTTATAAAAATTACAACAAATAAAATAGAACACAAAAAGTAAAAATAACAAGTAAAAACAGAAAATAAAATAAAATAAAATAAAAAGTAAAAACAGTAAAAATGTACTATAAAGCGAGTAGCGAAATCAGATCAACTTACATGGACGGAAATTTTTCAAGAATGATTTAAAAATGTTTTCGCAGAAAGATTGCCAGATTACAAATTATTGTTTTTCTTAACTTTCTTCGTGTTTTCTTCGTGTTTACTTTGCTTTAATTCAAACTTTATTCATAATAAAAAAAACGCATTATAATTTTTATTGTATCATTTCTAATATTTGGCGGCACACGAAAGTGTCGCGGCACAGTGGTTGAGAATCACTGTTTTAGATGCATGTCAGGGGTTAAATCTCCCAAAAATGTCCCTCCTTTTTACTTCTCTAGCCCCTTAGAAGAAATTTAACAGTTAGAATGATTCTCCCGCCCCTTGAAAATGTTCTGAAACTCTCGTAAGAGAATTCGGAAGAATCACTGTACGAATGCTTTCTATCCTCTCCTCCCTTACTCGCTTTTAGTCAAATTTGTGGCAAAATAGTTTTATTTTTTAGGGCTGTTGGAGGAAAATAAAGTTGCTCTAAATGAATAAAATAGCTAAAAGGCTGAGAAAAAAAGTAGACAAGAAAACACAGTTTTGAATAATTTTTTTCGTACTATTTCAGAGGGGAATATCTAAACTTTCTCTTTGCTACAACTATTCAGCGGGTGTTTTTTGATGGTTGTTATACACAAGAATCAGCGAGAAAAATGTCGGTTTTTTTAAAATGCAGACCAGTGTTAGTAGCTTCCATTTTAGAAGCTACTGAAAGGCGAAGTCAATGATTTCAGTATTTATTGAAAATTCTTCCAACTATTTATTTTACAACAGAATTTTTTAATTTTTGAAAAGAAAACAATGTATCTATGTTTGCCAAATAATTCTAATATTTTAAAAATCTATATTGTGGTAGAATTTATCCACTTGTTTAGAAATTAACAATTTAGTTTAAGTGGAACTCCTCTTCAACTTTTCCATAAAAGAACTTTTATGACAATTGCTCAGTACTTAACAGGAAAGCGGGAAAAAATCAGTTAGTAAAAATATTTCATTTTTACTTTTTCTTCAAGAAATGTAAATTTTCACGAATACCACTTATTTTTCTTGATTTCAAAAATATTTTTTATATGATTTGCCAGACTTTTTTGACTTGCCATAGCTTCACAAAAAATCAATGCAATGCATACAAGTGGAAAAAAAACATTTCTCCCCTTAACATTTCATTAATACACAAACCCTACATTTTTATTGCTCAGAATCTCAAAAACTGTCATTTTTTTGAGAGTCGATCTCCCCTTTTCTTGATTTCTGAAATTCTTTGAGAAAGTCCCCAATGTAGTTCATGCATCTGAAATAAGATTTTTGTAGAAGGGAAAGGAGATTAACCACTTTACCATACAAAGTATTCATGGACTCGTGTATATAAATGTATTTAAGGATTTTAACAGCAAGCATAATAACTTTTTTTTCATTGCTTTTCTCCTCTGAAAATTTTAAAAATAGAAAATCAGAACCAAAAGAAAAATGTATAGTATTTTGGAATTCGAACGCATTTTATTTTTCCGCCATAAAGTATAAAGAACCTAACAAACACAAGAAAGTTATAAAAAAATTTCCGAAATTTAATTAGTAGATATTTTTTTCCAACTCTTAAGACAGAACACGCTCAGTCTTTTCGTTGAGACTCTTTGAAAAGTACACTTTAATTGATTGGCGGCAAAAACAATACAGAGAAATAAATCGAGTTTGATGAAAAAGAGGAAATTTGGCGAAAGAAAAGAGAATAAGTCAGGAAAACACACGACTATAGTGTCTTCTTCCTAAAGAAAGATCTACCCTACTGAAGATGGGGAATTTGGGAAATCAATACATCTATAAATGGATTTTCTTTTTAACTTCCATGGAGATCCATGGGAATTTCCTGCGTGCCATAAGTTGGCTTTAACTTAATCCTAAATAAAGTTGAATCTATGCAAAGAAACTCGAAACAAATAGAGATATGTAGTTTTTTTTTCTCCAGTTTTGTAGCTGTCTGAGCGTCTTTTTTAGAGCCGGGATTTTATGACCTAGATAATATTTAAATTTTTTTTTATAAAAGTGGAAAGGAACATCAAAAACTGCCTTTAAAATAGAAATGAAATGATTGTTACTATTAAACAAGAATTCGTATATTCCAATATGCTGGACAAAAAAAAGAAAAAACGTTTTTCAGCTGAAACTTTTGTTTTATACAGTTGACAAAACTAAACTATTTCATCTGTAGAAAAGACATTTTTACCAAAATCAGAAATAAATTTTCACTAATGGTAACAATTAATTCCTGCATTTTTTAAAAAAAATATATTAGACTAGGTTTTAAATATAAAAATTTTACTTTTTTGACAAGCTGTAAATCAACGAGCGCTTTTTCAAATTATCTCTATCAAGAACGGTTTATTAGAGGCGGTTTCAGCTCCTTTTAATAGTGGACAATGGTAATATTTTTCCTGGTAACTGTATTGCATTAAATAGTATAGTTTAATTAAAATGTGTGTAAAAGTCGCAAGAATAATGCGTTATTCTTCTTTTCTTTTAAAAATTTCAAAAATGCCCTAACAGAGTATTGTTGTCCTTATTTATAAGTAGTGGTGATCAAACTCATTTCAAATTATTATTATAATTCAAAAAAGTTTAATGGAATGAGTTTCGCTATCACTTTAAATATGAGAATAAAATCCTACGAGAAAACCGGAAGAGTTCAAAACTATGAATTAGTTATCTTAGTGTATTAAAAGCCGTAAACGGTCTCAGGCATCCAGATAAATTTTGATGATGATGATCTTAACCATTTGCTAACGATCGTTAGCATTATTATGCCATACGGGTCCACATATTGTACCAGCCGTAAACAAAAGGTATTTTAAGTGATGGTGAATTAAGTATTTCCTATAATGTCTCTTCAATAACTATTTCAATTATACAGAAAAAAAAAAGGCTTTTTTGAAGCGCTTAAAAATTTGCAAGTATGACACTCCAACATTTGAGACTTTCGCGAAATATTCCGGTAATTAAAAACTGAAGGCGAATTTTTTAAAACAAATCGCATTTTAAAAAATATTTATTGAACTTAAGATCATATTAAAAAGTCTAATTGATCACGTGTATATCTGTTTACAGTGGCGTACGCAGAATTTTTTCAAGGGGGGTGTTCATAATTTTCTGAAGCTACTAAAAGAAATTGGAGTATATAATAAAGCACTATTATTTCCCTAATTTAGACAGCTAGACAGTTTTGACTTTTTATTTAGACAACATTGTTTAGTTAAATTTTGATTTGATTTTTTAAGTTTAAGAACATAATGTAATATCTTCTCGCATGTAATATCTTCTGAAATATGGGTCATGTAGGTGGGAAGTAACACTTAGAGGGCCACTTTCACATTCATCAGATTTTGTTATGCTAGAAACGTTTTCTTCAACGGAAGTATCCCATTTCTGCACAACAGAAAAACTTACATTGTACTCCGTTCCCCCTTTTATATAATTTTTCACCGCATCTCCAAAATTCTCGAATTGTCTCAAAGACGACAGAACGTCTAAGATTCCATAATCATCGCGTAAAGACCTCGCGAATGACAGCCAGTCTCGAAAACTATCGCGACTGGCAGAACAGAAAGGAAACAGTCCATAACAGTATCACGTGAATTTGGTTTCAAAAGTACAACCCTATTATAGTAAATGTTTTTTTTTCAGTATTCTGAGAAATACCGTGAGAAAAAAAGGTAGGCATAAGGCAAATAAAAATATATAGTCTTCAAAAATAATACCCGCATAATTTCTACTAAAATTTTTATTTTTGCCATTTTGTCTGAGCTCAAGGGGGTGTTCAAACCCCTAAACCCCTCCCTTGCGTACGCCACTGTCTGTTTATATTATTCATATGTAACGGTGGAAAAAATAACTTTTATTCTAATTTATTTAAATATTGTTGCTTTCTTTTTTAGCCACTAGGCAAGAAATTTCTTTAAACATCGAAAATTGCGTAGTAGTTTGATGGAATAGTTAAGTAAACAACAAAATTTTTTAATTTCTCCAGTACTTCAAAACATAACAGCGTGCTTGCGAGGTATGTCAGATAAATCTTTCAATTTTCAAATAATCGAAGTGGACATAATAATTTTAAATTAGTGCCCACTAATATTCTTACGCTTTCTCATATTCTTATTGAAAAAAGACTAGAACTTAAAATTTATTTATTTTATTTTTAAATTTTTTTCATGCCCACCAAAGTAAATTAAGTTTAGTAGTTATAGTTTAATCTGAAACTGCGAATTTGCAATATTTTTTTAATTAAAAATTTTCAACTTAGATAAAAAAAAAAATTTGCATTACACATTAGTCACCTTAAAGATTTTCAACTTAGCCCCTGCCGCATTTTCAAAAAAAAGAAAGAAAAAAAAAACAATTTTCGCATCGCTGCAAAGTGTTGCACAAAACCAGCGTTTGCGGGAAGTAGGTTAAATAAAATATTAAACCATTTTTGCAATCGTTTTTTTTTTTAAAAAAAAGACAGTTACCTTTTTTTGAAAAAGAAAAAAGTGGTAGTACAATTGAGTTATTATTTCAGAAACGAAATAATTTTGTCTACTATAACAAATAAATAAGATAAACAATATTATTTGGATCTTGAATTAAGCGTAATGTATTTTTAAAGCTAATATGGTGGTAACAAAAGGAAGTATCCACTTATAATAAGCAAATATGTACGACCTCTTTTTTCGCATGGATGTTTTTTATATCGGGGTAACCCAGGTAGCTAAGACTTGAAGGCCTGGTGGATGAGCTAAATTGTTCTAGCATTATAAATTGTTCTAGGTGTATAATTGCCTAGAAACTGTTGGATTTAATCTGGATGTTAATTGTTTATGTACAAAATTTAGAATTATGAGAAAAAATAGCAGACATTTCTATTTTATTAAATAATTTGCGAAAATTATGCATGTATTTTACATGTGATGTAGTCAAAACCATGCTCAAAAGTTGGGGGGAGGGTGAGTGAAAGGGACTGCTTATGGCCCAACCAAAATTTCTGTTTCAAAACACATAATGTTATTAATTAATTTCATAAAATAAAATTGCAGAGAATTTCTTCAGATCCACATAAAAATAATTTTTTTATAAAGGTTCGACAAAAATTCTACAAAATATGAAGATAAGACTTTTCATGCTTTGAAAAAGGGGTTTACTAAAAATTTTGACCAGGGGGCACTTAAAAACTTTGCTCTTCCTTGGATATAGTTATCTTCTTCCTCGTTTTCGCCCAGACACACATCAAGGGGATCGTGGCAAAACTGGGTATCACCCAGACTTACCCCAATAGCAGAGGCTATCGAAACGTAGCAGAACAGAGCTGTTATTGGATAAAATTCTCATTGTTTGTTATTGTATGAATCTTTCTTAATAAACGCATTAAAAGGCTGGACCAAAAGTAATTTTTGTAACTGTAATGAACAATTAATAAGATTTAAAAGCATTAGAGAGTTCATGTAGTAAATCTACACAGTATATAATCAACACAGACGACGTGAATTAATCAACAATTCTTCTTCACTATTAAACTGTAATTTCAGAGTTTTTCCGCTTGGAAACAGAACTGGAGAACACGTCAGATCCCACAACCAGGCCTAACCCAAAGAATATATAAGTGAGACACATTATATATTCTTTGCTTAGCCCACTCTCCCCTATGGATGGTGTTTTCAATATAAATGTAAACAATAACAATCTCCAGCTCAATAACTGCGCTAGTTCCGGCTAGAAAGTTTGCGACTGCTTACTACATCTTACTCTGCGAGGCGATATTTTCAAAGGGATCATTTTGTTTTCAATAAAAGAAGTAAATTAGATAATTTCTGAGCTCAAATCTGCCATATTTCATAAGATATTAAAGTTATTAAGTAATTCTGGTGAGTTTGAAGTGAAAATTTGTTTTAGTTATTTATAGATATATCGTTAAAAAAAGGTGACATGGTTGCTAGATTTTGAATAACTCGCTTTTTTGGCAGTCCTGATTTGGCCTCTTTCCATTTGTTCATTGCTGTTTGTTCATGTTGCAAGCTGTGTACCATCTTGTGTTAGTGTTAGCACCTTTAGCATTGTAAACACAAAGTAATGAGTAATCAAATACCACGTTTGCAAGAATCTCAAAACACAATGATCACGTTGTGAGCAAAATGGCTTTAAAATACACCGGAAAAAATAACCCGGTAGTATAGGCGGTATGGAGCTGGTAGCGTTCCCTAGTGTAGAAAACACCATTCATTGATAACTTTATGGTACTGGAGATAGATGCATTAAAACACAAATGTTGCAAGCACTGTTTGATAATTGCTTTACATTAAGTACTTTTTAAGTATCGAAAGAGAGAGATCGGTATAATTTCAAAGTATAGATTATTAAGTTTATATAGTTGGTAAATCTTCTGAAACTTTAACGTGTTTTGTATATAACTTTCTTTGAGACGGTATGCATTTTGTTTAAACATAGTTATTTTTTAACATACGTGGGTTGGAAAGTAAGTTTCTATGTAGATTAGCATACTATGAATGCATAGTATAGTTTTTTTTTTTAAAGTACTGTTTCTTTTTTGAATAGTATCTGTAGGTGAGAAGAGTGGAAAGTTTCGAAAATAAATAAATTAAAAAAAAGGACGTTGATTGGCTTAAAACTAGTGAATGACCAAGTGACTACTTTCTTAATTATGTAGTCATTCCACTGCACAGTGGGCCAGCATCCAAAGTTTCGTGACCAAAATTAGTATTTCAATAAAATTTGTTTCAAAATTTGGGGTTTTTTATTTAGGGGTTTTTATGATCAGGTAAATTGAATTCATAGTTGAAATTTTGAAATACACTAAAAATACCCCCAAAAAAACAAAATGGCAGCTGAAATATGGCGAGCAAAAATAAAAAGAAATAATGCAGTAGGTTTAAATAACAAAATATAGCCATGAAAATACAATAATTTTCGCGATTTTATATTAAAAATGAAAAGCAAATTATATTTCCGAAGTAATATTACAAAAAAGCGCGAATTAATTACAAAATAACGCGAAAACATGAAAAAAGCATAATTTTTGTTTTTCGGTATATTTAGTCCATCTTTGCAGTACGGGCAAAATGGGGCAGGTTTTTTCGAAAGAAGAAACATCAAAGAAGACAACAAAAAAAAGTTTAGCTAATTACCTCGTGGAACTTTTTGGAACCAAGTTTCGAAAGTCATTCAAACATTGTAAAATGTCAAATGATAAGATATAAACTATAAGTTTGTCAAGAGTATTAACTAACCCAACAAATTGAAAAATTGTACTATAATTTCAGACTAATTACTCTGATAAAAATGAAACAGTAAGGCGAAATTGCTATATTTAGTTATTTAAACCTGCAATACGGGCAAAAGGGGGCAGGTTTTTTCGAAAGAAGAAACATCAAAGAAGACAACAAAAAAAAGTTTAGCTAATTACCTCGTGGAACTTTTTGGAACTAAGTTTCGAAAGTCATTCAAACATTGTAAAATGTCAAATGATAAGATATAAACTATAAGTTTGTCAAGAGTATTAACTAACCCAACAAATTGAAAAATTTTACTATAATTTCAGGCTAATTACTCTGATAAAAATGAAACAGTAAGGTGAAATTCCTATATATATTTCTGAAATAAAAATTTAAAAGTTACATTAAAAAAAAAAAATTTAACTTATTTTTCATTAGATTGTACTCTCGTCGATGCAAAAAGTAAATTATAATGTTTGGAATGATTATGAATACTCAATCTGGGCTATATTAAAACTGCCTACACATATTTTAGTTGAAAATTCAATTTTTTGACTTTTGGCCAAAGATCATGGTCTTCTAGCCCACAGTGCACTGGTCTTGTTGAGCAGGATTTAACTCTCTCCATTTTTTTTTAAACGGAAAAATTTACTAAAATATGATTAACTCCTTCACAAGAAACAGTTATCCTTAACTGATAATGAAAATTTAAATTTCAATATTCAATAAACATTTTGTTAACAATTTAAAATTTCTTGAATATTTAAAATTGCTGCAATTTCAAGAATGTTTAAAGGGGAATCCGTTAAAAAATGTTTTTTTATTTCCCTAAAAGCAAAACTATTTTTTTTTCTTTTTTAAACCTTACTATTAATCTAAGAATAGTGAAACTAATCGAAAACATTTTGGAAAAGAATTGCTCTAAGATTAATAGCATCTGAGAAGAATAACACGGTTTTAGAAGATTTAAGACCTTGCCTACATCTTAGTGCTTAGTCTTGAAAAAAGCTAAAAATACTATTAAGAATGTTGTTTTAGAATATAGTTGCTGCATCAGATGTTGTGTCTTACAAAATTTATTTTGGATTTCTAGGAAAAAGTTTCAGCAAAAATTAAATCTTAGTTTCGTAGAAATATAAATATATTTTTAAGCATAAAGTGAAGCATTCAAAATAGAAACTTTAACCGTAACTTACAACGATGTTTTGTTAAATTTCTTTAAATTTTTTTTCATTTAAAAAATTTGTTCTTCTGTGTATCAAACATGTGGAGTATACTTTCTGGGATGATAATTTGATAGGATAAATCTGATTCATTTAAATAGCTGATTCATTTAATAAAACTGATTCATTAAATAAAGAGAAATAATAATTGAATTGCGCGAAAAAGAAATGATAAAAAGAATTTTTAACTAATCGCAATACTTGTTACATAACTAATTACAGTTGGCGTTTATAAAACACCGACATAAGCATTTTAAGTCTCTGATTTCTATTATAAAATAAAAGAGAATCCAGACCACAGTTTTTGAGCATTTTTAGAAATATGCCAGTTATGATATTTTATTTTATACTAGTGGGCTGTGCCCCCTGCTCCTAACGCTCGCCAACCCCCGAAAATTGCTAAACAATCTTATATGGTTCGCTTCGCAAACCAAGCTCGCTTTGCTCGCTACTAACTTAGGTACATTGCAAATGCACAAAATTCTAAGAATTCAAATCAATCACTCAAATCCATATAACAACTTTTCTTTAAAAAAATATTACATCTTTTTAGTAAATACTAAGTCATTAAAATAAATTTGAATTCAAATAAATAACATGTAATTCGTTAAACCTATTAGAAATGTGCTATAGTATAAAATCTTAAGATAAAATTTCTAAAACTGATACCTCTTTAAAAAGGTTAAAATTTTGGCTATAATTAAGTCTATTAAAAATTGAAATAAGTGAATTGCAATGGAAAAGTCTGCAAAAACAAATAAATTCTAGTAAAACAAATAAATTCGTGATATAAATCAAAAACCGTCAAATAAATTCGTAATAGTATATAAATTCGTGAAAAAAAGCGCTTTTGACAAAATACTAAAATAGAGATCTATCGACAAAGACTACTCACTTCTGCCTAGCTTATGCTCTCCCTGGTTATTTCAGTTTTCGTTTTTAAAAGCGCTATATGTTGAGCCATCTCAGCTAGATTTGGCATGCGACATTTTTAGCGGCAATCATTGGTCGATTTTCTAGCGTTGCCATTCGGGGAGTTGTAATGAGGCTCTTTTTTGTCGCCGTGTAAGAGAAATATATACATAGATTATTGTAAGAATTTAAATCTTCCATGAAAAAATTTAAAGAAAATTGATAAATTATAGTTTTAAATTTTTTGTAGTTGGAAGTATTTTTTTTAGAATAGAAAAATGCTTGGTTTATTTTAAATGAAAATATCAAGTAAATAATTTTTTTCTTCAAAATTATTTGTTTTTAGTATTTTGAAATATTTAAATATTTTCCAAAATAAAATATTCCTGCATTAACTTTTTACTGTTTTTATAATGAAATTATAAACAAAATCTATAAATTTTTTACATGTTTCTTGAAAACAAATTAAAGTAAAATAACTAATGTATGGCTATTCCATTATCTTGATTAAGTTTTGAGATATTTATGTGTAAAGGTTCACAGAAAAAAAAAAGCCTTCAAAGTTTCAGTATTATAGTTAAAAATCAACATGGGGAAAATACGAAACCGAATCTTATCTCACCACCTACTTGAGATGTAAACATAATTAAGAAATAATTACGTAATTCTACTCTTTCTTAAAGTAATAAAAAATCTCATCAATTTCAATAAATAGTGTTGAGTTTTGTGACTCTAATAGTATAAAAATATTTATAATAATAAGCAAAAATCAACAAAAAAGTTGTGATCGCCTTATTACGTTCACTGGTTACCCATTGGTCAAAAGCTTTTTCTTTCTGGATTGACTCTATTAAACGCCACGACATTTCAAATCATGGGTTGCAAAAACCGTCTCAATTGATGTTTGTAGTCGGATTGATTTTTATATTCTGCCTATGTACATGTTTCAAGACGTCACAAAATACTTTTCTTTCTTCAGCATTCATATCTATATTAAAATCAACGTCATGCCAGTATTTATACGTTAGTAATAAAAAGAATATAAAAAATACTTAAAATTATTATTATGTAAATACATTAAAAATGCCTGCAAGTGAAAATGAAGAGAAAAACAGCAGCTTTCGCCATAGCAACACATACAATGACGACGCATGCGCACTGTTGACTATTACTTTTGAACACAGTTGAAAAGTGGTGGACGCCATCAAATCCAAACCAAGACAAATTTTGCCAATGGGTGGGGGAGAGTGGGGTCAATTGTAACAGGATGCGATTGTAACAGAGCAAAAATTTCAAGTGTCGGGTTCTAGATTTGGTTCCCAGGCGGCGCACAAGGTGTATTTAATAAATCTACAGGTACACCTCTGCTGGCAATCATTTTTATGCACTTTTGAAAGAGTTACATCACAAAAGATATTTTCACGCCACGTAAGTACTTTTTTTGGTACTATTAGAATATTATATTGTAACAAAGTAATTTTGTTTAAACAAATAAAAATTATTAACCGAATATGTAAGTGGACACCTTAGTTAACATTTCAATAAAAAAAATTTGTTTTGTTAATTAACTAGCATTGTTTTTAACAAATGAAGTTGAAATGGCGTCTTGGGGACGATTGCAACAGTAAGTAAAGGGACGATTGTAACAGCTGAAAATAAATAATCTTAAGTTTACAAACCATTACTTAACTCTTTAAGAACCACCAATAGTTTCCTATATCATTTATATTATGTTGCATGTGCATTATTTTATTTGTCACTTTTCACTGCATAAATAAAATGTTTTAACCCCTTAAAGTTAAAAGTTCAACCCTTTAGGTCTCTGCTCATTATTATTTTTGCCCCTAAAATATCACTACTATTTTGATCAATAAAAAAATATATCACAACTATGATAATATGTATAATTAACTATGTTTTAGTTGAATTTATGAACTGTTACAATTGACCCCGTAAGTGGGGACAATTGCAACAAGTGCACGACTGTCTAAAATTGTTAATAACTAATATTATAACATTTAAAATAAGGTATTTATTTTATTTTCTAGCAGAGGATAGTCTATTTTACTCGTCAGTCAATTAATACTAATAATACATTGAATTTTTTGTTAGTTAAAAATAGCTAAGTAAAAAATGTTACAATTGACCTCACTCTCCCCTAATAAAAAACTTCTAAATTTTAAAATTCTTGGGATTCGTACGTGATATATTTCTGATTTCAAATATGAAAGTTGCGTTTGAAAATAAAAGTTTCACTTTTCTTACTTTTCTTTATAAATATTTCGGTTGTGGCTTCAACTGTAAGGCACTCATTTAACTATAAAAAGATATCTGCATTCTCCTTTTAAATGTTATATGTATAGAATAAAAAGGTCTCCTGGAGGAATGCTACAAAAACAATTTTCAACAGAATTCTTCATTTTTATTTTATGCATAAGATGCTACGTAAAATCTTAATTATCAGGTGAAACTATTCAGCTTTATTGTTATTACGCCGCTGAAACCAGTTTACACTTGTTTACTTCCGTGCAGCAAATGATTAACATTGTAATGGTATACGTTAAAAATAAATACAAATAGGAAGTATATATAAAAAAAATCTCCTGAATAAAAACCCATTACATGTATGTTTAAATATAAAAGTATTGCATACATTCTGGTGCAAAACTTGTAATTATTAAAACACTGCAAGCGCGTCTTATAATTTGGTCTAATTATTATAATATACTAATGTAATACCTGATATAATAAATATTCTATCGTCTAATTCATCCAATCGTCGAATTTATATTATCTATCAGGGGTGGCGAACCTTTATATACCAACGTGCCATTTTTTCTAAAAAGTTGTATATGAGGTCATAGACTTGCCGTCAAATAATTTTGACTTCGTGATTATTGGGAAAGTAATAATGCTAAATACCATAGACTCAAAACTCTTTATTTACATTGAAAAAAAAATGCATTTTGCAATGTCTCAGTTATACGCGTAATTCAACTTGAAGTAACATCAGTGTGACTTCTGTTGTTGCAGATTAGAAATTAGGTAGCAAGATGTTTGTTTAAGCAGGACTGTTATTATTTTTTTTGCTAGTTATTTATAGTTAGCTTGTTTTTAATGGTTATTAATTATTTTTTAGCATTAATTGTTAATTTTTTATTAATAATTGCTTATTATTTTGTTTGTTTTTGTGAATTTTAAATTAATTGTTACATATGCTTCATAGTGTAATAACAATTGTGATCGGTGGCGTGCCCAAAATGTTGTGTCGCGTGCCATAAATGGCACGCGTGCCATTGGTTCGCCATCTCTGTATATATCGTCTAATTTAACCAATTGATACACTAACGTAAACAAGTGCAAACCGGTTTCAGTCGGATCAAAACAATAAATCTGTATAGTATCACCTGATAATTAGGATTTTACCTAGAATCTTATAGTGCGTCTAATATTTAGGTCTTTACATAACTCATACAAAAATAAGAAATTAACGACAGGAATTAGTAAGGAATTGGTACTGGAAAGCTTAGTGTAACAACCGCAATTGGTTCAAAGAATATATATGCTTCTTCCAAAAGCTGACGTAAAATCAAGTATCTTAAACATTTCAAATAAAACCACGGGAATTCGCTTTTGTAAACATGTCTGATATAAAGCATTCCCGCTCCAAATTCCATAACAGCTTTGAAAAGAAATTCAATCGATTTTCGATTTAAAGTGCTAGAATAAGAATTTCTTGGCTCATTCCGTAGGGACCTTCGTTGTTTAAGTGAAAGTAAATGCACTTAAAAATATCATTAAAACGACTGCAGTGTGCAAATTGAGGGAATATCGTTATCTCTGGAGCAAAGGGAAAACGCGGAAGAAAACGATATTTTATTTTGTTCGAATGATTCATACCTTTTAGTCGAAATTTTAGAATGTTTGAGAGGAGATTAAAACAGATTATTATTTTCTGTTCAAATTTTCAACAAATAATGCTGAAAAAAGCAAGATGCAGAGCTTTCTCAAAACAAGAAACAGTTTGCAAAAATTAAAAAAAATAATAAAAAAGATGAAAACAGAGAACGTCGAAAAATTTAAAATTATGCAGAATTAGTGTGTGTGTGTGTTTTAAAAACCACGGATTCCAAACCTGCGGTCTGAAAAATATTGGCTTTTCAGCAGAATAACAATAATGAGCATAATAACGGAATAATAATAATACAGCTGAATATAATAATAATGAGCCCCGGTGCTTCTGTGACTAAGGCATTGAGTTACAATTGGGAAGAACTGGGGTTCGATATTTCAGCGGCGGCTTGTGGCACACACAGTTTCAGTTCGATGGGTGACAGCGACAGTTAGTTTGCTAAGCAAAAGCGTAATAAATGCAATGCTAAACAAACTGCTGCCATTGTTGGTCACGCCATTGTGGAGCCTTAACCTCCATGATATCCTTGGCCCACAATAACCTGTCACAGTTATGCGCTTTCTTTTTTTTTAAATAATAATAAATAAAAATGTTTAATATAAATATTTTTAATAATACACAAAAAAAAATTTCTAATTAAAAAAAATCAAAATGTTTGTGGAATTAAAAAAATTTACCGTACTTAAATATGAATTATAAATGATTAAATGTTCTTCATGTGAATGAAAACCTGTAAAATCTTGGTAATAGAAGCCTGTAAAATGCCTCTGAACGAGCAGAGGGATTATACCCTTTCAGAAACTACGATATGACTAATTTTTCCTAATTATATATTCCAGAAAGTGTGGCAACTTTAAATTTTTATGTCCTATTTTATTTAATTTATTAAACTACTTTTGTTATTTTCATGTACAGTGCACACAAAAAAGCAGGCTACCCTGAATAACTTTTGATCTAATGATCGTATTTTCATGTTCTAAAACTCAATCTTAATGGTTCGAGGGGGTGACCTTAAATATGCTAATTAATAAGTCCAGACGATATTTTTGAAGTTATGATATCAGACACAAAAACGCACTTTTTCTGAATAAAGATAGATTTTTTTCAACTGATTCGGATTTCTGACCCCCAAAATATAGGGGGTAGCCGCGATCTGGGAAATATGGTCCTAATAGTTTGGTCAGGAAAGTGCTCCAAAATGTGGACCCCTTATTGTTAATTTTACTTTTTGTGTATTTCGCTATACCTCGAGAACTTTTTAAGCGAATTGAAAAAAATTTGACACATGAGTATAGAATTCGTTTATCAAAGGATATTTCCCGGCAAAAAATAACTTTTTATAAAATTTATTATTTATTATTTTATTTAAGAATGGTCGAAAAAAATGTTTAATAGTAAGGTATACAATTTTTTGCAGATATAATTTTAGATAAGAATATAATTTTATACGACAAAATAAAAAATTTGAGTCAAATCGGTCGAATAGTTTCTGAGGAATCGAACTTTAAGTATCTGACTTTTTAGAATTCAATCTTTGTAAGTAAATTATGTATACTCTTTCTCTTTCATCTTTATATGTAAATGATCATTGTTTTTCGCCAGTTCTTTAATCGCTATTCCTGATTTGATACGCCTTTTTATTTTGTTCAACTCATTAAGAACTCCTTGAGAGTTTGTAAAAGGGACAATTACTTTCTGCTGGATCTTTACTTTTATGATACTTTTTCAGTGAATGATCTGCACGGCTTTAATTTTTACTTATTATTTACTTGTTATCCTGAACACGAACATTTATTTCATCCCATAGTTTATCTGAGTTTAAAACTTTAAGATATTATTATTAATTGCATGGAAACAACCATCAATGCGTATAACTATTACAATTTCTGTATTCATTTCTATATCTGTATTAATATATCTTGTTATTATTTCATTAGTTAAGTAACGAGGTAAGCTGGGGTCAGGAGGTGAGGGCTAGAGGCTGTAGGATATTATAAACTCGTGACAACTATATCCTTTCATACTTTCCAGAGCTTACCTCTGTAATTGTCTCCAAAATATGGCATCAGAGGTATTAGAGAGGCACCAGACAGTTACAAAGATAAACTAATTTATTTAACGAATGCAAACATTTTAAACTAAACTAAATTCTGAAAACATAAAAAAATGCATTAATTCTACGAAACCAGTACAGCGGTAAACACCGTATCCGCAAACAAGAAGAGAGCAAATAACATAGTTCGTGTCACACTTAAATATCAGTCGAAGTATATCACAAGCATGCCCACTTCCTGAGGAATTCTGATGCGAATTGTCCCGCAGTGGGCTGATTGTAAAGACAGGGTTCCCAGTAGAACACCGAATTCAAGCATCGCTGGTTGTTGTCAGCATGTGGGTGGGTGACAACTTTGAACATCCTGCATAGCGACCGAGGGTGTGCGGAATCAGTCCTCGTTAAACTGTTCTACCGCAAAGTGCTCGACTGCACGCACAGGTCGTTGGGCTACCGAAGCAGGGGAGCCATCCCATTTGCAGAGGATCAAAATTTCGATAGCATGTCTTCGGATCATCCTCAAGTATGTTTCTGAGACCGTCGCCAATAGCCCACTGTGCAGCTCCAGTGCAACGCAAATAAAGTGCCTATATATCTGATGTGAGCTGATAGATATTTTAAGGAACACAAGAAGTTAACAGTTTGGTCTGAAAAATCACTCTTTCCGGCGGGGGAGTTGTTACTCTTTCTAATTACTCTACTGGATGATCAACGAGGTTCGAGTCGCTATATACAATTTGGTGCAAAAGTATGGAAACAGTAAAATACTTCCCATCATAGATAAGGGTATTGGCGATACGTGATACCCCAAAACATAATAAACTATAGCTGGAACTCCATAACTGTTTCCTTGACCATGTTTTAAGTTATAATAGCGATTGATACTGCAGATAGATATTAGTTGAGTTATAAGAGCGTAGATATGATGATACATATATTTTTAAGAAAAGTTTTTCTGTAACTATAAGGTATTTTATTTTTTATTCGGATGTTTTATTTGAGAGCGAATTGCACAGTTAAATAGAGGGGGAAATAATGCTTCCCTGCGTAAATTTTACTACTTCCACGTTTCCCATAGAAATAGTAAGATACGCAGCGAGAGGGTTTACGGGGTGGCCGCAACTGGGGAAAACTTGTAAAATGGTAGGGAAAGAGTGGAAAAACAAATTGTTTTTACTGATTCCAACTACAAAAATACATTTGTAAATTAATAGATACATATTTAGGAGTTAAAATGGCTCGACTATATTCTTAAATTTAAAAATTGTGAAACTTCCAATAATTTTTTAAAACATTAGTCATCACTTTATAAATTTTTCCTGTTATGGCTACCCTGGTAAAATATATCATTTACATAAAAAATGCCAATATTTATTGGAATTTATTAGGTGTTATTGGTATTTGTTTGGAATTCGTCATAGTATACTTTATATAATAGATGTAAAAGATAAAAATATTTAAATTTTTTCACTAAATTTTTTTTCATAAAATAAAACTTTTAGGATTTTCTTTACTTAAAATTGTACCAAATTTCTTAGTTCATTTCTTAGTAAAAATGCATTTAATCACAGATTTGGTTGCGATGTTCTTGCAAAACTTAATATAATCCAATATGAGACGGTAAGAAAATTAAAGTAAATAAATTCTTTTTTTTCCTGCTTTTAGAAACTGCATAATTCTAAAAGCTCCGGAATTCTGAGAACAAAGTTCTTTTCTAGAGCCTTTAAATAAAATGATTGCTTGCACTTTGATAAAGATATAGGAATAACAATGGCATCTTTTGTGAAGAAAAATGAAAGAAAGTGCTAAGTGCTATGAAAGAAATCGCCGCATTCAAGAAACATTATGGTAATTTTTTACTATTACTGTTTAAGAGTTTTCAGTGTTTAGATAATTTAAGATGTTACATTATATTAAGTTGCAGTAAATTATTTATGTTAAAAACATCCTATGATTAGTTTCGTACTCTGATTTATGTGATAATTAGTTTATATTATTGAAAAAAAAGTGTTGTTATAATTATAAATAGATGTTTGCATTGTTTGTTATTTTCATGCACAAAATTAGTGAAAGACTTGCGATGCATAATCACAATTGCCAGCTTAAATAATTGTCGAGGAAAAGCTTCATTCATGATAACATTTATACTTTAGTCTATAAATCTTTTTCCAAAGAAATTATTTTACCCAATATGACTGATCAATAAAACGTATACGTGTAAGAAATCTATTAGTTACAATGGAAAATTCCTAAGATGGCAACGCAGAAGATCTACTTTTTTTTAATGGTAGTTAAATATCTGTTAAAAATTTCCAGCACTTCGAAACATCACGATGAGATGTAGTAGAGTTTTCATAATCTTCGAATTATTTAAATATTTTATGGGCGAGTGGGGTCAATTGTAACAGGGTACGATTGTAACAGAGCAAAAATTTCGAGTATCTGTTCTAGATTTGGTTCCTAGGTGACGCACAAGGTATTTTTAATAAATCTACATGTACACCCCTGCTGGCAACCATTTTTATGTACTTTTGAAAGAGTTACATCACAAAAGATATTTTCATGCTACTTAAGTACTTTTTTTGGTATTACAATATTATATTGCAACAAAGTAATTTTGTTTAAACAAATAAAAATTATTAACCGAATATGAAAGTGGACAACTTAATTAACATTTCAATAAAAAAAAATTAGTTTTGTTAATTAACTAGCATTGTTTTTAACAAATGAAACTGAAATAGCGTCTTGGGGACGATTGTAACAATACGTAAAGGGACGATTGTAACAGCTGAAAATAAATAATCTTATGTTTACAAACCATTACTTAACTCTTTAAGAGCCACCAATAATTTCCTACATCATTTATATTATGTTGCATGTGCATTATTTTATTTTTCACCTTTCACAGCATAAATTAAAATGTTTAACCCCTTAAAGTTAAAAGTTTAACCCTTTAGGCCTCTGCTCATTATTATTTTTACTCCTAAAATATCACAACTATTTTGATCAATAAAAAAATATATCACAACTATGTATAATTAACTATGTATAATTAATATGTATAATTAACTATGTTTTAGTTGAATTTATGAACTGTTACAATTGACCGGTAAGTGGGGACAGTTGTAACAAGTGCACGACTGTCAAAAATTGTTAATAACTGATATAATAACATTTAAAATAAGGTATTTTTTTTTTTCTAGTAGAGGATAATCGTCTGTCAATTAATACTAATAATATATTGGATTTTTTGTTAGTTTAAAATAGTTAAGTAAAAAATGTTACAATTGACCCCACTCTCCCCTAGTGTACAGAATCAGTTTTAATCAGTTTCTTATTAAATGTATAAATTGTTAACGATTATGCATACAGTGCGAAAAAAAATCGGACACCTTCAATAATTTTTGATCTAATTATCCTATTTTTACGTACGGTAACATTTCATTATTATTTCTTTACCGTTGTCCCATCTTAAGCCGGGAGATTTCCTGCCTAGATTACCGGAATCTGCTAAGTGTGGAGAACGAGTCACAGGAAACCTGGCTATCTGCACTATCCAACTAGCATCCTGCAATAATATAGTTTTTTAAAAATATTATCATTTTAAGATGTATATTTCACCTTTAATTACTTTTAAATTACTTTATGTATTGTACAGTGCGCAAATAAAAAGCGACCACCCTGAATAACTTACTATCGTGTACAGAGCACAATCTTGATTGCTTGAGTACTTGACTTTAATTATGCTAATCAATTAGATATTTTCAACAAAGTCAGACATAAAAATGTATTTTCTATTTCTAAACGTGCCCTTTCTTCGCCGAATTTGGATTTTTATCTACCAAATATGGGATGTAGCTGTTAATAGTTTAATCAAGAAGCGGTTCAATGCACATAAATATAAAACTTGCTAACCCAAAAACAATTCCAAGTTAAAATTGTTTTTATTACTTAGTTTAAAAAGGATTAAAAAATTTTAAATTGTAAACTATAAAGAAGTTTTACATTAATTTAATGTAAGTAGTTTCAAATGATAAAATCCAACATTTGAAATAAATCTGTGGAATAGCTCTTGAGAAGAAGAAGTTTAAAAATCCATCTTCTTTGAAATGGCAAAGTAGACAAAAAGTGTAATTAACTTTAAAGAATTACCGAATTAAAGAAATTATTCGCTTTAAAAGAATTATATATTTTTGAAGGGAATTAAGTTTTTAATAAGATCCAGTTTCCAGTGATAATTTATTTAATATTAATAAAGTGGTTCAAAATCTCACCCGTTTTCTTATAGAAACTATTGGGACCATATTTTCCAGGTTGCTATTACTTCCCATGATTTGAGGCTCAAGAATCCAAATCTGTCTAAAAAAATAAACAAATAAAAAATATGTTTATCCAGAGAAATTACGCTTTGTGTCTCTTTCCGTAACTTAAAATATCGTCTGCATTAGTTAAATAGCCTTTTTATTGCTAATCCCTCAAACCATTATGATTGAGTTCTAGTACATAAAAATCCGATCACTTTATCAAAAGTTTTTAAAGTTGAGTTTTTTTTTTTTTTTCTTTTTGTGAAATGTACATTGAATTTGTAAAATTGAAATATTATACTAATGAAATGTTATACAATAAGTTTTTTTTTATTACTACTGAGTAAAAACGGATGCATTTATTCGCAGAAACATAGTTCGTTAGAAACTGGCTTCAAATGCAGTGACCGTATTACTCAATAAGAAATTAAAAGTGGTTGCTAGTTTATTTGTAATGTAGAGAAAAAAAATTCTTTTAGCTTTCACTTAATTCAAAAGCAATACAGATGTCATTTTTAGAACTAAATAAAATATTTTTAATTATTCTGATGTCCTAGCAGTCAAAATATGTCCTAGCAGTAAAAATATAATATTTTTGCCACTACTTTTTTAAATAATCAGCTATGGCCATTTGAATTACGAAATTTTATCAGCACTTTTTCTTCTTTTTTACGTGATATATAAAATCATCGAAAATACGACGAAGTCTTCGAATACGATGGTAAATTACCCCTACTTTTCTTTTAAAAAAGCTATGCGTTTTTTTTTTTATACTTAGGCTTTAACATTGCGCCTATGGTGATCCCCGACTCGGGAGTATTCCACCCCTGGCATTTAATTTAAATTATTTTCACTCAGCCTTTTCATAAATTCGAACGTTTAGTTCTCATTACTAAAACTACGGATACTCCCTCGGGCTGGAAATGATCAAAGGTGATCCCCCTCTGGAGTATCCCTCCAATTTTTTTATATTCTTTGGTAGATAGAAGGTAGAAGAACGGTATAAACCCAAGTCTGATATGCTTCTGTATTTTTCTCACGCTGACCATTTATACTGCCATTATCCTAGATGCCTACGTGCTCTATTACAGATGAAAGTCAGTATTTCAATTTAGTCTAACATTAGAATTATCGGAACTTAATGTTAGTAATGGAATTGTTCCTGTTCCGTTTGCAAGTGATTTCCATAGCAAGTAAAACTGGAAGTTTTTTAAACTTGAGAAAATAAGGTAAAATGGCAAGATTGTTAAATTGTTTACGTTTTCTTCTCTGTTCATTAAATAAAATACTTAATAATTAAAATTTGAAAATACTTCAATTTGAAATATATTTTTCGTTTGTTTATAAGTAAAATTTAATTTAGAGAACCTTCCATAAATAATGTAACGCACGGAGAGGTGGGAGGGAGTTATTAAAATTGCGACATTTTGTGACAAGGAGGTAGAAAAGGAGACCAAAAAGTGTGACACTCTGGTTAAAACTAAGACATTTTAATTTAAAACGGATGAATTATTTTAATTTAATTATAATTTACAATTTTTTTTTAAAAATCAAAACATGTACTTATCTAACCATTATTGTTGTTATGTTCAAAAAAGTTATTAAAACACATAATTAAAGTTTGAGAATTGAAGTTTGAAATATCATTTATAACATATGTTTTGTTTCTGAACAGCTAGTAGTAATAAAGTTAAAGTAATATAGCTAGTAGCAAAGTTAGTAGTAATGTAGCTAGTAGCAAAGTTAGTCGTAATATAGCTAGTAGTAAAGTTAAAGTAACATATAAGTAGTTGTTAAAGTAATGTAGTTTGACAAGAGGGGTGTGGGGCTAAGATAAAATGATAGACACTTTGTTATGAAAGGGAGGAGAAGGGAGTCGAAAATATTGACAAAAGTGTAACATAATTATTGGTTCATCATTCATGATGGCCATTAACTTTCATAAAAAAAAATTTACCACTGATAAATTTATTTATGAAAAAAAAAATTTCTTAAGGTCAGCATGCATTTAGATTTTTAATCAAACATATTTATAGATAAAATTTTTGTTTTATAGGATATCTGTTTGCAAAAATAATTAAATAAATGAATAAAAATAAAAAGCAGGAAAAAAAATTAAAAATTTTTTTTATTTTAAAATTATTATTTTATTTCCTTGTATTTTTATTATGGGCGAAAGGGATAAATCTTAATTATATAATATTTTGGCTCTTTAGAACTTTTTTATGTGTCCCCAAATTTATTCTTCAAAGACAACTTTAGTGTATTCCTGTTATATATTTTTTCAAATAATATTTTTTTAAATAATCTTTATTAAGATGTCACTTGTAGAAAAAAAGTGTGTTACAAAAATAATCTACTTTAAAAGTAGTAAGTTGATATTTGAAGATATTCGTAAAAACCTTTTAAACATATAATAATGAGCTATTGTGTTAAGTTTCTAGCACAAAAGAATTACTAAAAAAATTATAAATTCCTCGTTAAGTTTTGCTTTCAAATTTTTATGAGAACTTAATCCACGAAATATTAAAGATGGCAGCATTTCATAAAAAATTTGCTAGATGGCAGCACTAGTCATTAAATAAGCAAACAAAATCAAGCTTTTAAAAAATGCATAATACTCTTTTCAAACAACAGATGGCGGCATCAATGCAATTAATTACTTATTGAGATGCTATTATATGTTTTATTTTGTCTGTAGTTCACTAAATATTAAAATGAGCATTTTGTTTAATTAAATTATTTTTAATTTTTCCAATTTGAATTCAGTTTATCGCGCAGAAAGCTTTTGTTTGTTGATGTTTCATTCAAGTAATGCAGGAAAGTTTTAGGCAGAGAATTTTATTAGGCGCTATTTTTCTCAGATTAAACTCTAAGCGATTAATAAAATAAATAAATAAATAAGATTTGTAATTCCAAGCTTGCTTTTATGCTCAGTCCAAATTTTTCCTATACGTTTATTCGTAAGAAAATTATGTATTTTTACATAAATTCTCATATTGCTTATTCATATTATTATAATGATGAATAAATCTTTATTTATTCTACTTATTTTTATTTATTTATTCAATTATACTCTCATATTGTTCTTAAATCTAAAATTAGGTGTTTTTCGGTTAGCTGGGTGCAATAATGCAACTATTTTTATATATTTATTTTTTATGACCTTGGTTGAACAGCTGACTCAATTTTGAGTTTACGACAACTTATGTTCAACTCCGTAGCCTTGTAATTTCGAACCGAATCCGGAAGGCAAGGGAAAACTCCTGGATTAAGTATTGAGAGAAATTTGCCTCCATGGAGAACTTTTTAATGGAACTAATCCACATTTACGTTACATGGAAGGGAAAAACCACGAAAACCTCCCATGGTTAGCCAAATGGGAAAGGAACTCTAATGAATGATATATCTACTACTGAGGATATTTTACGTCAGCAATGTGGTGGGCGTGAGCTGGGTGCGGAATTCGTATCAACCAGCCATCGTTTGTAGTCGAACCCGGGTTACCTCATTAGGAGGCGAGCGCTCTATTACCCGAGGCAAGTGAGATATATTTTTCAATGTATTTTTTAACGCTCTATCGAATGACCCTAGACCAGTGTTTCCCAACGTGGGGCCCACGTCCCACTGGGGGGGGGGGGGGGGGCAATTTGATTGTTAAGGGGGGCAATTCGAAAATGGACTCGATACGAGTTTAACCCTTTTGCTCCGGGTCATTTAAATGCAATTCTAGATTTCGGTGCCAAAAGTGAAAGAAAAAATCAAATTCTTAAATAATTGCAGCCAATAAATATTATCAATTCTTTTGACGAGACCAGAATATCAACTGGGTTTTTGGCGTCGTCAAGTTAACTTCCCTGCAGCAGACTCCGAGTGGGCTTTCAAACTTTAAAGAAAAATTTTGAAAAGAGGACAACAGTAAAGTCTCTATTTACTGCTCACACTTCAACTCATAATCGTATTCTTGAGGCTAGTTATCAAATTTTTTTATTCATTGCTAAATCTGGAAAAAATCATACTACAGGAGAGAATTTAATAAAACCGTCAATATCAGCATCTCTTAAAACGGTTCTTGAAAAAGATGTAAAAGCTATGCCACTCAGTAACAATACTGTTAGCAGAAGAATAGACGAAATGAGTGAAGATATTGAAAAACAACATGTTGAAAAGATGAAAACAAGAAAATTCTCAGTGCAAATGGATGAATAAACTTTGATGGACAGTGCTGCAGTATTGATAACTTACGTAATGTAAGATATATTGATAAAGGGCATTTTGTTGATGAAATGTTGTTCCGTAAAAGATTAGATAGCACCACTACCTCCAACGATATATATAATAAGCTAAAAAAGTATATAGATGTCAATAATCTACCAATAAATACATAACATCTTGTACTGCAGATGGTGTTCCTAAGAAGATGGCTGCTTAAAATTGATGAAAGATGAGAATACAGAAATGATTCTCGTGCATTGTGTTATTCATAGGGAAAACTTGGTAGCTAGAAATATGTTGCCTGTTCTAAATGAAGCACTACATTCAGTAATAAAGTGCATCAATGATATTAAAGCTAATGCCAAATGTGAGCTTCTCTTCAAGCCATTTTGTGAAGAACAAAATGCAGACCATGTGAGACTTTTACTTCACACTGAAGTAAGATGGCTCTCTAAAGGGAACTGCTTGAAAAGATTTATGGAACTGTTTGATATTCTTAGAGATTTTTTAAGCGACAAACCTAAAATGAAGTATTTGTTAACAGTCGATGATAAAGCATTTGTGAGTTATTCAGCCGATATCTTTGAAAAACTAAATATATTAAATAAGCAACTTCAAGGAACAAATAAAACTCTTGTTGGGGCAAACGTAAAGATGTCTGGTTTCATTACCCTTATTGAGTTATGTCAGATATATATTAACAACAAAAACTTTGAACAGTTTCATTGGCTCCAAAAATGTGAAGTAAATAACACCGCTTTACTTGTTATTGTCGATCATCTGAATATTCTATCGGCTGATTTAAAAGAAAGATTCTCTGATTTAAAACAAATTGATTTTCCAACATGGATGATGCAGCCAAAGTTATTGGATTTGTCTGATGTATCAAATATGCAGTATCAAGAAGAACTCGCAGAAATGCAAAATGATGAGTCAGTTAAAACTTTATTTAATATAAAGGGAGTGATGGCATGGTTTTGTGAGGAAACAGAAATCAAATACCCAAATTCAACCAAATTAGCAAGAAAACTATTGCTACCGTTTCCATCTTCATATTTAGCTGAATTTGGATTTAGTGCTGTAAATGATTTACTGCTGGAAAAAGAAATCGTCTGGATATAACACAACGCGGATACTTGAGACTGAATCTAACCAAATTGGAACCTAACATAAAATCTCTGTGCAACAAGGATCTCACTAAATTAAAATATTAAATTATTATAGAAAAATCTTTATTAAAACTATCTGAATTTTAGTTTTTCATTACATGTTTTGAAAATTTACTTACTGTGTTTCGTTAACAATTTCCTAGTGATTCTGATTCCTTCCTAAAACCTATCATTTCAGTTTCTTAAGTGAACAATTCAATTTTTTAATATTAAAAATTTTGTATATGTTACATAGGGGCCCAAGTAGCACATAATATTATATAACATCAGAAAATCGGTAAAATCTAACGTTATCTTGCACAACTTCTAATATTAGAAAGATATAAAAAGTCGCTGTTTGCTCAGCCTTATATAATATTAGATTCTATACAAACTAATATTATCTAGCGTTCGCCATAATATTATTTTGCATTAGTTTTGATGCTATATAATATTAGATTTTGAATTTTCTGATATTATTTTGCTTCGCTTTTTATTTTTTTGGAGTAAGCAAGAGGAAGATATGGAAAGAAGTAGAATAATTCGGCGATACGATTTTACTTAATTTTCTATAATGTTGTGAAGCAATAAAACATAGAACATAGTTTTATGTCATTCCATGCATTATTTACTTAGCAATACAGAAATACTAAATAAAATTATATCAGTGAATTGTGCTACCTTCCATTTTTCTCCTCTTACTCCAAAGTATATATCTTATGTTCAGCTGATTTTTTTGAATATTTCAAACTTAATTAGGAAATATTTTATTGCAACTTTTATTGATATTTTTTCTTTTATTCATACAATGGGTATTCTGACAAATTTTATATCATTAATAATTTTCAAGTCTTTAATTTTAAAATGTACTCATTTTTTTAAAAAAAACTGGGTTTATTTTATCAAAATCTCAATTTAATTTGTTAGTTCGTAATAAATATATATATTTTAAATGTGTAACTTAAGCCATTTGTAATTTCACAAGCCATTTGTAATTCATTATTTATATTCTGAAATTATATAATAGAAATCACACTATATAAATATATAGTTATGTATTTACATTTGAACTAAGCGGAAATTTTAACTTAACATCCCCCCTTATAATTCTAAAATAAAATTGTTCAATTTTTAAGTTGTCATTTTTTTCAATAAATGACACAATAAAGAATTATCATTCATTATTTATATTCTGAAATTATATAATAAAAACCACACTATATAAATATATAGTTATGTATTTACATTTGAACTAAGCGGAAATTTTAACTTAATTTTTTTCCCTTTATAATATTAAAATTTTTTGATTTTTAAGTGGACATTTCTTGTAATAATTGGCACAAATAAAGAACAAAATTTAAAAATATTCAAATTACTTACTTCAACAAATTTACACATATTTTTTCCCCTTCTCTTTTCACTGGAATTGCTAAATGGAGAAATACTTACATAACTTTATTCTTTTAGTATTTGAAATTTTATTTAGTAAAACACCTAAAAACAAAACTTCAACGCAAGGTAGAAATTTTTTCAGGGAATGAAACCGGGAAAGCAACTAATATCATGAAAATTGCTAATATTTTTTTATAATGTTAAAATAACTTTTATGGGCACATCAGAAATTTTCATCAATTCGATAATTGTTTAAAGGTGTTATGCTCGATTAAACTAACAATCTTTGCAAAAAATTTACATAACATTTTAATTTCAAAACTGTCAGTAAATATTATGTGTTATCTAAATTAAATTTGCACAAACATATAATTGCATACAAGAATGAGACGAAAAAATAATAAAAGTTTTTACATTATCTTTTAAAAGTTGCCTTTAGTATTAAAGATCAAAATTTGACTACAATCAATTACTCTTTTGAGAAAGTTACTATAACAAAATGGATTTTTGATTAAGACAATTTCATTCCTCGTTTTTCTCTGAGTATATAGTATGCGTTATGAAGAATTAGCCTTAAAAAATATATATTATGCATTTAAAAAAGTTGCTTTTGCAAAGAACCTTATACATAAAAATTTAAACAAGATTCTTCGCTGATTTAAATTTTCTGTTTTTTTTTTTTACAATAATGTAAATAAATGTTCTGCTAAATTTTAAATATTAAGCCAAATAAATTTTTACTATTATCATTATTTTACAATTACATTAATTTAAACATCATAAAAATATATATACACTTATCTCAAATTTGAACTGCAAAATTGAAGTAATAAATACAATGCTAGTAGTATAATTGCTCATAAGTTAGAGTTATTGTTTAACAATGATGTTAAAATAAATTGCTTCTGATATCTTTAAAATTTCTTGAATTTTCACAATACTTAAACATAACTATAATGACTAGAATAAATTGCACAATGCAGTAGTTAAGAATAAAAAAACAAATCAAATCAAATCATGACAAACATTTCACTACTTATTTTATTTTAAAACAAAACACAATATAAATATAATTTCACTCAACTATAAAAGCAATACATTCCTACCATCATTGTTTAATATAAGCTTATAAATATTCTTTTGTTAAAATATAAGTTAAGAACACGTATTTGTAATTAAATAAAATTATTTTTATTTTTATTTCAAAAAGCAACAGTAGGACCATGAGTTATCATTTTAATTATTATTATTTTTAAATTAAAAAAAATTCCAAAACTTTACAGTCATTTCATACAGTTTAAAGTTTTTCTTCAATTCAATTTTTTGTTTTTGTGCAACTGAACTATATTTCAGAGCAATAAACTGAAAATCTTTGCTTTGTGGAAAGATTTTATAAAATGGTCCGCAACAATTGCGCATATCACACAAACACACAGCAAGGATGAATTGCACAGGGATGCACCTTTCTTCAAACTTTCAGCTCCGGCAGATTTAAAGAGAACCTCCAGTTGTCTTGCTTTCTGTCAGGATCGAACATATGGCTCCCAGTTTTCTACCAGAATATTAATTTCCGTTTTCATTGTACAGCACCTAATCTCAAATGTGTATGCCTCCTTCTGGGTAGATAAGCTTGCTTATCCAGCAGACGAAGCTAAAATTATAAGAGAAAAAAGTTAACTTTACATTGAAAACACTAAATTTAAATCTCTACATTACTTAATCTACATTAAATACTGAAAACATTAAATTAAAGTAAATTTAAAACTATTAAGCATTGAATATTTCTTTAAAATTTAAATCATTTCATTTGAAAATGTTTACAATTTAAAGGGTAACAATACCTGCAGCAAAAAATCTCAGTATCACCGAGCAAGAATGGAAAAATATTTCACTTATAACCGCTTTCAAATAATAATTTTATTCTTTCTTAATTGTTATTATTTTTTAAAAAAAGAAGAAATTATAGTTCAATACGCTTAAGCCTATTTGCTATCATTTATAAATTAATATAATAAACCATACATCAAAAACATCTGTCTATATTCATGAAATGAAAATAAAGATATTTAACTCATCATTTTACAATATATTAAACAGGAAATTCAAATAATGTAACAACAGTGTTCGACTTGTGAATAAAATTTCAAAAATTCTAAAATGCAATGGTTTTAAGTAAAAAGTAATTGATTAATTAATAATTATTTTAACATGGCAAACCTGTTTACTAAAAATTTATTTTTATCTTTATCATTGCAATGAAAAAAAATTCAAACAGCAAAACTCTTTGTGACAAGCCAACAAAAAAAGTGGTAAATAAACGATTGCTTATTTTCTTCCATTGCTTACTTTAAAATTTGATTAATGTAAACAAACATCAACGTAAAAAGATACTATGAGAATTCAAAATCATCGATTCATGGTTGAAAAAATCATATAGAAGGAGAATTCTCTAACAATTCACATATTTCAAAGTTGTAAATATATATTAAATACAGTTAGCCCCTTCCCCCAAATATTTTGACATAGCATTCTTTAAAAGTCAGTATGCATTCCCAACATTTGTCAAATATTTTTTTCTTATAGTTTAACTACATTTTTACAGCATTAGGTTATTTCTAATAGGAATTTATTTAAAAAATATAATTTAATCAAAGCTCTACATTCACCATAATCACCATTTTGAATAGACCATATTATTGTTTATTTTTTAATCATTTACAAATTAATATAAATAATGATGCATCAAAAACATACAGATTAGCCTATATTCAAATAAAAATCAGTCTATATTTAAATAAAAATGTTTAATTTATTGTTGTACAATATTTCAAATATGAAATTTTAATATATATTAAAATTTCTTGAAGATGAAGAGCTATATCTGAAATTGTAAAAAAAAATTTACTTTACAATGGAAAAACCAAATTTAAAATTATTAAATAATGAATATTTATTTTAAACTCAAATTATTTAATTTGAAAATGTTTAAAAAAATTGTAATATCTTTTACAATGAAATTCAATGAGTAAATTGCGGTATCAATACTTGCATCAAAAAATCTTGGTAGAGCCAAGCGAAAAGCAAAAAGTAACATAGTGGGAATGTAACTCATAAACACTCTCAAGCAAACTATCATATGTCTTTTATAAAAAAAATAAAAACTCTACCTGCAAAACTCTTTAACCCCTTTTATTAGACCTGAAAATAAATACTCACTATGTGGCAAGTCAACAAAAAAAAGTGGGAATAAACAGCCTGCTTACTTTTTTCCACTGCTTATTTTAAAAATTTATTAGTGAAAGAGAATGTCAATGTAAAAAAATGCTATGAGAATTCAAAATCATCAATTCAGGATTGAAAAAATCATTTAGAAAGAGAATTCTTTAACAATTCACATATTTCTATGCTGCAATATATATATTAAATACAGTTCGCCCCTGCCTCCAAATATTTTTACATAACGTTCTGTAAAAGTCAGTGTGAATAACAAAATTTTATCAAATATTTTTTTTACTATTTAATTAAATTTTTACAGCATTAGATTATTTCTAATAGGAATTTATTTAAAAAATAAAATTTCATCAAAGCTCTACATTCACTATTTTTAATAGATCATATTATTGTTTATTTTTCAATCATTTACAAATCAATATAAATAATGATGCTTAAAAAACATACACATCAGTCGGATATAGGAATTAAAACAACGGCTCAATTAGCAAACCATAATTTTAATTTAAGATTGTGATTTCCTTTTTTTTCCCTCTTGATTTTTAAAATGACAAAATAAATTAAACAGAATGTGTTTATAAATGTAGTCATTCATCAAAAAATAAATAAATATTTAATCTATATATTTTTATATTAAATATTCATTTTTATTTCTATATCAAAATAGATAAGGTAAGCTAAAAAAAATTAAAAAATCTATGTACTCATAGGAATTTATTTTTCCACAAAATTTCTTTATAGAAAATCAGATAATATCAAAGATACTGTAAATATATTATGAGAAAAAATACCAGTTAATAACCCTACTGCTTCAAATAGACTTTCAAACGGAAGAATGACATTATATCAGAAAAAAAATATCTGAATTCAACAGAATTTATTTTTTCTATTTTTGGCATATTAAGAGTAATTTTTTTTTAATATAATCTCAAACTTCCGAAATATACATTTTCCACCAATAAAGAATAACGTAGATTTTATTTTCACGCTTTTTCATTCAAACGTAGAATTTCAATTCACATCATTAGCATTATTTTTTGAAGAAAATTCATGTTTATTAATTACTTTCTACCAGTGGCGTACGCAGAATTTTTTTAAGGGGGGTGTTCATAATTTTCTGAAACTACTAAAAGAAATTCGAATCTGTTATAAAGCACTGTTATTTCCCTAATTTAGACAGCTAGACAATTTTGACTTTTTATTTAGACAACATTGTTTAGTTAAATTTTGATTTGATTTTTTAAGTTGAAGAACATAATGTAATATTTTCTGAAAAAGTTTACTGTCATATGGGTGGAAAGTAGCACTTTGAGGGCCACTTTCACATTCATCAGATTTTGTTATGCTAGAAACATTTTCTTCAACTGAAGTATCACATTTCTGTACAACAGAAAAACTTACATTGGTATTAGATGCTGTCACCTCACTAATTTCAGATCGTGATTTTTTCTCAAAATAATAAAAAATTGCTAAATTCTTGTGTTAAAAATTGTTAAATCCTAAAGATCCAAGAACAGCAAATATATGTATATATTGGCACAGAAATATGCGCTATGCTACGATCTCAAAGTTTCGAGCTGGAATGAATGAATAACTTCAACGAGCACAGTATCTCTGGTATTGTTACTGATTTCTTCACTAGTCGAAATACTGGCGACGACGGGTTCGGCGATTGAATGAACTTTTTGTTAAGACAAAACGTAACCGATTTAGCGACAAGCTCCGAAAGACAAGCGGCAGAGATAACTCTTAACCTGACTAACTAACTCCACTGTACTCCGTTCCCCCTTTTATATAATTTTTCACCGAGTCTCCAAAATTCTCGAATTGTCTCAAAGACGACAGAACGTCTAGGATTCCAGAATCATCGCGTAAAGACCTCGCGAATGACAGCCAGTCTCGAAAACTATACTGGCAGGACAGAAAGGAACCAGTCCATAACAGTATCACGCTTGAATTTGGTTTCAAAAGTACAACCCTATTATAGTAAATGTTTTTTCAGTATTCTGAGAAATACCGTGAGAAAAAAAAGTAGGCATAAGGTTAATAAAAATACATAGTCTTAAAGAATAATAGCTCGCATAATTTCTACTAAAATTTTTATTTTTGCCATTTTGTCTGAGCTCAAGGGGGGTGTTTAAACCCCTAAACCCCTCCCTTGCGTACGCCACTGCTTTCTACAGTTATGCAAGCCTATATAAAGACAGCATTAAATGTTTACTTCAATCTGTACTTTCAGTCTTAAGAATCAAAAGATTTTTAAAAATGAAATTTCAGATGTGTTGGAATTTAGCACACACTAAGAAAGAATGTAATTTCGTTAACTAAAATTAATTAATGCAGCAATTTATTTAAAATAAATTTTAAAACTAAGAAAAGAAAATAATAAAAGTATCAATAATTTAAAACACTGTTTTTTAACTTCTAAAATCAATATATATATATACATAAATTTGTTGATTTAAATCAATGTTTTTTTTTTTTTTTAAAATCATTTGATTTAAATCAACAAACCCTGCTCTAAAGTAATAATTTCATTTAATTTTTCACTGCAGAAAATTCTATACCTGTACATTTCAATATTAATTTGAAGTTGCAAACAGTTCTCATATTTTGCTTAATCACACTATTCTAAATTTCAGTTGTTGAGAAAAGTAACAGTTGTAAGTTTTGTTTTAAAGTCTTTCCCGCCAGAGGGCTAAAGCCATGTGTTGTAAAACAATATGAAATAGTAGTCTGCTACTGAACGCTGGATGTAAGGCATCGACTTCGATGAAGATAATTTTGTATTTTGAGTTCTCTTAAGGGCGCCACCCTAATAATATGGAATTTGTAAAATAAATGCATATACTTTTGATTGTTGATGAAGCACATCATTTTGTGTTTTCATCAGTGTTCAGAAGCAACTATAAGTTTTTTATTTTATCACAAAAATATAAAATGTATAAAAAACAAAGAAAAGAGTAAGAAAATGAGTATAGTCATAGAAAAAGTTAAAATTATAATATAGTATTTGTCAGTTAAAATGAAACTTTTCGTTTAAGTCATTGTTAACAATTCAAATTTCTTCGAGGCAATTCTAAACCTTAATTTTGTTCTAAATGTCAGTATTCAGACACACAACAGAAGTTTAATATGAAGTTGTAAAATGCATATATATATATATACATAATTTTGATGTCAGCAATACAATGCAATTTTTCACAAAAACGATTGTTTCCATTATTAAATTCAGTGTCAACAATTCACATTTTTCTGAGGCAACTCTTAACCTCTAAATATTATTTTTTTCTAAGTACCCATTTCTAAATGTCAGTATTCAACCACAAAACAACTTAAAGTCCTCAAATTTAGCATGAAGTTGTAAAATGTAATGAAAGATGGTCATAGCAATAATGTAAATAGAAGTGAAGTAAGTACTGTAAAATTAAAACAATATTTTTAATCAATGAGCCAAGTTCTTCAAGAAGCAGTTGTAGAAGTAGCTGGATAGAAGTTTTTTTATATAAAACTTTTTATAGAATTTCTTTAAAAACACAATTGTTAGTCTGGGCATTTGGCGATACAACACTTATAGAATTGAAGGATTTGTTACGTCAAGCGCTCAGGTATCATAATTTTGATCTAGTTGCGCTTCTATGTCATTTTGATTTATGTTGCTAAGTTAACTTTCAAAAAATTCTATGGCTGGCAACAGCATTTATATTTTTTAAGTTGTTTATTTTTATTTCTTTTAAATCGTTCTTTTTTTAGCGAAATGTTTTGTAACCTAACAGAATTCGCGATCGCAACGCTCGAGTACGCCGTCTAGCGGGAGCCTGTAAATATCAGACATTAATTTATCACGTTTTCATTTAGTTCCATCGAAGTCATTGACAGAATCAGACGCCATTTTTTAGCAGCAAATAAGAAACAAAATTTCCCTAAGGAAAAGGCCGAAGAACTTGAAAAAAATCTCCAGAATATTAGTAAATCTTTCAGGAACAGAACACGCCAAACATTTGAAGAAAAATTCCTCAATAATTTTTAATTTCTATTATCAACAAACTTGCAACTGATGACTTCCGATTTCGGATACTGTTACAGATGTGTGTATTAAGGTAAAATGCATTTCTTCTGTCTTCAATTCATTACGAATTAAAGTGAAGTCAACATTGCTTTCGTCATTCTAGTGAATAAATATGAATTCAGAACATACAGAATTGTAATAGCTATAGCATATTCTTCTTCGTTATCGAATAGTATATATTTCTGTATCCATATAATTCGGAAAACAACAATACAAAATTATCCAAGTTACTTGAAATAGTGCCATTTGTGCTGATTCTTAATTAATTTTAATCGTTTTCTTGGTAAGTTTTTTTTTAGTTTTGAAAGAATAAGTTCAACTAGAATTCAGCTATTCTGTTTTTAGCTACATATTCAAATTCATATCAATTATAAAATTTTGCTGTGTAGTATGTTATCTAAAAGTAATGAAGGGATAAACTATGTATCTATTATTTGAGAATAAAGTTTTCAAACAAGGAACTTATCATTTTGGAATTCTCCGGGAAGGTAAGTGCAATGATTTTAACAATAAAAAATTTGCTTGTAAATATTTTTTTTTCATTTGATGATGGCTCTCTACAGAATGGTTTTTTACGTCTTATTAAGAAAAGAATAATAAAAAAAGAAATAATATGAAAGTTTTTATTTCAATGTAAAGAATTCTTAAAAGCGTTTTTTTATCCTAAGAATTCTTTATTTTCCGTTTTTTAGTTTATAATTTTTTGATAAAAATTGTTCTCAAAATACTTTTTTTGAAAAATTAAATGGTATAACATTATGTGTTTATGTATACTTCTTGTATATTCCAATGTTTGAAGTAATATGATTCAGAAAAGTATGGAATAAAAATTCGGTACTTACGTATTAACAGATTTGGCGGTTTTTAAGTGCCGCCAATCTACACTTAAAATTTTTGCGACAATTCATAAAATAAAACACTTTATTTAAAATCAAAATAGTCAATCGGATTTCGGTGGAAAATGAGCCGATATAGAGTTTAGCATAGATTCAAAACAATCATATCGCCATATGAACTCTGATAAATAAGATTCCAAATGAAATAACATTTCCAAAACGTACGTTTACCAAGATAAAGTTTCCTGTTGTAGGAATTGGTACATTTTCGTTTCTTCGGTAAAATATTTCCCTCATGAAAAAATAAAATTGCATCTTGTTTTGTTTTTGGCAAATCCCAAAGACGAATTTTCGTAGCACTAAAAATGGCGACAAAAAAGAATTGTTTTTTTTTTTTTTTTTTTTTTTTTGTTTCGTCAGCATTCTTTATTTTACGTTTCTTAGTTTCTAAATAATGATTTTTATTGAAACTTGAAATTTTTTGATAAAAATTGTTGTCAAAAAACGTTGTTTACAAAATTAAATTTCATAAAATTATGAGGCTTATGTATACTTTTTGTTCATTTTAATACTTGAAGTAATATGATTCTTAAAACTATAGAATGTAAAGTTTAAATGGGCCTTTCATGTTATATCATTAAATTTAGTAAAACTATTTCTCGGGCATTAGGTTTTAACTCTTATAAGAATATACATATTTTTTTCTGTTAATGTACAAATATTTTTCCGATGTGTTTTGGATATTCCTTCTCTAATAAAAAGAGATACCATTTTGTTTTCGGTTGTACAAGAAAGAATATCAAGCATTTTTCTTTTTTAAATTTAATTAGCCACAATAAAGAAGGAACGTTGCAATGCTACACGCTACATTAACGACGGCTCCAGAGTAACTGAATGACGGTTCATATAGAAATCGCAGGTATGCGTCTCATACAACAACGCCCCCTATAGTTCGTTGCGATCGCGAATTCTTTACCGACTGTTCTCTGTTTATATGAAGAAAATAAAGTAAATTAATTAATTCCTAATTGAGTTTAAATTAAATATTATCATGTTTTTAGGGCATGAATCTGAATTGAACAACCTGATAATGCTCACTCTGGTTATTGTTTCCGTTTTTAAAAGCGCTATATGTTGAGCCATCTCATCTAGATTTGCCATGTGACATTTTTAGCAGCAATCATTGGTCGATTTTCTAACGTTGCCATCCGGGGAGTTGTAATGAGGCTTTTTTTTGGTGCCGTATAAGAGAAATATATATATAGATGTTACCTGAAACTGAAAACTCTCTTTCTGTACGTTTTTCCCTTCTTTGAGGTGTGATTTGTGATTGAAATAGGGTGATTTGAGGAAGATTTTTTTCTTACTTGTAAATAGCAATATCAGGTGCGTAAACTGGCACAAGTACAAAAGTTGTATATTTTGTTTATAAAATGCCTATAACTTCCAAACTATTCGAATTTTTGTCTAGAGATTGGTCTCATTCAATTCAACAGGAAAAAAATACATTGGAAACTATGCTTCACTTGCCTGCCAAAGGAGACTCAATTTACCCATCAAATCCCTCCTTCATTTTTCTCAAAAAGGGGTAAAGCGTACTCAGAGAAGAAGGGGAGTTTTTAGGTATCATAATAAATATCAAAACCTGTTTTATTACCAAGTTTAGAGTGGAGTCGTTAGAAGAAATTGCTTTTAAACTCCTTCCAGTTTCTTCATGCAGTGCAACAGATCTTAACATACCAAGAGCTAAATTATTGAATAAGAAGTAAAATATTTTTGACGAATGTCTTTATGATGGTATCTTTTAAACTGGGTATATAATCAAAATGTTTGTTACAAGTACTTTAGATTCCTCTGAGAATTAACTTCAATTAGATACTGGTAGAATAACCACAAGTAACTATTGTTGATTTATATTTTATTTTTATACTAGTTTCGGTACTTAATTCCAGCTGATTGCTTTAATTGAGTTCTGATGAAGTTTGGTTTCGTGTGTGATATTAAAACTGTATCTTAAAGTATTTTTTCCTGTAGGTGTAAGAAAGTTTTATGAGATTAATAAAAAAGGAAAAATACATTGTATTTTTTTAAAATTCAATTAGCTTCAAAGTCCTTATTTCATGAAAAGACGACACAATATAAATTAATGTAACTTAACTTTCCACCTGAACCCATCCATTGTTATCTAAAGGCCTGGTTTCTTAGGACAGGACGCAATCAGCTGGAAATCAGCGCTAACCTCTGATTGGTCCATTTGTGAGTTTGATAGCATACGTCATCGAACGCTCATCTTGAACTACCATTGCCGTCCAACCAAAGAACTTATACGCTTCGCGTAAAGAAGGGAAACTTCCTATACTATCAATGCTAAGTCGTAACGATCTTTCCTCCAACTTGGGCGCTGAAGGTGTAATGCAGGAAAGCTACCGTCAGGAGCGATTGAAGAACGGGTGCAGATCATTTGACTTTCTCCCAATGCACTCATATTTTCTCCGTTAATTATAATCGGATTCGATTTTGCTTTTAAATTTTTTTCAGTTCACAAATTTAGCAGGATTATAATTTATTTTATAGTAGTAAATATTTATTTAACAAAAGTAATTTTTATTAAAAAATAAAAATTCATTGAAACTTTAAAAAATTGAGTAGAATTCATTTCCCCTTGAAAAAAAAACTTTTTCGATTTGTTAATTTTTCCATGTGTGTATATATATATAAGAAATGTGCTATATATATTTAAAATTTCTTAATTATATGTACTTAGAGTTTTAAAAAAATAAACGAGGCACTTGTTGCAGAATTTGTTTTATCTTTATTAAACTTATCTAAAAAAATTCCTCTTGGTTACATATTTTAAGAATATACTTTTCAATAAAATAAAAATTACACAAATAAAATTGCATACATTTTATACAATAAATAAATATTTGAGCAAGTTTATGAAATAAAATTAAAAAGATGCAATATTGGTTCATTGGAACTGCACTTGGAACAAGTCTATATATTTCTGATACATAATCTTTAATTTTAGAATGTCTTGAACACAATCTACATCTGTTGTGTAGTCAGTCTGTCAGTATCAGCATTCCGTAACGATACAATTTTGCTGGCCTCTAATCATTTCTTGCACCTAATATTATAAAAAAAAAAAAAATCACACAGTAAGATTAAAGTGCTAATATGACATAAGAATGCTGTCTAATTCGACAACGGAACTTAAAATGTATGGCATTAGTAAATGATATGTATTATTTTCCTTAAGTATTAATATTTTATTAATTAGTTTTAAAAAAGCAGGCAGTGTTTAAGGAAAATATTTAGAAAGGAAATTTAATAACAAAACAATTCATTGGGTGATTAAGTAACAAAATCAAGTAAATTTATGTTTTACTGGAAGTATCATCTTCATAGCATGCAGGGGCCCCGGGCACAAAAATATTTTAGACCTATAATGTGTCGTAATGTTTAAAAACAAACTAAAAAACTTCACATACAAAAAATAAATCATTTTTAAGATACAGTCCCTGGCCAAATTATTAGACGCACTTTAAGATTCTATGTAAAATTATAATTATCCGGTAATACTATAAAGCTTTATTATTTTTACGTATCTGAAACCGGTTTCCACTTCTTTACGTTAGTGTATCAGTTAGTTAACATTGAAATGAAATACGATAAAAATAAATACAAATGGGAGGTGAATGAAAAATCTCCTAAATAAAAATCCATTTGCATGTTTAATTATAAAAGTATTAACATGTATATTAATACTTTTATAATTAAATACATTATATTAATAAATTAACGCGTATGTTTAATTATAAAAGTATAGTATGTAAACTCGTGCAAATCATGTCATTATTAAGAAACTACAGTGGGTCTATTAATTTGACCTAATTATTATAATATAATAATATAGTACCTGATACAATAAATAATCTGTATTTTTATTACATTTTGTCGAATTTATATTACATATCGCCTAATTTAACCAATTGATACACAAACGTAAACAAGTACAAACCGGTTTCAGTAGCGTAAATACAATAAAGCTGTGTAGTATCACCTGAGTAAATAAGATTTTACATAGAATCTTATAGTGCGTCTAATAATTTGGCCAGGGACTGTACAATGCAATAATTTTAACTAATTTTGATTACCACAAAAACTCAAATTAAGTACTTTTAAACTATGCTTAGCTAAAAAAAAATTGATACGCTAACCAGTTGTAATCCTCATATAATAAAATAAGAAAAATAGTTTTCGGTTGACTTTTTAAGTTTTCTTGGTGATAAAATACTCCAATTATTGGTGTTGGATGAGCAATCACAATTTGTAGAAAAAAATGCATACTCTATAAAAAAAATTATTAAAAATATATAAGGTAATGTTTTTAGTCTTAAGTTCTTTTTAATGCAAATTTTCAAAAAAGTGCGATTTTCTAGGGCCCCCTGAGAAAATGGGGTCCCCTGGCATTGCCCTGTGTGCCTATAAGTAAAGACGGTACTGTTTACTGAACATTTAGAGCTAACAGATAAAAAAATATATATAACTACTATAAACCATTCTATAAATATTATATGAATAAAAAGTAATACTTTTTACACTTAACACTATTTAAATAATTTCATATATGTAATGAATTTTCAAAAATTTAAAACGTCAAATTTATAGATCTTTTTCACATTTCTTGAAAAACATTTAAATTTTAACTTAGTTATATACATAAATTTCATTTGTAAATATTTAATTCAGACCAAAAAAGATAAACGCACTTATGGAATTATACAGAATTTAAAAACCAAATAAAATTAAATTAAAGTCAGACACTCTAAATTAGTCACACATTTAGTTACAATTCTAAGTCAGTCTTATCTAATAGGTTCATATAATCAATCATTGAAAAATAATTTACCGAAATCTTCGAAAATGCTTAACTATTTACTTACATTTCGATATTTTGAGGAAAGTGAAACAATTTCAAATTTGGATAACCCGCTCTATTTACATTGTAGTAAGCACATCTATCATAATTGCGCACAGAAGAATCACTGAAAAATATTGAAAGGAAAAAAGAGGAGTACAATCTTTATCAAAACTGAAAACAAGGAGAAAAAAATCAACAGAAGATAGGTTATACAAAGCGCTCTTACTTGTGAGGGATAATTGTCAAATTAACGTCCGCCATTGATTGATTTCTCGTGTGCTTCTCTCTCTAAACTCTCCTTCCAAAACTAAGGATGATATTGCGCATGCGCTGCACTGCGCCCCTGGAGACAAACTTCTCCGCCGTACACGAATCGCTGGCATTGTGCCAAATTTTGTTACGACTTTCGCGAGTTTCCCATCTTTACACTTATACAATCTTTGGTCCAACTCAACCGCAGTTGGATTACAACGGTGACGTTAACCACAGAAGCAATGGCGGACAACATCCAACAGCACATTGAAATCAGCCAAGATTTTGATTTTGACATTAAACATAGCTTCTTCATTAAACATAGCACTCTTCATTTAGCTCAGCTATAATGTGTTTTTTCTTGGACAAAGTCATTATTTGTTCTCTAAAACACTGGTCGACAATAACAAAATCAATACAAATTCAAAATAAATATTTGTTTACGTTATTAACGCATGCGTAATGAGAGATAATGTCTGCGTTGGACCGACTGCTCACGCTGAGCTAACAAAAAAGTATTTTTTTGGCGTCAGCTCTACGTCAACTTTCCGCTGACGCCCAGATAAGTCGCTAGTTCTAAGAAACCAGGCCTTGAGCTAACAAACCAGTATTTTGTTGGCGTCAGCGGGACGTTGACGTCCCTCTGGATAGACCAATAGAGTTGGTTATATGGTTGGACCAATAGAGTTTTTCAAGTTCCATTAAACAGTACCAAATCAACCAAACTTAATATCTCGGCTGGGGTTCCCAAGGGTACTATCCTGGGACCAAAACTATACATCTTTTCTCCCTACGACTTTCCAATCAATAAACGAGACGGCAATAGCATCACATCATATTATGCTGATGACACAGGGCTTATAATTAAATCAAGAAACTCAAATATTGCACTCTTGAAGCTCCAAGATATTCTCCGTGAATGGTCTCTTAAATGAAAAATTCTAAAATTCTTATCTGAAGTAAGCGTTCAAAAGTCTCAAATATTAGTCATCCAAATGAAGAGAACTCCGATACTTCTCCAAAACCAACCTATTCCAATTCCAATAGTAAAAAAAGACACATAAATAGAAAATCAACCTGGAATGACGAGCTAAGACACGCCATAGATAAAGCTCAAGTTGCTATCCTACAAATCCAGCCACTATTCTATAACCACCAAATGAGCCTCAATTTAAAAATCTTATACATCTACAAATTTAACGCCGATTTCTTTGACAAAACAGTCCATAGTACTATAGCGAATTTTAATCATATCTTTCAAAATAAAAAAATTTCACCTAAGATTCTCAACACAGCCGTATTGCTGCCCACTTCCGCAGCATGGTTTCCTTCTGCAATAACTACCAAATCCGCTAATATCCTGTTCACCTTCAGCAATAAAAACTCAAAATCAAAGATAAAGGCTTCTAAGTAGGCGTTACCTCACCCCTGTGCTCCGCCTACTCACCAGGGCTCGAAAAAAGTCAGAAATTTTACCCGTCCCCGAGGACTGCTTGTCCAACAATGTACCCGTCCTCCTTTGAAACTAACCCGTCGTTTCTAAATAAATAAAAATATAATTTTCTCCTATTTATTACTAACAATTATATAAATTGCACAATGAATTAGTAGTTACTAGGATTACAAATACTAGGATAGCATTATACGGTAATAAAAGAAATACTAGGTTACTAATAGTAAAACCTATTATTTCTTTAAAGAAATAATTTATTTCTTTAATGAAATAATTTATTTCTTTAATGAAATAATTTATTTCTTTAATGAAATAATTTATTTCTTTAATGAAATAATTTATTTCTTTAATGAAATAATTTATTTCTTTAATGAAATAATTTATTTCTTTAATGAAATAATTTAAATAACAAAGGTCAAGTTATCTGTCAATTATCATGTCAATTTATCCGATGGTACTGCGTTTTTTAAATGAATCAAATACGACGTTTGCCAGTTCCACAATCAAGCCAATGAATTACAGAGGTTTCTGCACAGAAATCTGTAAGAGGTTTTTCATTTATTAAGACCAGCACGTAATGTGTTTTTTTTTTTTTTTTTTTTTTTTGCAAGTTCATTGCTGAAAAGCCCCTTTCAACCGCTGCAGTACTCCCAGACAGAGAAAACATCAATTCCACCATGCGCAGTATGTTGCTGTATTTCGAGATTAGAGGGTCATTTTAGAAGTGAGCAGCTAGACTCTTGTAAGATAACAAAAATTGAAAATATATCACGAACATTAACGGGAAAATGGCCGTCCGCGCGGACGTTGGATTCGAGAAATTTGTTGTCCGCGGGGAATTTTTGACCGCCGAGGACGGGCGGTTTTTCGAGCCCTGCTACTCACTGTAGAGCTGTGTGTTCCGTTCTTTTCATTTTTATTTACTTTCAATAGATTACCTATCTATATAATTTCTATAGAGGTAGGTGCTCGTTTTCTCCTATTCAGCTACTTAATCGTCTGCTAACCCCATCGTCTTTCACTTCATTGCATCATGATGGATGGGATAAAGGTGGCCAGTTTAATATTCAGCTCAAGCTTAAGTAATATTTATAAATTTGTAAAATCTCCAAATATGTTGTTCTGTAACACTTAAATAAGAAAATCCGAACATCAGCATACCGACATTCACACATCCGCTTTTTTATCGACATTTAGCAGCATTTACTAAAGTATTTTATACTTTGTCATGATCATTGAACTAGATAGATTTTGCTTTGTTCTTGTATCTTGCTTTAACTTCAAAGAGGATTACGCATTTCTACCGCATTAATTTAACATTCGCAAGTTGCGTTAGAAATTTCACGCGTTATTCGGAAAATTTTAAATCATCACAATGACAGAGAGCCTGTCTCCAATGAGGTGACCCGGGTTCGAATCCCTGTGATGGCTGGATGATACGCTTTACGCACCCGGTTCACAACAATTACAGTGCTGACGAAAAATATCCTCAGTGGTAGATGGATCAGGGGTTACAGTCCCCTTGCCGTCAAACTAACAGTAAGAAGCGGAGAAGTTATGAGAAGGTAATCTAATTGCGTTAAAAGTCGAAGAAGCCTTTTTTTTTGTCATACGAAAAAGATTATTTAAATTTTTATAAAGCTTTATTTCGGAGCTATGATGACTCAGGCGATAGAGCTTTCGCCTTCCAATGTGGTGAACCGAATTCGAATCCCAGCGATGGTTGGTCGATACGAATCCGCATTCGGCTTCCATCCGCCACAGTGCAGACGTGAAATATCCTCAGTGGTAGGTGGATCAGGGGTTACAGTCCCCTTGCCGTCAAACTAACAGTAAGAAGCGGAGAAGTTATGAGAAGGTAATCTAATTGCGTTAAAAGTCGAAGAAGCCTTTTTTTTTGTCATACGAAAAAGATTATTTAAATTTTTATAAAGCTTTATTTCGGAGCTATGATGACTCAGGCGATAGAGCTTTCGCCTTCCAATGTGGTGAACCGAATTCGAATCCCAGCGATGGTTGATCGATACGAATCCGCATTCGGCTTCCATCCGCCACAGTGCAGACGTGAAATATCCTCAGTGGTAGGTGGATCAGGGGTTACAGTCCCCTTGCCGTCAAACTAACAGTAAGAAGCGGAGAAGTTATGAGAAGGTAATCTAATTGCGTTAAAAGTCGAAGAAGCCTTTTTTTTTGTCATACGAAAAAGATTATTTAAATTTTTATAAAGCTTTATTTCGGAGCTATGATGACTCAGGCGATAGAGCTTTCGCCTTCCAATGTGGTGAACCGAATTCGAATCCCAGCGATGGTTGGTCGATACGAATCCGCATTCGGCTTCCATCCGCCACAGTGCAGACGTGAAATATCCTCAGTGGTAGGTGGATCAGGGGTTACAGTCCCCTTGCCGTCAAACTAACAGTAAGAAGCGGAGAAGTTATGAGAAGGTAATCTAATTGCGTTAAAAGTCGAAGAAGCCTTTTTTTTTGTCATACGAAAAAGATTATTTAAATTTTTATAAAGCTTTATTTCGGAGCTATGATGACTCAGGCGATAGAGCTTTCGCCTTCCAATGTGGTGAACCGAATTCGAATCCCAGCGATGGTTGGTCGATACGAATCCGCATTCGGCTTCCATCCGCCACAGTGCAGACGTGAAATATCCTCAGTGGTAGGTGGATCAGGGGTTACAGTCCCCTTGCCGTCAAACTAACAGTAAGAAGCGGAGAAGTTATGAGAAGGTAATCTAATTGCGTTAAAAGTCGAAGAAGCCTTTTTTTTTGTCATACGAAAAAGATTATTTAAATTTTTATAAAGCTTTATTTCGGAGCTATGATGACTCAGGCGATAGAGCTTTCGCCTTCCAATGTGGTGAACCGAATTCGAATCCCAGCGATGGTTGGTCGATACGAATCCGCATTCGGCTTCCATCCGCCACAGTGCAGACGTGAAATATCCTCAGTGGTAGGTGGATCAGGGGTTACAGTCCCCTTGCCGTCAAACTAACAGTAAGAAGCGGAGAAGTTATGAGAAGGTAATCTAATTGCGTTAAAAGTCGAAGAAGCCTTTTTTTTTGTCATACGAAAAAGATTATTTAAATTTTTATAAAGCTTTATTTCGGAGCTATGATGACTCAGGCGATAGAGCTTTCGCCTTCCAATGTGGTGAACCGAATTCGAATCCCAGCGATGGTTGGTCGATACGAATCCGCATTCGGCTTCCATCCGCCACAGTGCAGACGTGAAATATCCTCAGTGGTAGACGGATCATGGGTTAGAGTCCCTTTGCCATTAGGCTAACAGTGGAAGGTTTCGTGGTTTACCTCTCGGTGTAACGCAAATGCTGGTTAGTTTCATCAAAATATCCTCCACGAAGGAGTTTTGTCTCCTGGATTGGATTCAAAATTACAAGGCTACGGAATTGAATATTGGGAAATCGCAAACTCAAAATTGAGTCGTCTGTTAAACGACGGTTATAAAATACACTCTAGTGATTACAAAATATCCCCACTTCTCTGGTACAAAGGGCATGGTAAGAAGAAGGCGATAATTCACTTAAACTTACGATGCGATAAGTTAAGGTTATGCGTTTTTTTTTCTTAAGTGTTATTTTCAAAGAAGCATATTTCTCCCAATACTTGATCCAGAAGTCCCTTGTCTTCTGGATTGGGTTCAAAATTACAAGGCTACGGAGTTAAACATTAGTAGTCGTAAACCCAAAAATTGGATCGGCTGTTCAACGACGGTTATAAATTTATAAAAAGGAGCACACAAGTGTATATTTTTAATAAGCCTATTTGTTCTTTATGAACGTTTAGTTCAGACGAAAAAAAAAAAAAAAAAGAGAGAGAGAAAGAAATAAATAAATTTGGAACAAAACTAATTTTCACTTTGAAATCATCATACCTGATCAGGTACTTGAATAAAAGAAACAAAAAAAATTGTTACCAGCAGTAACAGATTATTTAATTTGAATGTAAGTTTAAATATATTGTAGTCTATCGTTTTATATAATGTATGCGTAAAGAATAAAGAATAATTATAGACGCTTGTCCGCAATCTGCTCATGATTTTTACTAATCAAACTACTAACTCTGATTCATTATTATACAGCATAGAATTTAAATTTACTTTCCAGCACACTCCACAGCATTTAGACTCTAATGAATGTAATTTATGTATTTCTATTGAAAGAAAAGCTATGAGCCGAAACATAGTTTTAGCATATGAATTAAATAACATATGTTGAAAGTAAAATTTAGATACTACAGTAGGGAACCGATTATCCGGAACGATCGGGACCATCGCTATTCCGGATAACTGATTTTTCCGGTTTTCTGAATTGCTACAAAAAGCCGTTTTTTTATTGTTAAACCCAACTAAAAAAAAAGTAATAATAATATTTGGAAATAATCTTAAAAAGAAGAAAAAACGATGAAGTAATACACTAATGATTATTTCCAAAATGATGGTAAGGTAAACATCTTGAAAGATGTTCTTTTTTGAAAAAAAGAAAGAAAAATCCTAAAATCTTATGAGGAAAAAAAAATTTTTTTTTTTAAATGGCGGGAAAATTTATCGAATTTCGTTCCGGTTTTTTGATTTCCGGATAACAGGTTCTGTACTGTATTTAGAAATTATTTACTTACTATTTATTTGGAGAGGATTCCTTCCGACAACAGGAATTTTCACAGGGAGGGGGGACCATTGAGTATGACATACCTGCCAACTTTCACTCTTTCCGAGAATGGATTTTCAGAGTGGTTATATTATTATGCTTTCATATATTTATTGTAATTATTTATATGTAGTGGTGATCAAACTCATTTATAGTTATCATTATAATTCAAAAAGTTCATTTGAATAACCTGAGTATTGCTACCACTTTAAATATGAAAATAAAATCTTCCGCAAAATCCGGAAGAGTTAACAGGTATGGTATGTTGTCATATAGGAGCTCTAATTTGTAAATGCCATTAAAATGCGCAGCGTCACAATTTGATATAAGCAATATATTCTGTAAGGACAGTTAGTTTGAGGTCTCTGATTTCTCACAAAAGAAGAGGCGTTTGTGATGGATCTGAGGATTTTATTTTGAATGACATAAATTTTGTTGTGAATGTTTTTTGATGCAGTACACTTCACAGGATAAAGCATGAGTAAGAATTGGACGGATTTCTTGAATATATAGCAATCTTTTGTGGGATGTAGTGGTATTTTCGAATATTTACTAATCAGGGGCCAGAGAACCCTGACTGCGTCCCATGTTTTCGAAATAATAACACTAACATAGTCATTCCATGTGAGTCTACTATAAATGGATAGTCCTAAGTACTTACAGAGCTTGATTTATCATAAAGTCTGATGAGCCTAGGGCCTCCTCATTTCTGGGAGCCCTCTAAATATTACGAAGAATTGTCTTTAGTAAACTTTGCTCTTCTCTTAGAGTTTTTGATTAAGAGGAGATTGCTCTTTTCTGCATTTATGGCAACACTCCAATTGGTGCACCATTCTTCAATTTCGTATACGTATTCCCGAATTTTTGTAAGAGTCATATCAGGATTCAGAAACTTTTAAATTACTGCAGTATCGTATTCATAAAATTATGAGGCCACCTCAATATTTATGGATTATTAGCTATCTTAAATATTGACCTTTAGTGGATAATTAAGAGTTAGTTAAAATAAAGTGAATGCTACAAAAAGTATTTATAATTACATTTTTAACGAAGAGCAAGTGGGTGGTAAAAATTATTTTATTTTTACACTTTACATCTGAAAGTCGATTTTCTTCCGTTTTTCTCTAATAAATCTCAGCAAACAAAACGACAAATCTATCATCATTATAATTTACTCCTCATTTCTTTCGTCTTAATGAGAGAGTTACGAACAAAAAGATTACTATGTTTTCGACAGGAGTAAGTAAAAATGAACACGTTTTATTCTAATTGCTACAATTTAAAGGTGATTCTGGTTGACAAGATGTTTCCCGATAAAAAATATTTGACATCATTTCCTTTGAATCCACCTAGAACTTCTCCCGAGGTATTTGAGGAGCGATATCGAAATAGATTAATCTCCAAAGTCAAGCATAACTGGTAGCGGTCAGTGACTGTGAGGAGGAAGAGGGCGCGCGGTATCGGTGATCGTTAAATTGTTCTACGGAAAAGTGCTGAACTTCACGCGCATATCGTTGGGCTACCAAAGTCTACCCTCAGCAGAGGATTTAAAACGTGACTGCATGTCTTCGGATCATTCCAAAGAATACTTCCCAGTAGAATATATGAATGAGGATTATCATCAAAAATTTCTAAGTACAAGTATTTATACTATTTGCAAGTAGCAGGCAGTATTATTGGTTTAAAAGTAATGACGATTGATGTGTGATATATATATATATATATATATTAAGATTTGAGTAAAATCCGTCTAGTAATTCTACAGAAACGAAAGTTCTCAAATGCGACTTTTATGAAATTGTATCATTTGGAAATTATTTAACCGATTTAGTTTATATTTAGCCGACCGGCCTGTGCAGGGGGCAGGGAACTGTCCTTGCATCAGAAAGGTTCTGGGTTCGAATCCCGGGCAAGGCATGGATGTTCTTTCCTTCTCTGTACTATCTGTCTTTACTGTGGGAGCGACGTTGGCCCACCTAATATGGTGCCCCTGTAAGAGAGGTCAACAAAATCGCCCTGTAGATGCCTGAATTGACGGATGTTAACACAGGTGGGCATTGGAAGAAAAAAAAGTTTAAATTTTGGATATTGTCAAATAGAATTACAATGTTTAGAGCTATATAAAAGCTAATATAAGTATTTAAAGATGTTTCAATAATTAATGAATTAAATATGTAATTATTAAGTTTTATTTAATTAATTTTTCAGAAAAAGCGAGTTTCATATTTCTACGCAAAATTGCTTTGATTCACGTAAATATAGTTTGTCATATGGCAGAATACGCAAAAAATAAAATTAACATTAAGATCCTATCTTTTGACTATATTACTTGAACCATAGCTATTCAGATTGAGGCTATCTCCTCTCTATATTTTGAGAGTCCCAAATCTGAATTCATTGAAAAAATTTCCATAACAGGTACATAAGACCATACAAATATATACTTAGTATAATTAACACATTGATTTTTTTTTCACAATTCTAAAATGTAAATCAATCAACAATTGATCAATATTCTTAATTTATTAGACTCATTATATTCTTTGCTATATTAAGTTTAAAAATTACCTTTCACCGAGTCAACATTGAGCATTTATTGAAATACTTTACATAATAACTTTTAATAATACCTAACTTTTACCTAATATTGTAAAGGTAACTTATTTCCTTATACTGTCATTGAAAAACCCATTTACACAACACATGAACCAGGGCTAAAGAGAATAGAAGGGCTAGCTCACTCCGCTCTTAGAGTTGAAGCTACGATTTCCCTCCTCATGACGTCACTGTGTCCACAGATCTCGGAGATCGCAAGCAAAGATATTATGATAACTTTGCATCTTTCTCTTTGTAAAAATAAGTTAGACTTTTTCTGGTTAATAGCTTTCAAACTTTACGTAATTAACACATTATTTCCGTTCATAAACATAGTTCAAAAAAACTTTCTTGCCCATTATATTAAAAAAAAATACCATTTTAAACTTATAAAAATGTTTTACTAGTTGGCGAAAATGACACTATAAATACTATATTTTAAAAAGTTCAGTTTTAACTTTAATTATTAAGAAAAATGAAAGCATATATCGACACTTTTCTTATCTACATATTCTTTTATAACAATAAGTTGAGTTAAATTTAGAATCCCTGATTTTAAAATATGCCGTTAATAGCAATTTGTTCATACTTAATCGTTAGGAAACATCAACCTTAAACGCTAATTACTGAAACAAAATAATAATTTAGGTTCATAATGACATTAGATATTTTACAATTGTTTATAGATATTTAAATTTACGATACGATGATATAATTTATAGATATTTAAATTTAAGAGAATATAATGTTTAAAAAAAAATCGTAAATATTTAGAATAACTACATTAAAAAATATGTTATGAAATTAGGAGAATTCCAATTATATACTATATATTTTATTTATACTTTTTATTTACATTTTAATTTTCTTTGACTTTAACCATTTTTTAATTTTTTTCACCTGCCTTTCTTTTTGAAGTAACGAGGTGGTTTCTATTTAGATAATAAATTTTTATTAAAGTTCTTAACGACAGAATAAACGTATTGTTGTTTTATATTAACTGTGTCATTTCGGAATCCATTCTTTACATAGTTGTTCATTTACTTTAGGGAACACGCGGAAAATTATATTTTTTCCTTTTGTTTTCCCATCAGAATTTTTTCAAGTTGCAATCGCGCAAACTGGTATTTCGATAATAGTTTAAAATTCTTGTAAATTCACTGCAGAAACTGAGGAAAGTCATTATAGAAAATAACAAATGTCTTAGAATATCTCGCAAAAAGAAATGCTCCAATATTTTAGTAAGAGCTAGTAAGGCCGAACGCTCCGTTCTTGAAGTAAAAGCGCGAGCTTTGCGCCAAAGTGACGTCACTAGAGAAAATCGGAGGATTGGCGCGGCAAGAGCTACTTCGAAGGAGTGAACCAGCCCTTCTATTCTCTTTAGCCCTGCACATGAACGGCTTTTAATGCTTAATTAATTGTCCTTTTGAACAAACTCAAGAGAGCAGACAAATTTTGGGTCGATAATTTGAATAAACTTGCTTTCTCAGAGTCTTTCTGTGGGGTAAATGCAATTCCGTTGAACCGAGAGGAAAATCATAAAATACATCAATGAGATATTGATAGACTTACTTTTGAGTCTACAATGTACTAGTTAAATACCGAAATTACTGTCAAATACCAGACACCACCAAGATTTAAACCCGGAGTAACTAAAATACCAGCAAACATTTGAGATATTTGCGAAACATTTTCTCAGCGGTAGTGAAAATTTCAAAACAAATAAAACTTTTATATGATGAACACGACCGTTCTTTTTATTTGACTTTTATTACGTCTGTTTAAATCTTTAACTAGAAGAAGTAGCCATATTCCATTGACTCTAATTTATTACAAATTACGATTAGGAAAAATATTTTCTGAAACTACAGAAATTCTGTAGTAGTTGGAGGACATGCTTAAAAACGTTATACGCAATAAACTGAAATTTTAAAAATTTCGAATTTTATTAATAACAAAATAACTTAATAGCTGGACTTAATTACCTACAGAAATATGAAAGTGGAATGAAAAATCACGTACAATATGCAAACACACGTAAAGAAGAAACATGGAATATTGCATGTACAATAACATTTATTACAAACAATAAATTTTTAGGAGTTCCAAGATATAGAAAATGAAAAATGGATACATTACAGAAATAGAATAATATAATTTCTCAAGTTTTTCTGAAACTTTTTTTTTTTACGAGAATGAGTAAAAAGAAAAATTACATGTAGCAATGTACTTTTACGCGCAACAATATTTTTTAATTCAATCAATATAAGACAAAAAGAAATTCAATCGATACATTGAAAAATTAATAAAATATAAAAGTGACAGTAATATTGCCTCCACTTTTCGAGAGTGAAAAAATAACTAATAAAAACTTACACAAAATTAAAATAAAAAAGAAGGTATTAAAAATCAAACAATAAACAAATATCTGCACAATGATATACAACAATACAGATTATTGTATTGAATACTATAATATTGTATTGACTTGATAGAAAACATTGATATTGCAATTAAATATATGTATAGAATTGAGATATATACTCTCACTTTAATGAAAAATCTAAGGAAAGTAAAAAAAAAATAAAATAAAAATATTTAAACAAAGTAAATTACAACCAATGTTCATGAAAAAGTAACAAAATAAATGGGCTATTTTACTTCAAACAATAAAAGTGAAAGAATGCTTGATTAACCAAAATAATTCACAAGGAATGTTCATGAAAATTCAAACAAATGTGTTCTATTAGACAAGAAAAAAAAGTAAAATAAAATAAAAACAACATTATAATAGATTTGTACAATGCAACAACTGATTGAAGATAATGAAATTGAAAATAACAATAATAAAGAATACAGGTAACTAAATTAATAAGTATTCGCAATTGATATTTTTATTTTTTAATTAATAACAATGTGTGATTTTTTTCTCTCAAATGTAAAGAATAGATGAGCACACAAAAATAGTATTAATAGTAAAGTTAAAAAGTAAGTTTGCTGATTTAATTACTCAGCAAAATTGAAATAAATGTTCTTTTTATGACATTTAATCTACTACTCTTTTTTTTTTCTTCCTAGCTCTTAACTATATTATCATTACAATGAATGAATATACAGACAAATGGGATATTTTTGAAAAATAATAAATGATATAATTACAATGAATATACTTTACACAAAATAAAGCTATCATTTAAGAAGTTTATTTACTTGGGAATTGTAAAAAAGAAACGATACAAAAAACTTAATATATTAATTATTTTGATATAAATTCAACTAAAAATAATGCTATCCTTAAAGTGAAGTATAAATCAAAAGAAAATAATTTTAAATTAAAACACATGATCATTATAAAAGTTTTTTTTATAGCATAAAAATATTAATTAAATGCAATTAAACATTTAGAATCGTTGTGAGGGAATCACAAGAAAAAGAAAGAATTTTTCATGTATTTTATTTCAAACTAAAGATAAGAAGTTTCTTTTCTAAATAAATCTATATTTCAACATTAACTTTTCAAATTTGAATGGAAAATATTATTAATTCGTTTTAATGAAATGTAATTCATAACAAGAATCGCTTTTAGTTCAACAGATTAGAGGTTTAATCACTGGTTATGAGCAGGCGATTTAATTTCCCCCCAGATATAATTCACCATTTAATTTAAGGAATACCAAGTTAGGTAACAATTATTTTTTATACCTCTATAGATCGAGGATATCATTATTACAATACAAAAATTTAATTTAGTACTTTTTTGTATTAATTTTGGTATAAAAAATCGAATAACCGCGAAAAAAACCCGGTGATTTGAAGATGTAAGATCAGCTGCGTTTTGCTTAAAGAACTAAATTTTTCTTATTCAACAGTATGACTGAATTGTGAGTGTCAACAGTTGCGACTGAGAAAAAAAAAACTGTTAACCGCTTCCCTGTTTATCCCGAGTTAACTCGTGTATGTATATATTGCAAATATTTATTATTCCGAGTAAACTCGGGCATAGCAGAATTCGTCACGTTTTGTTTTATCACGTTTTTATTCATCCGGAAGCAAAACAAAAAAAATAATAATAATCTACTGTGATTGGAAGTTTGCCAATTTTTGTTCGTGAGTTTTGCTATTTCTGGCACTGCAAACGTGTTTTGTACAATTGCATATACGATGGTTGATAAATTTACATAGAAAAAAAAAAGTAAAAAAATGGCGTTCACGAGAGAAAGGGAAAGTAATGCAGATGATTTTTCAGATTATGAAGATGTGAGCATATACAAAGACTAATATTTAATTTTTTTCATTTGCCCGAGATAATTTAGGATAGAAAACTGATGGTAAATTAAATATTTTTTACACGTAAAAAAAAAAAAAAAAAATTCAACTTAGAATTTGTGTATTATGTTCTGTTTTAGTTCCTTGAATTTATTAATGAAATAAAAAAATATGTTGATTTTTTGCATATTTTTTCAAAGAAATTAGTAACGGAAGCGGTTAAACAAACTTTTTTGCTGCATTTCAGACAATCCGAACTGAAATATTCGTTTAGGAGCCTGCTAGTTTTGTCCTCAGTCTAAGTAATATTGTTTGTAGCAAATGACAATCGTTTAACATCACAGTTATACAACTGCGATACCTCTCGTGGAACTTTGTAAGCAATTTTTATAATGGATTAAAATCTAGTTTCCTAAGCAGAACGAAGCTAAAAGTTAATTTCTGTATAATTCTTTTCTCGGTAGAGGGCAGCACTAAATTGTGGTTTTACAATTTTTTTTTTTTTTTTGCAGACTTCACATGGGAAATGATAAGTTATCTTTTGATAATTTGATTTTAATATAGTTAACTCACTTGTTTTTTAATAATTTATTTTTCAAATCACCGGGTGTTTTTGTTCGTTAATAGAAGACCGGTAACTAGTTACTGGAAGAAAAACTGAGCAAAAAATGATATCGTAAGAGTTGTAGCTATAAAATAACAAATCAATTCAAACAAACAAAAAAAAATAAAAAAAAAAAATAAAGAAAGATCAACATTATTAGATATTTGTTTTAGAGAGAAGGTAAACAAGTAATTATTTAACGTAGACAACAACTATCTATCACAGTTCTGATAGTTGCTTTTTTTTCTTCTTCATAATTTTGCCACGTTTTTAATCTTTGTCGACTTCTGAAACTTCATTCAGACGAATGTTTCTTGTGTCAGTCTTATTCTTTAAGAAACACATTCAAGCATCTGCGAAAAAAATGTTTTTTTTTTCACTCGGCCTTGACACATCGAAAGAGTTGAGAAAATGTTTCTTAGTGATTGATTAAGTTTTATCTCATTTCAACACAAAATAATCCAGTTGATTACATATGATATGCCTTATCTGATATGATAGAGCTATCAGTGTTTTATTGTTTCATTCATAATCTCTGTTATGAACTATGCTGTTGGCATTAGGACAATTGTTTGTTTCTGGTGGTGCTAAATTTGTACGCCTTCGTACACTAGGTTGCCTTTCAACACTAATGGGTCTTTGCCGCAGACTGGAACGGCTAAAAAAAATAATAATAGTTACATGTAATTTCATGTTTGATTCAACATTTATAAATTGCTCGAAACAACATTATGCGTACGTTGTGTGCCTCGTTTTATCAGTGGTTCCAACTTTCCAAATCAGCTATCAATAATCAGAAGTACAATATCAGAAGTATATAGTTAGACATAATGAAATTTTAAATTTGCGCAAGTATATGCACTTCTTAATTCTATTTCGGTATTAATAAAATTTTACATGAATTTACCATTAAATAAAAAAATAAAATTTAGGTAAAAGTACCAGGGGTCTGTCCAGAAATTTTGTGAAAGGTCCGTTTTTGTAAAATTGTGAAAAAATTACTCGTAATTTGTGAGTATAAAATAAACGTTAAGTCACATTCTTTCAACCAGGGTTCGCTTTTGTGAATTTGTGCAAACAGGATCCGTTATTGCAAAAAAACTTTTTCAAGGAGTTTTTAAATTGTGTAGACATACAAGATTATGCTCAACACTGTATATACAATTAAAAAAATTAAGTTTTAAAAAATAAACAGCAATTGCAGCTACTAAATAAGCGATTTAGCCTATAATGCTGAAAGCAGAATATTCATTTCGGGCGAATAAAGGAAAAAGCTTCTGCCGAAGACAAAATTTAGTTCGTTTACATCTGTCTTTTCCCCCCCCCCTTCCTGGGAAGGGTTTATTCGATTAACAAAACAATAATGAAGATAAACAAATTTGTGGAGGGTCCGATTAAAAGATATATTAATTTGTGAAGGGTCCGTTTTTAAGTTAAAATATTTTGTGAAGGGTCCGTTTTTACGAAAAGATATTTTGTGAAGGGTCCGATAACGGACCCAAATTTCTTCTAAACAGACCCCTGAGTATCATATTAAAATATGGTTGACATTTGACATTTTATAATTCACTATAAAATGATTAAGTTAAATCAATGACTAGGAATCAATGTTCTAATTTTGGATTAAATCAGAACTAGCTCTTTTTGACTTTATAGCTTAAAGAATTAGCACTTTTAGCTTTTTTACTAAGAATTTTTGGTTACGACAATTCAGATTTGAGATTTTGTTCTTTTGCTTTTCTATACAGTGGGAAGTTTAAGTTTTCGTTCTTAGACGGAGGCAAAAGCCATTTAGATTTTTTCTCACTAAATAGAGAACACTTTTCGATGCTGCCTTGCTGTATAAAAACCTAGAAGCAATAAGCCAGATTATTAGGAAAAGTCTAAAAAAAAAAAAAGTACTTTTTATTACTAAACACTAAGACCGTTATCCTGACTACGAAATCGTAATTGAAGATTAATCGCGATAGTTGTCAGAACTATTAGTTGTTATTACGAGACGTTTTCGGAAAGTAAAGGTTCTTCCCCGATGGCAGCAAAGGAAAAGTTTTTTTGAGCTCGTTTTTTTCATGCAAAAGGCTGCGTTAACAAAAGGCATACAACTCGAAACAAACAAAACGGTTTGCTGTAAATGTAACTATGAACGAAGTAAGCACGTGGTTTCAGATAACTTTAGGAATACTAATTCGGTGACATAGACTTTGCCGGTGACATAGACTTTGCATGTCATGTTGATTATTGAGCTTACGTGACATAATAAAAGAAAAATCGACTTAGAAAAATTCCTTTTTGATTAAATAGAACTATAAGCTAGCCAACATCACTGATATTACCTTTTAAAATATTTCGAAAAATAATATTGTCTACAGTTTAATTCAATAATGGCTAATGTTAAACCAACGAGAAAAATTCTTCTTTCATAAATCTCTCCCAAACGGTTTAGGTCAGGGGTCTGTCCAGACATTTTGTGAAAGGTTCGGTTTTCGTGAAATTGTGAAAAAATTACTCACATTCTTTCAACTAGGGTCCGCTTTTATGAATTTGTGCAAATAGGGTCCGGTTATTGCAAAAACCTTCTTCAAGAAGTTTTTAAATTGTAAATAGATACAAGATTATGCTCGGCACTGTAAAATTATAATAAAAAGAAATTCAAAAATAAACAGCTATTGCTGCTTCTAAATTTGAGACGCAACATACAAATATTTGGTATTTAGCCTATACTTCTGAACGCAGAATATTCATTTCGGAGGAATAATGGAAGAATCGTCTGCCGAAGATCCCATCTTTCTAGTTTTCTGCCCTGGGAAGGGTTTATTCGAATTAATAAAATAGTAATATAGATAAACAAATTTGTGAAGGGTCCGATTTTAAGTTAAAATATTTTGTGAAGGGTCCGTCTTTATGAAAAGATATTTTGTGAAGGGTCCGTTAACGGACCCAAATTTCTTTTAAACAGACCCCTGTAGGTAAAATTTTTGAATTATTTTTAAGATAAGGGGCTAAAATAGCTCCTTGCATCCACCGTCGAAATTTCAGGAAAAGGCTTCTAGAGTTATTACACGCACACACCCACAAACTCTTTCCTTCATTAATATAGTTTACAACTACTCGTATAAGTAAAGTTGGATCAATTTGCCGGAGTTTATTTCGTAACAAAATTTTTTAATATCTTTTTTATCTCAGAACAGATGTCTTTAAATAAAAAAAACTAATTTGCCATGTTTTTTAAAGCATGAACGATTTTACAAAAATAGCATCAGAAGAAGAAGAAAGAAAAAAAGTGGCGCAAGCAAATACAAAATACAACATAGATTAATAAGATCCTTTTCACGCAGAATCCTCTTAAACAATGGCGAAAACTTTCAAAGCTATATCGCGCAATAAGAAATGGAAGTTTAAATAAAACTTTCGGTTTTGTTGATATCAGGGCCATAGATCACTGTTTAGAGGGGTTAAGAAATCCTATTTCTGCTTATATTTTAGTGATCTTATGGGAAACATTAAGATAAGGCCGGAAGATTAGTAGCTTCCAAGAAAAAATAATTTTTTTTGCGTGTTTTTTTAGCACTTCGTGAAAGGTAGGTCGAGAAAGTATTGTTCTTTTCCGATAAATTGTAAAATTATTCAAGTTTTATAGAAGGAGAGAAATAAAGTAAGAATAGTTTTTGAAAAAAAAACATTGAAGTAAGCGCTTAAAATACTTAAAGGAAAATATTTACATCATATTTTAATTAGAGAGTAGTTAGTTAAACATTATTTAACTATTATCTATAGACAATAACAGTACGTTGTAATCAATTGAAGTGTGTTTAATTTTTCATACTAAATCAAAGCATTGATTTAAATCTTTATGGGGCCTTTTCTTCCAGTATTGTCATGTTAAATTAATTTTGGAATTGAGATCAATTTATAAAAAGAAATTCATTTAGTTCATTAGTTAAAATTAATTGGATTTTTAAGAACTCTGTCTTTTGGTGGTAAGGTGGGTGGGGATTATTTTAAAACTTCATTTACTGTATAGAATTGGTCATAAACTTAAATTCATATACAACCGAATTTATAAAATCTGTTTTTATAAATATAAATAAACTCTAAGAGAAATGATCAAATGAACGAATGTATATAGAAGAAGAGAAAATAGTTCCTCAGTGTCAGCCTCTCTTCTTGGCCCTACGCTAACATTTAACAGGGGTCTGTCCAGACATTTTGTGTAAGGTCCGTTTTTCGTGAAATTGTGAAAAAATTACTGACATTCTTTCAACCAGGGTCCGCTTTTATGAATTTGTGAAAATAGGGTCCGTTATTGCAAAAAAAAAAAATAACTTTTTCAAGGAGTTTTTAAATTGTAAAGACATACAAGATTTTGCTCAACACTGTAAAATTATAATTAAAAAAATTAAATTTTAAAAAATAAACAACAATTGCTGCTTCTAAATTAGAGATGCAACATACAAATATTTGGTATTTAGCCTATACTGCTGAACGCAGAATATTAATTTCGGACGAATAATGAAAGAATCGTCTGCCTAAGACAAAACTTAATTCGTTTACATCCATCTTTCTTGTTTTCTGCCCTGGAAAGGGTTTATTCGATTAACAAAATAATAATGAAGATAAACAAATTTGTGAAGGGTCCGATTAAAAGAAAAATCATTTTGTGAAGGGTCCGTTTTTAAGTTAAAATATTTTGTGAAGGGTCCGTTTTTAAGTTAAAATATTTTGTGAAGGGTCCGTTAACGGACCCAAATTTTTTCTAAACAGATCCCTGTTTAATGTTAACCATATTAAATTAAAAGTCCTTTTAATTTCTTTTTCCACTTCCTGAAGTTATCAACAGATGGCTGCACAAATCACAATAAAAATAATTCCCCATCGACATTTAAAAATGAATGAATTTGGTGGGAAGTATACTTCCCTACGGTCTTATAAACGGTTTAAAAACGAAGCATATTTTCCTTTCCTAATTCAAAGAACTAGATAAATCAGTTTGTAGTACTGGAAAAGATGTTGAATAAAAGTCATCAACACCAGTTTAAGTAATATTTTTTTGTAATTTAATTTTAAAATATACTAGCTGTTCTAAAGTATGTTAAAAATTTATTTTTCATTTTAACCTATTGTTTTGTTTAAAGCCTTTACATTTTCAATATTTTGCAAATTAGGTTATAACACGCCGGCTTTTATTTCTTTTCCAACAAAGAATTTGCAAGAAATAGCTTTTACTTTGTAAATTAAATTTAATAACAGTTTTAACTTTTTACAAGTATTTTAATGATTATTTGGAAACATTTTGGAAATATCTTCAGTGTTGTTTCCTTAGAATTTAAATAGTGCAAGAATCCCTTAAAAAAAATGAAAGTTAAATTTTAAATAGAGAATCAAGATGATGTAATTAATTAATTAAAACTTAACTTTATATCATTTTTAATGAACAATAGATTAAAAAAAGATTTTTTTTAAACCTAAAACAGAGTTTATCAAAAAAAAAAGCAGAAATCTTTGAAATATTAAAAAACTAAACTTTTACTAACCACATCATATACACAGTAATGGCTACAAAAATGACAAAAGCCGTCCCTATAGATATCATGGCGTACATCCAAAAACTGACTTGGCTGTCATCTGAAAAAAGATACCAATAAACATCTCAAATGATAAATATGTTATTTATCTAATCAGAAAATGAATCCAATTTACAAAAGCAAAAAACTGAACTAAATTTAAAAACTACTCCACGTAAAGTCATAATTAAGTAATTTTCACAAAAATACTTCCATTTTTGACAAAAAATAGGTCCTTAAGAATAAAACTTGAATCAACCCCTGTTTACGATTGGATTTATAACACTAATACATCAGGGGTCTGTCCAGACATTTTGCGAAAGGTCCGTTTTTCGTGAAATTATGAAGAAATTACTCACATTCTTTCAACCAGGGTTCGCTTTTATGAATTAGTGCAAATAGGGTCCGTTATTGCAAAAAAAAAAAACTTTTTCAAGAAGTTTTTAAATTGTGAAGACATACAAGATTATGCTCAACACTGTAAAATTATAATTAAAAAAATAAACAACAATTGCTGCTTCTAAATTAGAGATGCAACATACAAATATTTGGTATTTAGCCTATACTGCTGAATATTAATTTCGGAGGAATAATGGAAGAATCGTCTGCCGAAGACAAAACTTAATTCGTTTACATCTATCTTTCTTGTTTTCTGCCCTGTAAAGGGTTTATTCGATTAACAAAATAATAATGAAGATAAACAAATTTGTGAAGGGTCCGATTAAAAGAAAAATCATTTTGTGAAGGGTCCGTTTTTAAGTTAAAATATTTTGTGAAGGGTCCGTTTTTAAGTTAAAATATTTTGTGAAGGGTCCATTTTTATGAAAAGATATTTTGTGAAGGGTCCGTTAACGGACCCAAATTTCTTATAAACAGACCCCTGGGTAAACTTTAGCTCAGACGTTACTTATGCCTCTTCGACGAAAGAGAGCGAGATTTCAACAACTTACGGAGTTTGAAAGGGGGAGAATCATCGGCTTTTGTGAAGCTGGATTGTCTCATCGTGCAGTAGCCGCTCGTGTGCAGCGTAACTGCAGCACAGTGATGCGTGTTTGGAAGCAGTGGACGGACGAGTGTCAGACAACTCGGAAATCTGGGAGTGGAGCCCGAAATGTCACGTCAGTTCGCGATGATAGACATCTGGTCCGCATGGCGCTGACAGACCGTACGGCTCCCTCTAGACAACTGGCAGCACAGTGGTCCATAACTACATTCGTTTCATTGTGTGCTTCATCAATTCGTAGACGTCAACTGCAGCATGGACTGAGCGCAAGAACTCCTTTATACAGGATCACACACACGCTAAACCATAGCTGCCTGCGGCTACAATGGGCCAATCAGCATAAGGACTGGCGAGCTGATTGGCTGCATATCATGTTTTCTGACGAATCCCGCTTTGATTTGTGGTACCATGATCGCCGCATTCGTGTCAGACGCTATGCCTGTGAATGCTACCTTCCGGAGTGCATTATCAGGGGTCTGTCCAGACATTTTGTGAAAGGTACGTTTTTCGTGAAATTGTGAAAAAATTACTTACATTCTTTCAACCAGGGTCCGCTTTTATGAATTTGTGCAAATAGGGTCCGTTATTGCAAAAAATTTTTTTTTCAAGGAGTTTTTAAATTGTAAAGACATACAAGATTATGCTCAACACTGTAAAATTGTAATTAAAAAAATTAAATTTTAAAAAATAAACAACAATTGCTGCTTCTAAATTAGAGATGCAACATACAAATATTTGGTATTTAGCCTATACTGCTGAACGCAGAATATTAATTTCGGAGGAATAATGGAAGAATCGTCTGCCGAAGACAAAACTTAATTCGTTTACATCCATCTTTCTTGTTTTCTGCCCTGGAAAGGGTTTATTCGATTAACAAAATAATAATGAAGATAAACAAATTTGTGAAGGGTCCGATTAAAAGAAAAATCATTTTGTGAAGGGTCCGTTAACGGACCCAAATTTCTTTTAAACAGACACCTGATTATCGAACGCCACAGTGGGCAAACACCCGGAGTTATGGTCTGGGGTGCCATAGCATATCATGGACGATCTCAATTGCTACGAATTGTGGGTAATCTGAACAACAACCGGTACATCAGTGAAGTTTTACAGCCCCAAGCTGTTCCCTTCCTTCAAGCCTTGCAAGGCGCTGTATTTCAACAAGACAATGCCCGCCCTCATATTGCTAGGACTGTTCAATCCTTGCTTGCAATGCGGCAGGTACAGCTTCTTGCTTGGCCTGCGTATTCCCCAGATACGTCACCGATTGAACATGTGTGTCATTTCGTTGGTCGGTGCCTCGTTCGTGATCCTCGTCCTGTTGCTTCTACAGACGAACTTTGGGTACGCATACAAACTATATGGAATGTTCTTCCTCAGAGAGACATTCAAAGTTTGCCTGACTCCATTCCATGTCGTGTAGCAGCACTTATTGCGGTGCGTGGTGGCTACACAAAATACTAATTTCGATCCCTTGTTATTGTTTGTTTGCTTTGAAAGTTTAATCATTTATTTATACCACTACCACTCAACCGTGTAGTAAATTTCATTCAATTATGACGATTCCTTCATGGTGTTGCAATTTTCACAAACAGGAATAATTTCAATAAAAAAGTTATTTTTTCATTTTACATACAATATCAGGGGTCTGTCCAGACATTTTGTGAAAGGTCCGTTTTTAGTGAAATTGTGAAAAAATTACTCACATTCTTTCAACCAGGGTCCGCTTTTATGAATTTGTGCAAATAGGGTCCGTTATTGCAAAAAAAAAAATTTTTTTTCAAGGAGTTTTTAAATTGTATAGACATACAAGATTATGCTCAACACTGTAAAATTGTAATTAAAAAAATTTAATTTTAAAAAATGAACAACAATTGCTCCTTCTAAATTAGAGATGCAACATACAAATATTTGATATTTAGCCTATACTGCTGAACGCAGAATATTAATTTCGGACGAATAATGGAAGAATCGTCTGCCGAAGACAAAACTTAATTCGTTTACATCCATCTTTCTTGTTTTCTGCCCTGGAAAGGGTTTATTCGATTAACAAAATAATAATGAAGATAAACAAATTTGTGAAGGGTCCGATTAAAAGAAAAATCATTTTGTGAAGGGTCCGTTTTTAAGTTAAAATATTTTGTGAAGGGTCCGTTTTTATGAAAAGATATTTTGTGAAGGGTCCGTTAACGGACCCAAATTTCTTCTAAACAGACCCCTGAATATAAATTTACATACAATATAGTTTGCACGAAAATAGAGATATTTTTAAAAAAAATTTCGGTTCCCTTAACTCTAATAAATAACGCTATTTGAGCTTCACAGCGCATGCGCGAAAATTTCCTTGTTGCTAAAAGGTGGAATATAAGATTAGCATAAACGTAAGAAGAACTCTATGCAAAATCTATCTAATATGGCTCAATTTGACACCGTAATAAGATAGAATCAAACGCTAATGATATCCTGGTTCAAAGCATTCCATAATTTTTTAACAGCGCAGGCATTGAGAGAAACATTTGACCTACCTGGGTAATATTTGACCTGTGTAGGAGCTGAATGATTGGCAGGGGGATGAGGCCCGTTTAGAATATTTTTACAAGGGACGTGTGAGTGTTGTTCGAGAATGGTGGTATATCCATCTCCGTTATCACAGTAGCAAAGACCCGATAGGGAATCGCACCGACCACCTAGTTTCTGGCACCAGTGCTCACAAGGAAGTGGTACGGATACGCAGCCACCTATTGAGGAAATTGACAAAAGAAACCATCATCAATAACTCAATTAACAAAGTAACAATTAAAATGTTTTTAAATAAATATAACGAATATAATTCAATAAAATAAAATAAAGAAATGAAATAAATCTAACAATGAAATAAAAAATGAAATTGACAATCAAATAGTTGACAATTATAAAAGGAGAAATTTAATCTTTTTATTTTACATCAGACATGTGAGAAATTGCTTCCTCATCTCATCTGTGTCCAGCTATTATAAGTTAAAAAAATAATAAATTACACTTCAAATTGAAATTACAATTTTTTTAAGAACTTATCAAATGATTTCATTAAAATTTTGTTATATTAAATTACATTTATTTAAATTTTTTTACATCACCCTATGAAAATTGTTTTTTGGTTATCATTAAATAAAATAATAAAAACATTAAATAATTATTATAAATCATGTTTTGCATGGAATAACCATTGGATAAAAAAAAATTTCATAATTGTGCGCAAAATTATTCACTTAAAAGAGTTCTCGAGACATAGCGAAATACGCAAAAAGTAAAATTAACGTTTGGGGACCAAATTTTCGACCGCTCTCCTGGTCAAACTATTGGGACCATATTTTCCAAATTGTTAGTACCGAGCAGTGGTGGCTCAGGTGATAGAGGGCTCGCTTTGCAATGAGGTGAACCGGGTCCGAATCCCAGCGATGACTGGTCGATAAGAATTCCGCCTCCGGCACGCACCGACCACAGTTCTGACGTAAAATATCCTCAGTGGTAGATAGATCATGGGTTAGAGTCTCCTTGCCGTTGTGCTAACCGTGGGAAATGTTCGGGGTTTTTCTCTCCATGTAACGTAAATGTGGGTTAGTTCCATCAAAAAGTTCTCCACGAAGGCAAGTTTTTCCCCAATACTAGATCCATGAGTTTCTTTGTCTTATGAATTAAAATTACAAGGTTACAGAGCTGAACAAGCAGTAGTCTTGAACTCAAATTTTGATCGGTTGTTCAACGACGGTTATAAAATAAATTGCTGCTGCTCTCACCCTCCAAATTTGAGTAGAGAATCCTAAATCCATCATTTAAAAAAGGAATGTTTGCAATGCTGGATTTATAGACGATATTCTTGTTCTAACTTGATTATATGCTTCCAACCAGGATTTTATATAGCGCAAAACATGACTGCAGCATTCTTAAAGGATACGTGAAGCAATGAAGCAAAAAATAAAGACATTGATATTAGGGGTCTGTTCAGAAGAAATTTGGGTTCGTTAACAAAATATCTTTTTATATTTGTATCGTTCATGTTTTGTTAATCGAATGAACCCTTCCCAAGGCAGAAAACAAGAAAAATGGATGTAAACGATTAAGTTTTGTCTTCGACAGACGATTCTTCCATTATTCGTCCGAAATGAATACTCTGCGTTCAGCAGTATAGGCTAAGTACCAAATATTTGCATGTTGCATCTCTAATTTAGTAGCAGCAATGGCTGTTTATTTTTGAAATTTTAATTTTTTCAATTATAATTTTACAGTGTTGAGCATAATCTTGTGTCCAGTTACAATTTAAAAACTCCTTGAAAAGGATTTTTGCAATAACAGGACCCTATTTGCACAAATTCACAAAACAGGACCCTGGTTGAAAGAATGTGACTTAACGCCAATTTTATATTCACAAATTGCTAGTAATTTTTTCACAATTTTACAAAAACAGGACCTTTTACAAAATGTCTGGATAGACTCCTGTTAGTAACAAACGAAATTTTTTTTCAATATTAAAAATGATAATTTTTTACGTTTACTAGTTAATAACCAGGGGTCTGTTTAAAAGAAATTTGGGTCCGTTAACGGACCCTTCACAAAATATCTTTTCATAAAAACGGACCCTTCACAAAATATTTGAACTTAAAAACGGATCCTTCGCAAAATGATTTTTCTTTTAATCGGACTCTTCACAAATTTGCTTATCTTCATTATTATTTTGTTAATCGAATAAACCTTTTCCAGGGCAGAAAACAAGAAAGATGGATGTAAACGAATTAAGTTTTGTCTTCGGCAGACGATTCTTTCATTATTCGTCGGAAATTAATATTCTGCGTTCAGCAGTATAGGCTAAATACCAGATATTTGTATGTTGCATCTCTTATTTAGAAGCAGCAATTACTATTTCTTTTTAAAAATTTAAATTTTTTTAATTATAATTTTACAGTGTTGAGCATAATCTTGTACGTCTTTACAATTTAAAAACTTCTTAAAAAAGTTTTTTTTTGGCAATAACGGACCCTATTTGCACAAATTTATAAAAGTGGACCCTGGTTGAAAGAATGTGAGTAATTTTTTTCACAATTTCAAGAAAAACGGACCTTTCACAAAATGTCTGTCCAGACATTTTGTGAAAGGACAGACATTTTGTGATTCTGGACAGTCATTCAGACCCCTGATAACCATAATTATGCTTTTTTAATTACATAAAAATCACTATTTTCATTAAATACGCTAAAAGTGCGCAAATTTCTTTCATTGGGAAATGTGTTTGCGAAAATCTTTGTAAAACTTAAGGGCATTTATTTGTACCAACCTCATTATAGGAAACTCTAATCTTAAAGCTTTTTATCCATTGTTTTCTAACACCTTGCAATTTTCCATTCTAACACCTAGTTCTTGTTAGTCATTGCATTATTTTCTTTCGCACAGTACTCTGTTTTATGTTTTCTAGAACAAATTCCCGGCTATAGTCACGAATAAGAATGCCATCTGAATTAGTCCCTCCGAAGTTGTTCCGTAGATGTAGCAATTTCTGGAACAATAATGAGCTCTTAAACGCGGAAATCTTTCAGATAAAGTTCGTGTCTACAGTTTCACGCGAGTTGTTTAGGAGAAGTTCTTCCTAATACGAATAGACCTAATTCAGCTATTCCAAGTTATTTTCCTCTTAGTAAATGGCGAATTCTATCGTGTTTTTAGATTTGAAAAGTAAAACTTTTAAATTGGAAAATGTGCAAGAGAGGCTACTTTATTCTTCTTTTTTAGATTAGTTCGAGGAACAAATTACTAAGAAACGTTTCTATCAAAGAATTTTGTAAGTTTTGCACTAACAATCAAATGGTTGTTTTACGTAGTTGTTATTCATTTAATCGATAAAAAGTAAGCAAATATATAAGGTTGAAATTTCTAAATGTTCTTTTAAAATAAACCTAAATTTTCTTAGAAAACATTTCAAGGCTTTCTAGTTATGTAAAAATATACCAGGGTTCTGCCCAGACATATTGTAAAAGGTCCGTTTTTGTAAAATTGTGAAAAAACTACTCGTAATTTGTGAATATAAAATAAACGTTAAATCACATTCTTTCAACCAGGATGTGAATTTGTGCAAACAGGGTCCGTTATTGCAAAAAAAATTCTTCAAGGAGTTCTTAAATTGTAAAGACATACAAGATTATGCTCAACACTGTAAAATTATAATCTAAAAAATTAAATTTTTAAAAATAAACAGCACTCGCAGCTACTAAATTAGCGATGCAACATACAAATATCTGGTATTTAGCTTATACTGCTGAACGCAGAATATTAATTTCGGACGAATAAAGGAAGAATCGTCTGCCGAAGACAAAACTTAATTAGTTTACATCCATCTTTCTTGTTTTCTGCCCTGGAAAGGGTTTATTCGATTAACAAAATAATAATGAAGATAAACAAATTTGTGAAGGGCCCGATTAAAAGAAAAATCATTTTGTGACATTTAAGTTTAAATATTTTGTGAAGGGTCCGTTTTTATGAAAAGATATTTTGTGAATAATATATTGATAATATATAAAAGATATTCGATCCGTTAACGGACCCAAATTTCTTCTAAACAGACCCCTGTTAACGGACACAAATTTCTTCTAAACAGATCCCTGTTAACGGACCCACATTTCTAACACAGACCCCTGTAAAATTTGTTTCGAAACAGAAATCTATTAATGTACAGATCGTGGCCAAACTATTAGACGCACTATAAGATTCTATGCAAAATCTTAACTACGAGGTGATACTATACAGCTTTATTATTTTTAACCTGCTGAAACAGGTATGTACTTGTTTACGTTCGTGTATCAATACGTTAAAAATAAATTAAAATAGGAAGTATGTAAACAATCTTCTGAATAAAAACCCATTACATGTAGGTTTAAATATAAAAGTATTACATGCTCAGAAGCCAATGCGGTTTAGTCCGTTTTTTGATATTTTCTGATTTTTGGAAATTTTGATGAAAGAAATATTTTTCTTCTTAGTTATTAAAGGATTTACTCGTTGGTTACTTTTTTCTAGGTTAGATAGCCCTTTTTTTAATAGCATCTGAATATATTGTATGATAATTTCAGAAGCCATTGTGAATAAGTCTACCTTTTATCAATATTTTTTTACATAAACTTTGATATAAAAATTAAATTCTTCTTCTTCTTTCGATATTTGTTGGTAACACTGAGGAACAAGAAATTCATAGTAACAGGGTTGCCAGACGTAGTATTTTTTCACCAAGAAAAAGTGGTATGGTATTTTTCGTAGTATTTTTCTAAAATGTGGTATTTTTAGTTTTTTTTTTATTTATTTAATTTTTATTTCCTAAAACAAAGAAAAGTGCCACTCTAGTTTTGAAGTAAAAAATAATTTTTGAAATAATCCAACAGTATTAACAGTTATGATGAATAAACATAAAACTTATGACAATAAATGTTATTTTATTACTTTTACATAAATTTCTTATCTTTTTCAGCTGTCAAAAGGTATAAGTCCTAAAATTTTTAAGATGCTGTCATTATTTCAAAAAATACTTACGTTTTTATTTACACATCCTGTACATATCTTGTTTTTTTGCAGAGGTTACACCTCGAAAAACGACTTCATACACTTTTCTAATTAAATTAATAAACCAAGAATTTTAAAAACTAATGTATCAAAAAACCTGAATTTTCTCAATTTTTGTGTTTTGGATTTAACCGTATTGGCTTCTGAGCGACTCACATATAAACTCGTGCAAAACATTTAATTATTGAAACACCACAGTGCGTCTAATAATTTAGTTTAATTAATATAATATACTAATATAATACCAGATATAAAAATATTCTATAATTATATTATCAGGGGTCTGTTTAGAAGAAATTTGGGTCCGTTAACGGACCCTTCCCAGGAAGGGAGGGGGGGGGGGAGAAAGACAGATGTAAACGAACTAAATTTTGTCTTCGGCAGACGCTTCTTCCTTTATTCGTCCGAATTGAATATTCTGCATTCAGCAGTATGGGCTAAATACCAAATATTTGCATGTTGCATCGCTTATTTAGTAGATGCAATTGCTGTTCATTTTTTAAAATTTAATGTTTGTAATTATAATTTTACAGTGTTGAGCATAATCGTGTATGTCTTTACAATTTAAAAACTCCTTGAAAATTTTTTTTTTTGCCACAACGGAACCTATTTGCACAAATTTACAAAAGCGGACCCTGGTTGAAAGAATGTGGCATAACGTTTATTTTATATTCACAAATGACGAGTAATTTTTTCACAATTTTACAAAAACGAACCTTTCACAAAATGTCTGGACAGACCCCTGATAATATATCGTTTAATTTATATTATAATATCGTCTAATGTAACCTATTGATGCACGAACGTAAACAAATGCCAGGGGTCTGTTTAGAAGAAATTTGGGTCCGTTAACGGACCCTTCACAAAATATTTTAACTTAAAAACGGACCCTTCACAAAATATTTTAACTTAAAAGCGGACCCTTCACAAAATGATTTTTCTTTTAATCGGACCCTTCACAAATTTGTTTATGCTCATTATTATTTTGTTAATCGAATAAACCCTTTCCAGGGCAGAAAACAAGAAAGATGGATGTAAACGAATTAAGTTTTGTCTTCGGCAGACGATTCTTCCATTATTCGTCCGAAATGAATATTCTGCGTTCAGCAGTATAGGCTAAATACCAAATATTTGTATGTTGCATCTCTAATTTAGAAGCAGCAATTGTTGTTTATTTTTTAAAATTTTATTTTTTTAATTACAATTTTACAGTGTTGAGCATAATCTTGTATGTCTATAAAATTTAAAAACTCCTTGAAATTTTTTTTTTTGCAATAACGGACCCTATTTGCAAAAATTCATAAAAGCGGACCCTGGTTGAAAGAATGTGAGTAATTTTTTCACAATTTCACGAAAAACGGACCTTTCACAAAATGTCTGGACAGACCCCTGAATGCAAACCGCTTTTAGTCGAGTAAATACAATTAAGCTGTATGGTATCACCTGATAATCAAAATTTCACATAGAATCTTATAGTTCATCTAATAATTTGGTCAGGGCCTGTAACTTAAAAATGCCATATTATCCTTCAGTTATAAACTGCTAAATTGAAGAAAACCCTATCAAAATGAAACCAAACCCACTCACTTTTTTATACCTCCAATAAAACTTGAGTCACAATTATTAATATTCTTTTTCTTTATTTTAAAAATTTGTTTCCACATACTTGTGTTTGTTTATTTTTCAAGTTCCAAACATTTTTTCTTCTTAATTTAAAACTTGAAATATCTCTGTTTTTCTTCCAAAAAAAAAAGAAGAAAAAAAGAAAGCCAACATCAATTTCAAGAAAGTCTTATTTTTGGTATTTCGCTTCTATAACAAACAAAATCGAACACTCATTCCCAAAATTTCCACTACCATTTATTTCCCATATGTCTATTACTTCCCTTTCTCCATTTGGCTGCCTCCGAAATCAGTAATTACACATCCGACAAAAGCATTTTATTTGTGAACTATTGAATAAAAAAGTAAACTGGTCGAGTCTTTTGAAGTATTTCTTTTCTTTCTTTTTTTCTTAAAAAAAAAGAAGAAAATTTAGTTCCAATAAAGTTAGTGAAAGAAAGAGGAAAAACGAAAAATACGAACAGAATTTAATGATCTTAAAAACTTTCTTGCGGTTTTTTTTTCTTCCCCAAGAAAAAGATAGTCATTTTTACCTTTGTTCCCCGCGGCTTATTTCTGTGATATCGATATTTTCCGTCAAAGTTGCTGAAAAATAATTGTTCCATGACGAAACGGACACTATTTTTTAATGTAGTAGAAAAGCGGCTTTAAGAGAAATGAATATTCTTTTCTTCTTTTTTAAACACTCACTTTATATAAGTCGTTCAGAACACAATGTGATGAAGTCCATTTTTTCATATATATTTTCCAGTTCGAGAGGAAAAAAAGGTATAGTGCTCATAAATATTAAAGGATTTACTCTTTGATGTGATGAGAATTGAGCGTTAACAAAGAGCGAATCTGTGAAAAATTCAATAATTGGCTCAGTTTTTCTGATCTTGACGTTTTGGTTCTAGAAAGATTTGCAGCTTTCATATTTAATGGAAATGCATTTATTTTTTATCACCATTTAGATTTTATTTTATCACCGGCATTGAAAATTTGATTTGAAATAATATTAAGGTGCAACTCCTCAACCTTGTAATTATGAACCCGACCCGGAAGACAAGGAAATTCTTGATCGATTCCTGGATGATCGATTCCATTTCGATTAGCTTCCTGGAATTTTTTCAGCGCGTTTCGAGATGACAAAAACCACGATAACAAGTGTATTTGTAATGCATGATCCGTGAGATATTTTTTACTTTTACCATTTGGAAAATTTTGAAGATATTTTTCGTAAGGGTTATGATCGTTATGAATAATGAGCAGAATGCGATTTGACAGGCCATTGCAGGGATTCGAATCTTGCAATACCAAAGAACGCACGACTAACCGGGAGGTGAGCGCTCTAACCCCAAAGCCATTCCAGCGCTAATTTATTTATTTTAAAAAAAAAATATTATACAGTGTTTATTTATTATTTTTTTAGAGTAAAAGCTGTTATCATTTTGAATAGTTTTCGATTTAAATACAGAATTTGTTCAAAGCACTTTTTTCATATGCAAAATGGAGAAGAAGTAGAGAGTTGCCTTTCCGGTGTTGATTAATTTACCTTTGTTGGTTAAATAAGTTAACTTTTGGCTAATTCACTTATTGCTCTCGCATGTTTCGACCACGATAAAAACATAATCTTCAGAAAGAGACGATACGTGGGTTAGTGTTTCATAACAGTCAAGCCCCCCCCCCCCCCCCCTGCCTGAAATTTTCTTGGTTTTCTTCTACTTTTAAGGTAGATATGAGTATAATAGAAAGATGGGCCAAAATTATCTAAAAATTGAGTTTAAAAAGTGTTTTTGGTAAAACACACAACGATTTCAACGTAAGCGTTAAGGTGATTTTATGCATTGTGGTGTTATTTAACGGAAATTCTGAAAAAATAAAAATAAAGTACCAATTTGGGAACAGTTCGAAGAAAAAGTGTATTCTTTGGAAAAAGGATGGATACCACTATGTTGCCTCGAAATGGTTCAATTTTATTCTAAACAGTCTACGAAAATTGCTCCTATACTTAGAGGTTTGGCAATTATAGGGTTGCAAAGGTGCACAGAATTGTGCTTAATATTTGCACAGAAAACAGGATGCATGAAGTCACCTTATCTTCTTACTATTGATTCATAGTTTCTCAGAAAAAAGGATTTAATTGAATCATAGCAGTGTGAAAACTTGATGCAACTTTAAAAAATAATAAAAAACGTGTAAAATTAAGCAATTGTTTCGGATTTAGTTGTTCCATAGTATAGTGCAATTTAGTTAAAGAAATACAATAATACCAGGGGTCTGCTTAGAAGAAATTTGGGTGCGTTAACGGACCCTTCACAAAATATCTTTTCATAAAAACGGACCCTTCACAAAACATTTTAACTTAAAAACGGACCCTTCACAAAATAATTTGTATATTAATCGGACCCTTCACAAATTTGTTTATCTTCATTACTGTTTTGTTAATCGAATAAACCCTTCCCAGGAAGGGGGGGGGGGAGAAAGACAAGTAAACGAACTAAATTTTGTCTTCGGCAGACGCTTCTTCCTTTATTCGTCTGAAATGAATATTCCGCGTTCAGCAGTATAGGCTAAATACCAAATATTTGTATGTTGCCTCGCTAATTTAGTAGCTGCATTTGCTGTTTATTTCTCTAAATTTATTTTTTTTTAATTATAATTTTACAGTGTTGAGCATAATCTTGTATGTCTTTACAATTTAATAACTCATTGAAAAAGTTTTTTGCAATAACAGGACCCTATTTGCACAATTTCACAAAAGCAGGACCCTGGTTGAAAGAATGTGACTTAACGTTTATTTTATATTAACAAATTGCGAGCAATTTTTTCACAATTTTACAAAAACGGACCTTTCACAAAATGTCTGGACATACATTTACAGTTTAATTTTGCCTCAAAATCAGGTTGCAGATATTATGAAAAATGATACTGTTTTCAAGGCACTATAATTGAGTAATTAATTCAGTGAGATGGGTAAATATATTTCTACCTAATTTTCTCAGATACGCAGAACATATTTAATTTTCTCCCATAGCCATCAACACGAAGTTAAAATAAAAAATGGCTAACTAAACTCAGATTTACTTAAATATACTTCGAACGCATCCAAGATTAATTTAATGAAGAATTGAAAAAATCTTTTTTCAAAACATAATCAACTATCGAGTAGTTGTTAAAACACAGACTACTCAGACAGCACACATTACATGCATCAACACGCTTTAAACATACCATATAAAAAAAAGAAACTATTAAGAGAAACTATGATCGATAATCACACAAACTATTAGTTTGAATTAAATTAGGGTCGCTAGGATATCCAAATAAATCAGTACTTCAACAGACTAACTTAAAATCTTCGTTCTCTAACAGCACTTTGATGTAATGAAATAAGAAGAACTCTTTTTTCTTCTTCTTTTTACTTATCTTGATTAAAGATGAGAATCGACCGAAAAGATAGAGAATTCTAAGTAAAGATCAGGTAGAGAAGAGAAGAAAAGGGATTATAGGATTCCAATGCGATGAGTATAATGTTCTACTATAAGCTGCTGTTTTTCTATCTTATTAGTAAGTGCACTTGTTCTATTGCAAATTAAGTAATTGAGTTTATTGATGAATAGCGAAAGATAAGGATAGGGAGATACTGGAAAAAAAACCATAAATGGATGGAAACCTAATTTTGATAAAGGAGTTAAGTTGAATTTTTACATTGAATTACTATGAAATTTGGTATTTTCATTTTGTATTATTATAGGAAATGATTAACGCAGGGGTATGTCCAAACATTTTGTGAAAGGTCCGTTTTTTGTAAAATTGTGAAAAAATAACTCGTAACTTGTGAACATAAAATAAACGTTAAGTCACATTCTTTATACCAGGGTCCGTTTTTGTGAATTTGTGCAAATAGGGTCCGTTATTGCAAAAAAACTTTTTCAAGGAGTTTTTAAATTGTAAGGACATACAAGATTATGCTCAACACTGTAAAATTCAGGGGTCTGTCCAGACATTTTGTGAAAGGTCCGTTTTTCGTGAAATTGTGAAAAAATTATTCACATTCTTTCAACCAAGGTCCGCTTTTATGAATTTGTGCAAATAGGGTCCGTTATTGCAAAAAAAACTTTTTCAAGGAGTTTTTAAATTGTAAAGACATACAAGATTATGCTCAACACTGTAAAATTATAATTAAAAAAATTAAATTTTAAAAAATAAGCAGCAATTGCTGCTTCTAAATTAGAGATGCAACATACAAATATTTGGTATTTAGCCTATACTGCTGAAAGCAGAATATTCATGTCGGACGAATAATGGAAGAATCGTCTGCCGAAGACAAAACTTAATTCGTTTACATCCATCTTTCTTGTTTTCTGCCCTGGAAAGGGTTTATTCGATTAACAAAATAATAATGAAGATAAACAAATTTGTGAAGGGTTCGATTAAAAGAAAAATCATTTCGTGAAGGGTCTGTTTTTAAGTTAAAATATTATGTGAAGGGTCCGTTTTTAAGTTAAAATATTTTGTGAAGGGTCCGTTAACGGACCCAAATTTCTTCTAAGCAGACCCCTGAAATTATAATTAAAAAAATTAAACTTTAAAAAATAAACAGCAATTGCAGCTACTAAATTAGCGATGCAACATATAAATATTTGGTATTTAGCCTATACTGCTGAAAGCAGAATATTCATTTCGGACGTATAAAGGAAGAAGCGTCTGCCGAAGACAAAATTTTAGTTAGTTTACATCTGTCTTTCTCCCCCCCCCTTCCTGGGAAGGGTTTATTCGATTAACAAAACAATAATGAAGAGAAACAAATTTGTGAAGGGTCCAATTAAAAGATAAATTATTTTGTGAAGGGTCCGTTTTTAAGTTAAAATATTTTGTGAAGGGTCCGTTTTTATGAAAAGATATTTTGTGACTTCTAAACAGACCCCTGTAACGTCCTGTGTCTTCAAAGACACAATTTGTTTTACCATGAACCAAAACACGTTTGAATACTAATGGTTAAAAAAGGAGGAAACAAGAATGAAATATTTTGAAAAAGAAAGCTTCAGCACGACTGTAGAAGTTTATTCTACTGTCTACATGGCAAACCAGTTAGGTTTTATAATTTTTTTAATATTGAATAACCGTTGTTGAACAGTCGACTCAATTTTTTGAGTTTACGAGAACCAATGTTCAACTCCGTAGCCTCATAATTTTGAACTCAATACAGAAGACAAGTGAATTCCTGGGTCAAGTATTAGGAGGGATTTGCCTTCGTAGAAGAATTTTTGATGGAATTAACCCGCATTTGGGTTACATGAAGGGAAAAATCATGGGAGCTTCCCACGGTTAGCCCGATAGCAAAGGGTCGTCTACCACTGAGGATATTTTATGTCTGTACTGTGGTCAGTGCAAGCCCGGTGCTGAATTCATATCGATGAGCCACCACTGGGATTCGAACTCGGGTCAACTCATTGGAAGGAGAGCTCTGGAACCCCTGTGCCACCACGGTTATTTACAGTTTGTGGACAGATGTAGATCAGGGGACTGTCCAGACATTTTGAGAAAGGTTCGGTTTTTGTGAAAATGTGAAAAAATTACTCGCATTCTTTTAACCGGGGTCCTGCTTTTATGAATTTGTGCAAATAGGGTCCAGTTATTGCAAAAAGCTTTTTCAAGGAGTTTTTAAATTGTAAATAGATACAAAATTATGCTCAGCACTGTAAAATTATAATAATAAATTTTTTTTCTTCCAAAAACAAACAGCAATTGCTGCTTCTAAATTAGAGATGCAACATACAAATATTTCATATTTAGCCTATACTGCTGAACGCAGAATATTCATTTCGGACGGATAATGGAAGAATCGTCTGCTGAAGACATTCGTTTACATCTATCTTTCTTGTTTTCTGCCCTGGGAAGGGTTTATTCAATTAACAAGACAATGATGAATAAATTTGTAAAGGATCCGATTAAAGAAAAATCATTTTGTAAAGGGTCCGTTTTTAAGTTAAAATATTTTGTGAAGGGTCCGTTTTTATGAAAAGATATTTTGTGAAGGGTCCGTTTAAACAGACCCCTGGTAGAAATCATGTTTCCTTATTAAATTTGCCACACTTTCGTGTCCATCTTTTCGCGCTTTCATAAATATAAACTAATAAGGGATACCAAGTACTCACAATAGGTAGGAACCCTTGCCGATCTAGAAAAATTAACACCCCTTTTTTTGAGCGTGCGTTTAACGGCCATTAAGAGCAAAGTGTGAATGTAACAGATAAAAGATTATTTCATTTATTTATATTTTTTTAGAAACTTTTATTGAAAGAAAAATATTTAAAATTGCGGTAGGCAGAATACGTTTAAAATATTATACTCAAAATAGTAAAAAAAAATTATTTTAAAATTCAGAAAAGTTCAAAGACAAAAAAGTGAAACCACGGTAGCAGAAAAGGGTAATACAAATAAAAAGTATATCAGAAATATTTCAAAACAGAAATTAAATTCATTGGTCATTCATAGATGATGAGTAAAAAAAAGTATATATATAAAAAACATATATATTAATATATATAAATATATATATTAAAGTATAAATAAAAAATATATATATAATTACCCTCAACAATGATTCCATCTTTACCTTCACATGTTAATGAATTATTAAGCAATCTCCATCGAAAAAAATTGCAATCATCACCTAATGAAATAAACATTTTAATTTTACATTTATAATTTTCTTATTAAAAAATCCCTAAAACATCCAAAACATTTAGATGCAAATAGATTTTTATTTAATAATTTTAAGTTTAAAAATATTTATGTTGTTAAGTTTAAAAATATTTATGTTGGCTTCAGATCAAGTAAAATGTTTGCATCTCTATATACTAAAATGAAAATTGAATGCAAGTATTCAGGGGTCTGTCCAGACATTTTGTGAAAGGTCCGTTTTTGTAAAATTGTGAAAAAATTACTCGTCATTCGCGAATATAAAATAAACGTTAAGTCACATTCTTTCAACCAGGGTCCGCTTTAGTGAATTTGTGCAAATAGGGTCCGTTATTGCAAAAAAAAAAAAAAAAAAAAAAACTTTTTCAAGGAGTTTTTAAATTGTAAAGACATACACGATTATGCTCAACACTGTAAAATTATAACAAAAAAATTCAATTTTAAAAAATAAACAGCAATTGCAGCTACTAAATTAGCGATGCAACGTACAAATATTTAGTATTTAGCCTATACTTCTGAACGCAGAATATTCATTTCCGACGAATAAAGGAAGAATCGTCTGCCGAAGACAAAATTTAGTTCGTTTACATCTGTCTTTCTTCGCCCCTCCTTCCTGGGAAGGGTTTAATCGATTAACAAAACAATAATGAAGATAAACAAATTTGTGAAGTGTCCGATTAAAAGATAAATTATTTTCTGAAGGGTCCGTTTTTAAGTTAAAATATGTTGTGAAGGGTCCGTTTTTATGAAAATATATTTCGTGAAGGGTCCGTTAAAGGACCCAAATTTCTTTTAAACAGACCCCTGGTATTTCATGATGATAATTACAGTGAAATAATGAAACATTTATGTCAATTATTAAAGGATGCAAGCATGTTTTTACTTGTGGACATACCCTCCAACTGCTACGGAATTTCCGTAGTTTCAGAAATCTTCTTTTCAGACGGTAGCAAAATTAATGTCTTAATATTTAAAAAAAATTAATTTTAGCGTAGCTTGTCCACTATTACTTATAAAAGTGCAGGCCATATGGCTAGATTCTTAAGTTCTGATAAAAGTTTTATGAGTTATCCATTTGCTTTAAAAATTTCTACTTTGGTTCTCTACCACTAGAAAGAATTATTTTCAAAATCCTCATAAGTTGGAGGGTATGCTTGTGGATATTGTAGAATATTCGGTTGAACTAAAACTTTGAGAAAATGTATTATTAACTTCCACATAAATCCGATACATCAAATGAAAATTTACAGAAAATTTTCGTCAATCTTTCTTAAATTTTATATTTCGTCAAATTTACTTTTAGATTCTCCCTTTAAAAATTTGTCCGAAAGTTTAATTGTTATTAAGGAAGGAAAATTAAAACTTGAATTCTCAGTGAAAATATTTTCTTAATTAAAAGACAAAATACAAAAATTTACTGTTTGTGTTTAAAAAGTCAAATAAACATTTAATTTATATTTATAGATTGAACCCACTTACTCCAACAAGGTTTAGTTTTCTGTAATAGGGTTGGGCAAGATGAATCAACTGTATAATCTGGTGCAAACAGAACTTTTCTGGAGCTTGTTCTGTAACCAACTAGAATGAAATTTAAAGAAGATGTCATAACAAATTATACTTTAAAAAAAATAAATAAAGAAAATAATAAATATAACACAAACAAATATACGCTTGAATTTTAACTTGTAATTGCATTAAAATTTTCTTGCTTGTTTAAACTGTAGGTTATTCTCATAAATCAAATAAAGAATGAAAAAAAACATTTGTTTTAAAATCAGGGGTCTGTCCAGACATTTTGTGAAAGGTCCGTTTTTCGTGAAATTGTGAAAAAATTACTCACATTCTTTCAACCAGGGTCCGCTTTTATGAATTTGTGCAAATAGGGTCCGTTATTGCAAAAAAAAAAACTTTTTCAAGGAGTTTTTAAATTGTATAGACATACAAGATTATGCTCAACACTGTAAAATTATAATTAAAAAAATTAAATTTTAAAAAATAAACAACAATTGCTGCTTCTAAATTAGAGATGCAACATACAAACATTTGGTATTTAACCTATACTGCTGAACGCAGAATATTAATTTCGGACGAATAATGGAAGAATCGTCTGCCGAAGACAAACTTAATTTGTTTACATCCATCTTTCTTGTTTTCTGCCCTGGAACGGGCTTATTCGATTAACAAAATAATAATGAAGATAAACAAATTTGTGAAGGGTCCGATTAAAAGAAAAATCATTTTGTGAAGGGTCCGTTTTTAGGTTAAAATATTTTGTGAGGGGTCCGTTTTTAAGTTAAAATATTTTGTGAAGGGTCTGTTTTTATGAAAAGATATTTTGTGAAGGGTCCGTTAACGGACCCAAATTTCTTCTAAACAGACCCCTGAAAATAGTAATGTACAAATCTTTTAAGAAAGGAGCCATAGTACATAATAATTGGGTTTTTAAGGAGATTTTAGACCAATACACCAGTTAAAATTTATTTTATTGTTCATAAAAAAACTAAAATAATAATTTTTTTTTGAAAATATCTAGAGGCATTATTTGGCTTAAATTAAAAAATCTGATTTACACATATTTTTAAAATTTTTAGCATAAAAATTTTAAAAAGCTCACTCCTATCTTTTTTTTGTAAAAATGAAACACCTGCTTATGGAAAACAGTTTTAGAACTTTTGACAAAGCATAAATCACATCTTTTGCTTTTAAAACAAATTCTTAAACTAAATATGTTTTAAAATTATCACGATTAAAGAAGGTTCTTTCCATTTTTTTAAGCTTTTGAATAAAATTAGAATTTTTTTGCTAGGAATTTTAATGCTTTGAAAGAGTAAATAGAAGAAAAAAAATTTTCATAACATTTTCTTAAGCGATTTCGAATTTACTTTTTACCTAGAAGGCAAACTACTACAAATCATTCAATAAGTTATTTTTACAAATATTTCAAGGTCTGAATATTTTTTCGATGACGTAGCTATATTTTTAATATAATAAAAGAATCCGGACATGTAATTGTAGACATTAAACGAGACTTGGCTTGGAAACAAATTACAACTATTAACCCTTTCGCGCCGACTGTCACAAATACGTGCCAGCATAAAACCGTATCAACCAGGGTAAAAAGATAAAACTGGTAATCAAAGTATTTCTTTAGCAGTTTATTTGTGGGCGGAGTTATAATTGTTTGATTTACTTAATTCACCATTACTTTGTTCAAAATAAAACTATTTAGTTATAATTTGAATTAACATTGATTATATGTATGATTAAACTAACAATAATTAAAGTAAAAACAAAGTATGTCTGTCAAATTAGAAACGACTACATTTAAGTTACCGTTTTTTATTTAATTACATCCTGATTCCGATTTTGTACGAATGCTTTTCTGAATCACCCGTCCCCAAGGGGCCAGAGCTAAATTTCAAATTCTATTAAGAAAATATTATTAAGCATTTAAAACAATGATGTAAAAAACAAAGAATGTATATTTATGTACAATATGCCAACTAAAGTAAATTTTTATTAAGAATTCCAAACACAAACAAATATAAACCAAATATTTTTTAAAACAGTCCAAAAAATATGGGAATTCGCAAATTTATTCTATAAGCGTTGTGTTTACAAACACAGCTATTTCCCATAATGGTGCGCCGAAGGAATACAAATGCCAAGATTTTAGGGGTAAAATAAAAAAAGAACGTTTTGGGGGGAAAAGAAATAAAAGTATCCTACCGATTTGTCCGACTCGACAGTTCTTTTGGCAGTGACTCCATGGTGTCCATTCTGTCATAATGCAGTCCCCCGGACAAGGTACGTGACATATCTCTTCTTCATGCTGTAATGGGCATTTTTATACGTCATAACATCGTATAAAGAAAAGGGATAAAAATACAGATTGTATTAAATTGGATATTGAATGTCTTTAGTTGTTGTTTTTTCCCCTCGTTGGAACCATTTTTATCATTATAAACGTCTTTTAATGATGTGATTGCAATCTTTTTGAACAGTTGTTTTCATTACAGAAGAAAAATGGGAGAGAATTTCTCATCCTTTCTCAAAAACAGGGTGAGATTTCAAAAAGTTAAGGGAGATTTCTAAAAATAAAATAAAATAAAAAAAAATCACGAATAGACTATGAAAAAAAATTTATTTAATGTATAATACATTTTTAACACTTTCTAATTTCTAAACCATTGAATATTTTCATGGCAAATGTAAAATGTTCCATATCTACTTTTTCATCAGCTATTCTCATTAGGTTGCTCAAATGCTCATCAGTCAATCTGTTGCGATATTTTATTTTAATTCGGTTTTGGGTGCTAAACGATCTTGCAACAGATGCTGAACTATTCGGAATCACTAATTAAATTTGTAGCATTGTGCACACACTTTCCTATCCTCTACATCTGCCTGCGTAGGCGCTTTTGAATTATTTCTGTTATAGAATAGTGAAGTTCGTTGAAGTTATTTCAATGTTCATACTCCTTGCTAGGTCTTCCAGCATAGTTTTCACAGACTTCAACTTTTGCAAATTGCTGTAAATTGTCGATGAGGGAGTTTGGTAATTCATTAACAGCTAAAAATAGCGCTAACTTTAAACAAATTATTACACAGGACTCATTTTTTTCTCAACACTTGCCGTAGCTGTTTTCATGTATTTTTCAAAATGGCGTAGGACGAAATTTTTTCCAAAATTTGAGAGATTCCCGCATTTTAAAATTGATTAATAGAGGGCGCGAACTTCTCGCGTTAATCATTTTTTAATGCGAGAAAAGAAAAAAATATGCGAGATTCTCGTGATGTAGTGAAAACACTGAGTTATTATTGAGTTTCATTTTAGGTGCAGTTAGGGGGTTTTACTTGTAAGTAGGGTTATTTATACTTTATAAATCACTTATTTTGAATCGGTTTACGTAATTGCAAGCAGTAAAAATGACACTATTCAAAACTACAGACCCGAAATGCACCGAGAATGTAATAATCACTGTCATATTTCTCTTCATTCAAATTACTTTAATTTTTAAGAACGTGTTTTAAAGACACACTTGCAAATTTTTTGGAGCAATTATACACTGCTGATCAAGTATTGGGAGATCAAGTATCTGTAGCCCTGTAAGAAGGCTCTTAGATCAAGTATCTGTAGCGCTGTAAGACAGCTCTTAGATCAAGTATCTGTAGCCCTGTAAGAAAGCTCTTAGTTCAAGTATCTGTAGCCCTGTAAGGCAGCTTTTAGATCAAGTATTGGGAGATCAAGCCCTGTAAGAAAGCTCTTAGATCAAGTATTGGGAGATCAAGTATCTGTAGCCCTGTAAGAAAGCTCATAGATCAAGTATCTGTAGCCCTGTAAGAAAGCTCTTAGATCAAGTATTGGGAGATCAAGTATCTGTAGCCCTGTAAGAAAGCTCTTAGTTCAAGTATTGGCAGAAATTTGCTTTCGTAGCGGAATTTATGGTATAACTAACTAGCATGTGCGTTACATTGAGAGGTAAACCACGAAAAACTTCCACGGTTAGTGATAAGTGAGGGGACTCTAACACTTTGGTCTGTATTCCACTGAGGACATTTTACGTCAACACTGTGGTTGGTGCGTGCAGGTTGCGGAATTCGGATCGACCAGCTATCGCGAAGATTCGAGCCCGGGTCACTTAATTGAGAAGCAAACACTCTATCCTATAAGCTATCACTGCCCAAAAAATAAATGCATTAGTACACTTCTTACTAATCATGTTCCTTTTGTTATCAATTAAAATATGTAGGACGGATATAGTCTATTATCATTTGCGAAACATCGTCCCAAATCGGACGATTATAGTCGTCATTTCTTTAAACATCGTCCAAAATTGGACGGTTATAGCCGTCATTTCTTTAAACACCGTTCAAAACCGGACTGTTATAGCCGTCATTTGCTTAAACATTGTCCAAAATCGGATGGCTATAGCCGTCATTTGCCTAAACATCGCCCAAAACCGGACGGTTAAAACCGTCATTTGCATTTGCACATGTTGAAGAAAAAATGTCAGCAGAAAAAAATGTAATTTCTGTTAGTAAAAATTAGAAATCATTAAAAACATGAATCGTCGCACAGTATAGAGCTGCTTTGGAGATTTGAGTTCTCTTGTTAGTTGGAACTTTGTCTCAAATTCATGAAAATTTCAGCTTATATAGCGAACAAAAAACGATTGAAGCATGAACTGTAGACTCGTACGATAGAGATTTAAGTGCTCTAACTAGTGCGAAAGTTGCTGAACTGCAAGATTCTATTCTCACAAACTAAACGCAATCAAAATGTAAATGTAATAGCCAATTTCAAAAACCAATGTACCAAATTACTTACACTGTCATCAGAAGATAATGATAGCCAAGATGAATCCAACCAACTAGTTATTGAAAACGTAAGATTGACGGTTAGGCAGTTCATCTTATCTACTACTAATCCATCGTAGCGTACACATTCTACAACACGATGTCGTAAGCCATAACCGCAGTCAGCCGACTATAAAAGGAAAAATTAAATACATTTAATTATTATTCATGAATAAAAATAATTACAATTAAAATAATTTATAAAGTAGAGCAGCCCCTCAACACCCCATTGTGGGCAAGGATATTATGGATGTTAAAGCTCTATAATATCGTGATCAAAGGCATGATGATGGAAATGTCTTATCCAGGGATCTGTCCAGACATTTTGTGAAAGGTCCGTTTTTGTAAAATTGTGAAAAAATGACTCGTAATTTGTGAATATAAAATAAACGTTATGTCACATTCTTTCAACCAGGGTCCGCTTTTGTGAATGTGTGCAAATAGGGTCCGTTATTGCAAAAAAACATTTTCAAGGAGTTTTTAAATTGTAAAGGCATACAAGATTATGCTCAACACTGTAAAATTATAATTAAAAAGAAATTAAATTTTAGAAAATAAACAGCAATTTCAGTTACTAAATTAGCGATGCAATATTTAAATATTTGGTATTTAGCCTATACTGCTGAACGCAGAATATTCATTTCGAACGAATGAAGGAAGAAGCGTCTGCGGAAGACAAAATTGAGTTCTTTTACATCTGTCTTTCTCCCCCCCCCCATTCCTTTGAAGGGTTTATTCGATTAAAAGATAAAAACAGACCCTTCACAAAATAATTTAAGTTTAAATATTTTGTGAAGGGTCCGGTAACTGACCCAAATTTCTTCTGAACAGACCCCTGATTTCATACATAAATTTAATAAAATTAAAATACGTGTGTAACGAAACAAATATAAAACAAAATAGATTTTAAGATACTGCTTATTGTTACTCACTTCGAGGTTGCATGGTGACCATGAGGACCTCTTCCAATGGTAACAGGCCTTAAAAGAACATGGTTTCCTCTGCTCCAATTCCGGAGAACAAGGTTGTCCATCATCGCTAGGTAGCTGGATGACAGATCTCGTCCTGGTAGCAAAACCTGAACAAGAACAATGAGAAAACATTTCATAACTAAAGACAAGAGAAGTTCTAGAATGAATAATTAAATTATGTTAATCATTGACATTTTCATGTCTTAAACACAATTCAATGTAGAATTATTTAAAGAAATTGATTGCGAAGTATTTCCAGGTGTCTCACAAAATCATTGAGCATCTTTCTGGTCGTAAGTGGTTACATTTATGGAAAAACAGTGCAGAAGAAGCGAAAAAGACTTTTCTTAATAATAATTTTATACTACGTATAACTAACTTATAATCCCATCTGGATGATTCGCAAAAGCGCTTACGACCCTTTACTCCAATTTTATTTTAGATTCTTTTGTAAGCATGCAATGCATTTGTCAAACTTATTTTGAACCACACTGAGAAAAAAAAGTATGGTTAAAATTACAAGAATATGGCAAAATTTGCCGTGTTTTTGGCTAAACGTCAACACCAATAAGCTCGGTAATTTGTACCGAAACGATATGGTGATGGTTTTGGTAAAATTAACAGTAACAAATCAGGGGTCTGCCCAGACATTTTGTGAAAGGTCCTGTTTTTGCAAAATTGAGAAAAAATTACTTGTAATTTGTGAATATAAAATAAGCGTTAAGTCACATTTTTTCAACCAGGGTCCTGTTTTGTGAATTTGTGCAAAATGGGCCTTGTTGTTGAAAAAAAGTTTTTCAAGGAGTTTTTAAATTGTAAATGGATACAAGATTATGCTCAACACTGTAAAATTATAATTTAAAATAATTAAATTTTCAAAAATAAACAGCTATTGCTGCTACTAAATTAGAGATGCAACCTACAAATATTTGGTATTTAGCCTTTACTGCACAACACGGAATATTCATTTTGGAAGATTATTGGAAACAAAATCACTCGCATATTTAATAATTTCAATTGACATATTTTAAATAACACAACTTAGTTATGTATCACTTCTAATGTGTTGCACATTAAGTAAACTTAAACAATTTTTAAATTTATAAAATTTTATTTAAAAAAAATTGACATGAGTTATTTTTTATTTACATAATATTTTATCAAATAATTTTATGAATGATATATTGCTCAATTATTTATTTACAAAAAAATATCATTTAATATCAATAAGAATGTGCACACGATATTTGTAGAAGTAGAAATATTTCCTTAGAAATAGAATTTCTACATTTACATATCTGCCAACATTGGAGAAATAAAATAACGGAGATTTTACTCCCCGACCCAATTTTGGGCTTACGACAACTGATGTTCAACTACGTAGCCTTGTAATTTTAAACCCAATCCAGAAGACAAGGGAACTCCTGGATCGAGTATTGGGAGAAATTTGCCTTCGTGGAGGACTTTTTAATGGAACTAACCCACATTTGTGTTACATGGAGAGGAAAACCACGAAAGCTTTTCACGGTTAGCCTGACTACAACGGGACTCCAACCCGTGATCCGTCTACCACTGAGGATATTTCACGTCAGCACTGTGGCCAATGCAAGCCGGATGCGGAATTTCTACCGACCAGTCATCGCTGGGATTCGAACCTGGGTTCACCTCATTGGAAAGCGAACTCTCTATCCCCTGAGCCTTTATGACTCGACTTAAACAATTAACACTCAAAATACTGCAGTACTGGCAATAGCACAATCTGTTGAGGAATAAGATAAGTATTTTTGCCATCAGTGGATATTTTATCACCTATTTCCCCCTTTTTTTTTTAATTTCAACAACAAATACGGAGAAATTTGAGAATACAGGAGATGGTTGTAAAATACAGGAGTCTTCGTTAAAAAACAGCAGACTTGGTAGGTATGCATTTATAATTTATAATTTATTTTTTTTACTTCAAAGAGGTTAAGGTACATAATATAAATTAAATGAGATCAAATTTACCCTTAGAATTAAAGCAGAAAAGCATAATTAACAAAATATTAGAGCAATATACATCAATTGACAGTAGATTTGAAAATATCTATAATACCTGAACACTCAGCACCAGTCAATTATTTTGGCCCATTTACAATAATGCGTAAATCTCTATCTAGTGTCTCTCGTTTCATCCTCGTCAGCAATTCAGCGCAAAACAAGATTCATTTTCGAAAATAACCTTTCAACAGTAGCTGTTGACGATGGTACAATAACAGACAATGTTAATAATTTTAATAACTTAGCTCATTTACATCCGTCTTTCTTTTTTTTCCTCCTGGGAAGGGCTTATTCGATCGAAATGAAGATAAACAAATTTGTGAAGGGTCCGATTAAAAGATAAATAATTTTGAGAAGGGTACGTTTTAGAGTTAAAATATTTTGTGCTGGGTCCTTTAACGGACCCAAATTTCTTCTAAACAGACCCCTGAAACTGAAAGGAATTTGTCCGAATGTCTAAATAATAATGAGACGTTATAAAAGTAGAGGGAATTTCCGGAATGTCTAAAATAAACGTAAATAAAATTAGAGCTTAATAAATAAGAGATGAATCGAAAAAAAAACTCCTTAAAACTAACTGAAAGTAAAGAACCCCCATCCCAAAGCAATTTCATTTCATCTGAAAAGTTGAAATGAAATCAAATCTCGAAAATTCCTTTTTATTATTAAGAAAGCGAAATAGTAGTTTAATAACAATTTAGCTTTTACTATACTTTCAGTATGGTACATCATTCTAAAAGGGAATTTCAAATTGTAAAAAGAATAGAAAACTATTTCCAATTTACAAAAAAAGAAAGAAAAAAAGTTTTTTAGAAACCTTATTTTGCGTTAGAATCTTTTACAAATGCTCTTGCTGCTTCAAAAATATTATTCCTTCAAATATAATAAAGAGAAAATTTTCTGATTCATATAGAACTTTCCTTACGAAGAGTAATAATTTGTAGATACGCTGTTTGGGTAAATGATATTTAAACTACAAAAGGTGACTAATGTGGAGTTTAGTTATGATGTTAATCATTTTTTAAAGTAATTAACATAATTTTTGAAAATAGTACAGACAATTTGTTGAGTATAGGACAATTGAATATTATAAATTTTTCCGATTTGTACTGTAATTAGCTTTAACTCTATGCAAGCTATTTTTTCTTTCTAGTAATGTTAGGTTAAATTATTTTGGGGATTGAAACTGATTAATAAAATGAAGTATAGCGTGTTCAGGGGTCTGTTTAAAAGAAATTTGGGTCCGTTAACGAACCCTTCACAAAATATCTTTTCATAAAACGGACCCTACGCAAAATATTTCAACTTAAAAACGGACCCTTCACGAAATAATTTTTCTTATAATTCGGATTTCACTAATTTGTTTATCTTCATTATTGTTTTGTTAATCGAATAAGCCCTTCCCAGTAAGGGGGGAAAGAAAGACAGATGTAAACGAACTAAATTTTGTCTTCAGAAGACGCTTCTTCCTTTATTCGTCCGAAATGAATATTCTGCGTTCAGCAGTATAGGCCAAATATTTGTATGTTGCATCGCTAATTTAGTAGCTGCAATTGCTGTTTATTTTTTAAAATTTAATTTTGTTTAATTATAATTTTACAGTGTTGAGCATAATCTTGTATGACTTTGCAATTTAAAAATTTCTTGAAAAAGTTTTTTTTAACCTTTACTGTTTACGCCAACCTTTACTGTTACTCACATTTGTATAAACAAAGCCAAGCCCTTCATTGATTTTTTTTATATTTTATAAAGTTATCAGCACATGACAAACCATAGGTAGGAAAATAGATTTCTATCTATATACATTTAAAATTTAATAAATTTGGTGGGAAACATACTTCCCACAGCCTAATATACTTATTTATAATTGCAAATTTAGGGTTGACTCTTTTTCAAGTTAAAAGAAATGATTTTGAAAAATTCTAGCGTGTATAATAAGGAAAAACCTAACTATTTTGTTGCTACGCCTGTTGGCTTCTTGGCGTCATTGTTCTCAGCCAAGAGTCAGTTAATGTAAAACTACCAAAGAGCAAACACGCTCGTGTTTTTGCATCTCCGCAGCGCTACCAGCACACCCGCAAAATAAATTTTATACAGTCCACATTGTCCAAGTTTGATTTTATACACCCGCAAGCTATCGCAGAACATCTGGTCCGAACGATCAGGAGAGTAAAGATCCAGTATATCGCAAATTTACAATAAAAATCCCGCATTCATTATTGGACTGACCACGCATCGCATCAGAAATAACGCAGCATATCTCCAGCCATCGAATTATTGAAAGGTAGGCAAATTTTCATTATTTATTTACCGCATAATTTCATTTAATAAATAATGGATAACATTGAGAAATGTAAAAAGAAACGCGCTACAATCAGAACTAGCGCTACAAAACTAATAACAAAAGCAGATACTATAATACAAAGTGACACTAAAGAAATTACAGAACCAGGGGTCTGTCCAGACATTTTGTGAAAGGTCCGTTTTTCGTGAAATTGTGAAAAAATTACTCATATTCTTTCAACCAGGGTCCGCTTTTATGAATTTGTGCAAATAGGGTCCGTTATTGCAAAAAAAAAACTTTTTCAATGAGTCTTTAAATTGTAAAGACATACAAGATTATGCTCAACACTGTAAAATTATAATTAAAAAATTACATTTTAAAAAATAAACAACAATTGCTGCTTCTAAATTAGAGATGCAACATACAAATATTTGGTATTTAGCCTATACTGCTGAACGCAGAATATTAATTTCGGACGAATAATGGAAGAATCGTCTGCCGAAGACAAAACTTAATAAGTTTACATCCATCTTTCTTGTTTTCTGCCCTGGGAAGGGTTTATTCGATTAATAAAATAATAATGAAGATAAACAAATTTGTGAAGGGTCCGATTAAAAGAAAAATCATTTTGTGAAGGTCCGATTAAAAGAAAAATCATTTTGTGAAGGGTCCGTTTTTAAGTTAAAATATTTTGTGAAGGGTCCGTTTTTAAGTTAAAATATTTTGTGAAGGGTCCGTTTTTATGAAAAGATATTTTGTGAAGGGTCCGTTAACGGACCCAAATTTCTTCTAAACAGACCCCTGAGAACTAAATGAAATATTTGAGCAATTAAGTCAAAAGGAGAGTATTTTGACATCATTAAATTCTGAAATTGAAAATTTAATTTCGGTTCCAGCAGAATTCGAAACTGAAATTAGCACTAGCGAAGAATACAACGAAAAAATCATTAGTGCTAAGTGCAAAATTAAAAATTGCTTAAGCTTTTTAGAATCAGTTAATCAAGTGAAATTAGCTCCCGCAAGTTTTGTAAACAATAGTGTTAGCATAAAATTACCAGAAATTCCGCTTCCGAAATTTTCTGGTAAATGTGAAGAATGGAGTACTTTCAAATTGCAATTCAATAATGTTATTACATCCAATAATCAGTTGACAAATGCACAAAAACTACACTATTTAAATTCAGCTTTAATCGGAGAAGCTAAAAATCTTATTACATTAGATGATACATTCACTTCATTATACACAGCTTTAGAAGAAAGATACGAAAACAAAAGGTTAATCGTAGAATCTCACGTTAAATCAATATTAGATATTGAAAAATTAACGCATGAGTAGGCTAAAGACTTACGTAATTTAAATGATTGTGTTAAGAAAAATATAAGAGCATTAAAAATTTTGGAGTATAATCGCAATGATCTTTCTGATATTTTTGTTCTAAATATAGTACTTCAAAAATTGGATAGGGAAACTCGAAAGCAGTATGAATTAAATATTAGCTCAAACGATGTTCCTAAATTAGATGATTTATTTTCATTTTTGGAAAAACGAGCTCAAATATTAGAAAATGTTAGCAAAACCACTCCTTTAAGATTTAAGTTAAGTCAAGAGAGAAATCCTAAAACGAAAACGTTTCTAATCAATAAAAATGTAACTCAATCATGCATTTTGTGTAAAATGAATCATCCGATCTTTAAGTGCGATTCTTTTTTGAAATTGAATAGTCATCAGAGAAGTGAATTGGTATCAAAACATAAATTGTGTTTAAATTGCCTAAGCAGTCAACACAAGTTATTGAATTGCAAATCGAAACATTTATGCTACATATGCCACTCAAAGCATAATGCGCTACTCCATAAAGAACGCGAAACGATAAACAATTCTGCTGTATCTGGTTCTTCTTCTCAGGGTCATGATCTCAATCCCGTAGCAGCGATTTTTAATTGTCAACAAAATGAAATAGTTTCTGCTTCTTTATCTTGCATTAATTCGAAAAATAAAACAGGGCTTCTTCCAACTGTTTTAATTTGGGTTTTAAATCCTCTAAATGGATCTTATATGCCAGGGGTCTGTTTAGAAGAAATTTGGGTCCGTTAACGGACCCTTCACAAAATATCTTTTCATAAAAACGGACCCTTCACAAAATATTTTAACTTAAAAACGGACCCTTCACAAAATATTTTAACTTAAAAACGGACCCTTCACAAAATGATTTTTCTTTTAATCGGACCCTTCACAAATTTGTTTATCTTCATTATTATTTTGTTAATCGAATAAACCCTTTCCAGGGCAGAAAACAAGAAAGATGGATGTAAACGAATTAGGTTTTGTCTTCGGCAGACGATTCTTCCATTATTCGCCCGAAATTAATATTCTGCGTTCAGCAGTATAGGCTAAATATCAAATATTTGTATGTTGCATCTCTAACTTAGAAGGAGCAATTGTTGTTCATTTTTTAAAATTTAATTTTTTTAATTACAATTTTACAGTGTTGAGCAGAATTTTTTTTTTTTTTTTTGCAATAACGGACCCTATTTGCACAAATTCATAAAAGCGGACCCTGGTTGAAAGAATGTGAGTAATTTTTTCACAATTTCACGAAAAACGGACCTTTCACAAAATGTCTGGACAGACCCCTGTATGCAATGTAGGGCGATATTAGATTCAGGCAGCATGTCGAATATTTGTACAGCTAATTTCGCTAATAAATTGGGAGTACCTCAAGAAAAAATGAATTTTCGGGTTTCGAGTTTGGGCGGAAACGAAATTACAATAAGATCAAAAATACAAGCTACAATTTGTAATGGTGATAGCTCTTTTTTGAAAACTCTTGATTTTTTAGTGGTATCCAAAATTACCGATTTTCTTCCTGTTACATCCTTCAAAGTAGATAAGTTAGAAATTCCGCAACAATTAGCAGATCCTAATTTCGCGGTAACTGGAAGAATAGATATGCTTTTAGGCGCGGAGGTATTTTTCGAAATTATCAAGGCTGGAGATATCCGCGTTGCAAACAGTGATTTGGTGTTTCGCAATACTGTTTTTGGATACATTGAAACTGGAGCAATAAATACCCACACTCCAGAAATTCACTGCGGTTTCATAGCCACTCAAACAGAAGTCGAAGACTGCTTAGAAAAATTCTGGAGAATAGAGGATATAGACTATAAAATAAAAATTCAGAGTGAAGAAGAAAAGTATTGTGAATCACATTTTCAGAATACTTATCGCAGAGATGAGCATGGACGATTCATCGTAAAGATGCCAGTTAAGGACGTTGAGCGTTTAGGAGTGTCCAAAGACTTAGCCGTGCGACGTCTGAATCAACTATGGAAAAGATTATCCAGAAATCAAGAAATGCAAGATTTATACAAATCATTTATGCAGGAGTACCTAGACATGAATCATATGGAAAAATATGATGATAATGAAAGCAATTCCGGTAGTCAAATTACCTATTACCTCCCACATCACGGTGTTTATCGTCCAGAGAAGGCAACCACTAAGTTACGTGTTGTGTTCAACGCTTCATCAAGTACCTCAACTGGTGTGAGCTTGAATGATGTCATTTTGAAGGGGGACGTGATCGAGGACATTTTCGAAATCATGACTCGATTTCGTAAACATAAATACGCTTTCACGGCAGACACCCAAAAGATGTTTCGACAAATCAAAATAGATCCATCGCAGCTTGATCTTCTAAGAATTGTTTGGAAAGATTCAGAGTACGCAAAACCTGTAACATTCAGACTCAAAACAGTCACTTACGGAACTGCTTGCGCTCCATTTCTCGCAATCAGAACTCTCAAGCAGTTGGCTAAAGATGAATTACGGTTTCCACTGGCATCATTAGTCCTTTTGGAAGATATTTATATGGACGATATCGTTTCAGGTGCTCAAAGTTTAGAAGGTGCTCAGAAAGTGCAACAACAGCTGAACGATATTCTAGCAACTTGTGGAATGTCTCTTCATAAGTGGAACTCTAATTCAAGGGAGTTAAGGAACAGTTTACCTTTAGGTGACCCAGCAGAGCATGATTTTGCATCAGAAGTTGATGCGAGTGTCAAAACTTTGGGTGTAAGGTGGAATTCAATTGTAGATCAATTTACGTTTAAAGTATCCATCCCAGAAATGACTACCAAATTCACTAAGCGTGAAGTGCTGAGTTTTATAGCAAGACTGTATGACCCATTAGGCCTTTTGCATCCTGTCATCACGAAAGCAAAGATGTTTCTCCAAAAATTGTGGGTACATAAACTGTCGTGGGAAGATCCCCTTCCACCACAAATCGCAGGTCAGTGGCTTAATTTTGCATCTTCTATGCAACATATAGAAACTATTCGCATTAATAGATACATTTTAACTGACTTTTTCACAAAAACTGTTTTAATGGGTTACGCTGATGCCTCGGAATTAGCGTATGGAGCTGTGGTTTACATGTATTGCCCAGGCCTAGCTGAATCAAACACTTGCCATCTTATTGCGAGCAAATCTCGTGTTGCACCCATTAAAGTCATTTCTATACCACGTTTAGAACTATCAGCTTGCTTACTTCTTTCTCAACTTGTAAGAAAGATTTATAATTCTCTTAAAATGGACATTGACGAAGTCATTTTGCATACAGACTCGACCATCGCACTTGCATGGATTAAAACGCCAGCCCACCAGCTTAAAACCTTTGTTGGAAACCGAGTCTCCAAGATCCAAACCTTGACTGAGAACTACCAGTGGAGACATATTTCTACTCATAACAATCCCGCAGATCTCATTTCCCGTGGCTTGAATCCTCAAGAACTTTCCTCATCAGACTTGTGGTGGAATGGACCCCTGATCCAATCAGATAGTTTTCTAGATAATGAACGCATCGACACAACTTCTAATGAACTATATTTGACTGAACTAAAGACACAAACTAACATTAATTTGAATTTGATATCTGATGATTTTGTGCAAGATATTTTCAATATTAGTAATAGTTATCTCAAACTAATTAGAATATTTAGCTATATTTTCAGATTCGTTCACAATTGTAAAGGTAAAGACCGCTTTACAGGTCCATTAAGTAAGGAGGAAGTTCAAGAAGGTAAGATCAAATTGCTTAAGATGACACAAAGATCAGTTTTTTAGAATGAGATTAAAACGCTTCAGAAGGGAAAATGTATCACAACAGATCAGGTGAGAAATTTTAATTTGTTTATTGATGACAAAGGATTAATAAGAGTAGGTGGACGTTTGACAAATGCCAACATTGACTATGATTCAAAACATCAAATTTTGCTTCCCAAAAAGCATAAGTTAACTAAAATGATATTTGCTTACTACCATTTAAAAAATCTTCATGCAGGGCCGCAAGCTTTATTGCATTTTATTCGCCAAGTTTATTGGCCCACGGATGGAAAGGTCCGAGTTGTAATTGTAAATACCAAATCTGGACCACTTAAAAGACCTATTTCAAAAATTTGTTTACTTCCTATTGAAGATAATTTTAATTAAAAACTTTTGTTGTGCTTTAAAAATTCACTAATTGCATTTATTTGTCACATTTATTGTTAATTGCATTTATTTGTGATCTACTAAGTAAATTTCAACCATTGTAGTGATTTAATATAAAAATTTTGTTTATTTCAATAAGGATGCAATTCCTCTCATGTTAGTTGATTTTTGTGTTCTTGTTTATAATCTTTATGTATTTTATTTTACTTTGTTATGTCATAATTATTTGTGTGGGTTATTTTTTAAAATTTAAAGAATTAAGTTGAATATCATGGATATTGCAACGCGGGCCGGTATGTTGCTACGCCCGTTGGCTTCTTGGCGTCATTGTTCTCAGCCAAGAGTCAGTTAATGTAAAACTACCAAAGAGCAAACACGCTCGTGTTTTTACATCTCCGCAGCGCTACCAGCGCACCTGCAAAATAAATTTTATACAGTCCACATTGTCCAAGTTTGATTTTATACACCCGCAAGCTATCGCAGAACATATTTATTCTAAATTATTTAACTTTTACAGAATCAATCATGAATCAGCCTGCACAAAAAATATCGGTATAATAAAATTAGAATTATTGTGAATTCTCTCAAATATAAAATGAAATTATTTTTTTCCTTCACTTTAACCAATACAAAAATGTTTTCAAAGAAAAAAAAAGGTAAATAGGTGAAATAATTTGTATTTCTCCAAACATCGCTCAGAATGTGCTAGTTTCCAGCATAGGAATCATTTTTAAATGAGCATTTATTTATTTTTTCTAATAAAATTAAACTGAAACTAATGTAATCAATCATTTTAGTTTTGAAATAATGAAAACTGGAAAGTAGTTTTGAAAAAGATTTGGTTTTTTCTCCAGAAAATATCGAGCTTTTAAAGGAGGTAAAGTCTTGTAGTTTTATAAACTTGGCTGTTAAAAACATTTAAAAAGAAATCGAATTTTTCACAGAGCTTAGAAACTATTCTGGTTAAGGAATTTTTTAATGTAGAAACTCGTTTTATAAATCCGAAATATAATGTTCATTAACGTGGTAAAAAGTTTTCAATAATAGTAAAAAAAAATAAAAATGGAACACCTAGTATCTTTTTACCTAATGTCTGGGTTCTTGCGTACTAAGATAAATCTTGATGCTCTAAGGTGATAGGCCCTTAAATACTCATATACTCAATACGATGTTCTAAGTTACGAAATCAGACACAATGTACAGTGCGCCAAGGAAACATACCACCCATATGGTATAAATAAAACAAGAAAAACTAATTATTTAAAAGCTTAATCGCAATACAATTATAGGGGGAAACGATTTATCCTAAATTATTCTTGATCACATAGCCGGACTTTCAAGCACTAAAATAGAACATTAACGATTTAAAGAAGCAATTATTTGAAGCACATATTTTCAAATAACAATTTAATTATTTTTGAGAAATAAAGATTCCAAAATACCATAATAATTACTACTGATTTTTGATTTGACTGTAGGAACCATGTATCTAATTAATTTTATGAATAAATATAAAAAGATCAAATATTTATTTACAAAAAAAACTAAATCATCATTTAATATCTATAATGCACACGATATTTAAAAAAGTAGAAATATTTTCTTAGAATACTACATTTGGAATTTAAACTTAGGAAATTCAGTTTGTCTTGAACCGTCTTTCTCCCCTTCCCGGGAAGGGTTTATTCGATTAACAAAACAATAATGAAGATAAACAAATTTGTGAAGGGCCCGATTAAAAATAAATTATTTTGCATTTTGTGAAAGGTTCGCTTTTTGTGAAATTGTGAAAAAATTACTCGCATTCTTTTAACCGGGGTCCTGCTTTTATGAATTTGTGCAAATAGGCTTCGGTTATTGCAAAAAACTTTTTCAATGAGTTTTTAAATTGTAAATAGATACAAGATAATGCTCAGCACTGCAAAATTATAATTAAAAAAAAAGAATTTAAATTTTCAAAAATAAATAGTAATTGCTGCTTCTAACTTAGAGATGCAACATTTGATATTTAGCCTATACAGCTGAACGCAGAATATTCATTTCGGACGAATAATGGAAGAATCGTCTGCCGAAGACAAAACTTAATTCGTTTACATCCATCTTTCTTGTTTTCTGCCCTGGGAAGGGTTTTTTCAATTAACAAAACAATAATGAAGATAAACAAATTTGTCAAGGGTCCGATTAAAAGAAAAATCATTTTGTGAAGGGTCTGTTTTAAAGTTAAAATATTTTTTGAAGGGTCCGTTTTTATAAAAAGATATTTTGTGAAGATATTTAACGGACCAAAATTTCTTCTAAACAGACTCCTACCTATGATACATTTTAAGGGTTAATAAGTTAATCACGCTCCGTAAAATAAATTTACTAACCATTGCGATTGCTTTTTAGCATGGAATTTAATAATTAGTTCAAGTTGGTTCTCATTTCATTTAATATAGAATAAAGAAAGGGAATGCGCCAATGGGAAGAAATAGCTTAAAAATTATTCTATGCATCGAAGTCGGAATTGTATAAACAGAAAAGCAAAATTTCAAAATGTTAGTAAAAGCATACCCGGATTTCCACATGCGTAACACGAACTTTCATTCCACTCGGACCATTCAGATAGTACACAGTCTGCAGGACAATCGATATAGCAGGGTTTAGATATGGGTTCTAGCAGTGAGGGTGATCGCTGATTCTGAAAATGAAACATAAAAAGAAAACTTTAAATGCTTTTTGGATAGAAAGCGCCAAGTAATAGTTATGATGTTATAATCAGTTTAGTGATAGATGCTTTTTTTTTTTAAATTGTTCGGAATAAGTTTAAAAAAGGCATAAAAAATCTTAATATTTAATTGATTTTTGTTAAAGAATGAACTGATAGGTAACATATTTGATAAAATAGGGGTAATACAATGATAAGCCACATTTTTGAATTGTTGAGGAGAGCGGTTTTTGAGGAAAAGCAGCTTGGCTTCCATTGTCAATTAGAAGTGTTTGTGTATTTTGCTGTGATTGAATGAATATTTTAGAAAAGCAATCTGTATATAATAATACAAATTATTAAGAGATCTGAAAACAATATTAAGGAGAAGTTTGATGTTAAATGTGATCTTGGAGAAAAGTGCAGCTTGTTTCTTCATCTCCACAACAGTCTTAATAATTTTAATTAATACATAAGTTACATAAATTCATGATTGTCTAAATGAAAATTTAAATATTTTCTTTTTTATGTCAGAGTTTAGAGTTTTTGAAAAAAACTTCTAAAAAGAAAGGGTAATGATTATAAAGAGCCGGCATAAGAAGGCTCTAAAAAAGAGGTCGCCAAAGTAGTCTATATAGACCCCCAGGGGTCTATTTAACAAAAGCGGGGGTCGATCTGAGACAGGGGGCGAATGGGGGTCGATCCGAATCGGAAGCAGGGGTCTGTCCAGACATTTTGTGAAAGGTCCGTTTTTTGTAAAATTGTGAAAAAATTACTCGTAATTTGTGAATATAAAATAAACGTTAAGTCACATTCTTTCGACCAGGGTCCGCTTTTGTGAATTTGTGCAAATAGGGTCCGTTACAGCAAAAAAAAAAAAAAAAAAAAAAAAAACTTTTTCAAGGAGTTTCTAAATTGCAAAGATATACAAGATTATGCTCAATGCTGTAAAATTATAATTAAAAAAATTAAATTTTAGAAAATAAACAGCAAATGCAGCTACTAAATAAGCGATGCAACATACAAATATTTGGTATTTAGCCTATACTGCTGAACGCAGAATATTAATTTCGGACGAATAAAGGAAGAAGCGTCTGCGGAAGGCAAAATTTAGTTCGTTTACGTCTGTCTTTCTTCCCCCCCCCTTCCTGAGAAGGGTTTATTCGATTAACAAAACAATAATGAAGATAAACAAATTTGTGAAGGGTCCGATTTAAAGATAAATTATTTTGTGAAGGGTCCGTTTTTAAGTTAAAATATTTTGTGAAGGGTCCGTTTTCATGAAAAGATATTTTGTGAAGGGTCCACCGTTAACGGACCCAAATTTCTTCTAAACAGACCCCTGGGAAGGGTCGATTGTGGGTCGAAAAAAAAACAGTTCTCAGGGGTCTGTCCAGACATTTTGTGAAAGGTCCGTTTTTCGTGAAATTGTAAAGAAATTACTTACATTTTTTCAATCAGGGTCCGCTTTTATGAATTTGTGCAAATAGGGTCCGTTATTGGAAAAAAAAAAACTTTTTCAAGGAGTTTTTAAATTGTAAAGACAAACATGATAATGCTCAACACTGTAAAATTATAATTAAAAAAATTAAATTTTAAAAAATAAACAACAATTGCTGCTTCTAAATTAGAGATGCAACATACAAATATTTGGTATTTAGCCTATACTGCTGAACGCAGAATATTAATTTCGGACGAATAATGGAAGAATCGTCTGCCGAAGACAAAACTTAATTCGTTTACATCCATCTTTCTTGTTTTCTGCCCTAAAAAGGGTTTATTCGATTGACAAAATAATAATGAAGATAAACAAATTTGTGAAGGGTCCGATTAAAAGAAAAATCAGTTTGTGAACGGTCCGTTTTTAAGTTAAAATATTTTGTGAAGGGTCCGTTTTTATGGAAAGATATTTTGTGAAGGGTCCGTTAACGGACCCAAATTTCTTCTAAACAGACCCCTGGTTCTCAATACGCAAATCACACATACCTAATTAAGTATACATAAATTAATAAGCGTATATTTATTGGGGTGAAACAAGTATTTACGTACCACCGCGCAGTGGCACGAACTCAGCCTAGTTTATAAGTCATATGCATATGTGCGCTAGTCCAAATGTCACGTGTGACGAGCATTGATGTTACAAATGCAAATATCATTTGCAGTTTCAGCTATCTTTGCACACTGTGTTGAATATTTGCAGTGTCATTATTAAAACCTTTATAGTTTTGGATAATTGGTTATTGTTTCGATAAAACCGTTCGTTAAGTTTAGATATCAATTTTAATTATCAATGCACAAAAAAGAAGGTAAGCATTAATAATATGGATTAGTACAGCCCGCGACAAAACTATAGCACACTTCGTATTTTTTTACGAAGGTTACAAAATTGACCAATTTTGACGAAAATTAAAATTGACCAATTTTGAACCCAATATAGCGAACCTTGCAAAAAAACACCAGGCACACCCATCTCATTGATCAAGAAGCAGTAAATCTTTAGCTACTTTATTTAGTATATCTACTTATGCATAATTACTTATTATTTAATAATAAGGTATTTAAATTTCTATATTTTTCATAAAACTATTGTTACACAATGTACTATTACTTTAATCAGGGGTCTGTTTAGAAGAAATTTGGGTCCGTTAACGGACCCTTCGCAAAATATCTTTTCATAAAAGCGGACCCTTCACAAAATATTTTAACTTAAAAACGGACCCTTCACAAAATATTTTAACTTAAAAATGGACCCTTCACAAAATGATTTTCATTTTAATCGGACCCTTCACAAATTTGTTTATCTTCATTATTATTTTATTAATCGAATAAACCCTTTCCAGGGCAGAAAACAAGAAAGATGGATATAAACGAATTAAGTTTTGTCTTCGGCAGACGATTCTTCCATTATTCGTCCGAAATTAATATTCTGCGTTCAGCAGTATAGGCTAAATACCAAATATTTGTATGTTGCATCTCTAATTTAGAAGCATCAATTGTTGTTTATTTTTTAAAATGTAATTTTTTTAATTATAATTTTACAGTGTTGAGCATAATCTTGTATGTCTTTACAATTTAAAAACTCATTGAAAAAGTTTTTTTTTTTGCAATAACGGACCCTATTTGCACAAATTCATAAAAGCGGACCCTGGTTGAAAGAATATGAGTAATTTTTTCACAATTTCACGAAAAACGGACCTTTCACAAAATGTCTGGACAGACCCCTGTTAATAAATGTTAAAAATCATAAAATAAATGTACAAACGCAGTATCTAATAGAGTTTCATTTTAATTAACAGAAAATTACTTTTGTGGGGGTCGATGGAGATTTCGAAAAATCATATAGGGGTCGATGATCAGAAAAGTTTGGCGACCCCTGCTCTAAAATGTGTACTTGAATGCAGCTACAATGAAAATTAAATTAGTTGAATAGGACATTGGTATAAGTCGAGTCTTTGAAGACACGTCAGCACTGATTCTTCAAACAAGACCGGCCCACAATGACACGTTGACGGAAGTATTATACTGCTAACAGTACAGATGCATCAGAAATGATGCTTGGAGCACTCGGAATGCTAAACACTAATAACATCAAGTCATAAAGCAAAGTTTGAATCACGAAAGGACAATATTGATTGAAAGAGGTCGAAATAAAGCTTCTTATCTTATATTTTATAACCATCACTAAACACACGACAGGGTTTTAGGTTGACGACTACTAATAACAAGCTTAAGTCCGTCCGGGGGCACTCCGAAAGTTCGAAGTGAGCATAACAGTTCAATTACATGAGCAAATATATTCAAATTTTTCAAATTAGACTTTCAACAAATAGGTGGAATATTAAATATGAAATCCAGAAAACAGTGCGACTTAGAAATAAGCTAAATGCAAACAAACATTACAAAGAAAATAAACAGTAACAATCAGAAGAGATATTGATGTCGCATCTTCAGTAGGGGTGCAAAGTTAATAAAAGGAAACAATTTCACATGGAAAATATAGGATGTTTGTAACTCAGAATATAATTACGGCTGGCACAACAGCACTAAATTTACGACTATCAGGGGTCTGTCCAGACATTTTGTGAAAGGTCCGTTTTTCGTGAAATTGTGAAAAAATTACTCACATTCTTTCAACCAGGGTCCGCTTTTATGAATTTGTTCAAATAGGGTCCGTTATTGCAAAAAAAAACTTTTTCAAGGAGTTTTTAAATTGTAAAGACATACAAGATTATGCTCAACACTGTAAAATTATAATTAAAAAAATTAAATTTTAAAAATAAACAACAATTGCTGTTTCTAAATTAGAGATGCAACATACAAATATTTGGTTTTTAGCCTATACTGCTGAATGCAGAATATTAATTTCGGACGAATAATGGAAG